>NW_024543271.1:1200000-1652540 GCF_018167655.1 Microtus oregoni | reverse complement strand
CCCAGCACCCTGAGTACTGAGCACTCAGCACCCTGAGTACTGAGCACCGAGCACCCCGAGCACTGAGCACCCAGCACCCTGAGCACTGAGCACCCGGGAGACTGAGCACCCAGCACCCTGAGCACTGAGCACCGATCACCCTGAGCACTGAGCACCCACCACACCGAGCACTGAGCACCCAGCACCCTGAGTACTGAGCACCCAGCACCCCGAGCACTGAGCAACCAGCACCCTGAGTACTGAGCACCCTGAGTATTGAGCACTGAGTACCGAGCACCCTGAGTACTGAGCACCCTGAGGACTGAGCACCCCAGCACCCTGAGCACTGAGCACCCAGCACGCTGAGTACCGAGCACTGATCACCCTGAGCACTGAGCACCCAGCACCCCGAGCACTGAGCACCCAGCACCCTGAGTACTGAGCACCTAGCACCCTGAGCACTGAGCACCGAGCACCCTGACTACTGAACACCCAGCACCCTGAGCCCTGAGCACTGAGCACCCAGCACCCTGAGCACTGAGCACTGAGCACCCAGCACCCCGAGCACTGAGCACCCAGCACCCTGAGCACCCAGCACCCTGAGCACTGAGCACCCTGAGCACTGAGCACCCTGAGCACTGAACACTGAGCACCCAGCACCCTGAGTACTGAGCACCCAACACTCTGAGCACTGAGCACCCAGCACGCTGAGTACTGAGCACTGAGCACACAGCACCCTGAGTACTGAGCACCCAGCACCCCTGAGCACTGAGCACCCAGCGCCCCGAGCACTGAGCACCCAGCACCCAGCGCCCCGAGCACTGAGCACCCAGCACCCTGAGCACTGACCACCCAGCACCCCGAGCACTGAGCACCCAGCACCCCGAGCACTGAGCACCCAGCGCCCTGAGCACTGAGCACCCAGCACACTGAGCACTGAGCACCCAGCCCCCTGAGTACTGAGCACCCAGCACCATGAGTACTGAGCACCCAGCACCCTAAGTACTGAGCACTCAGCACCCTGAGTACAGAGCACGGAGCACCCCGAGCACAGAGCACCCAGCACCCTGAGCACTGAGCACCCAGCACCCTGAGTACTGAGCACCCAGCACCCTGAGCACTGAGCACACAGCACCCTGAGTACTGAGCACCCTGAGTACTGAGCACCGATCACCAAGAGCACTGAGCACCCAGCACCCTGAGTACTGAGCACCCAGCACCGTGAGCACTGAGCACCCAGCACCCCTGAGCACTGAGCACCCAGCACCCTGAGTACTGAGCACCCAGCACCCTGAGTACTGAGTACCCAGCACCCTGAGCACTGAGCACCCAGCACCCTGAGTACTGAGCACCGAGCACCCTGAGTACTGAGCACCCAGCACCCTGAGTACTGAGCACCCAGCACCCTGAGCACTGAGCACCCAGCACCATGAGTACTGAGCACCCAGCACCCTGAGTACTGAGCACCCAGCACCCAGAGCACTGAGCACCCAGCACCCCGAGCACGGAGCACCCAGGACCCCGAGCACTGAGTACTGAGCACCCAGCACCCTGAGTACTGAGCACCGAGCTCCCCGAGCACTGAGCACCCTGAGTACTGAGCACCCAGCACCCCGATCACTGAGCACCCAGCACCCTGAGCTCTGAGCACCCAGCACCGGAGCACTGAGCACCCAGCACTATGAGCACGGAGAACCCCGAGGACTGAGCACCCAGCACCCTGAGCACTGAGCACCCAGCACCTTGAGTACTGAGCACCGAGCACCTCGAGCACTAACCACCCAGCACCCTGAGTACTGAGCACCCAGCAACCTGAGCACTGAGCATCCAGAACCCTGAGCACTGAGCACCCAGCACCCTGAGCACGGAGCACCCAGCACCCTGAGTACTGAGCACCAAACACCCAGAGTACTGAGCACCCAGCACCCTGAGCACTGAGCACCCATCACCCTGAGTACTGAGCACCCAGCACCCTGAGTACTGAACACCCAGCACCCTGAGCACTGAGCACTGAGCACCCTGAGCACTGAGTACTGAGCACTGAGCACCCTGAGCACTGAGCACCCAGCACCCCGAGCACTGAGCACCCCAGTGCCCTGAGCACTGAGCACCCAGCACCCTGAGAACTGAGCACCCAGCACCCTGAGTACTGAGCACCCAGCACCCTGAGTACTGAGCACCCAGCACCCTGAGCACTGAGCACTGAGCACCCAGCACCTTGAGCACTGAGCACTGACCACCAAGCACCCCGAGCACTGAGCACCCAGCACCCCGAGCACTGAGCACCCAGTGCCCTGAGCACTGAGCACCCAGAACACAGAGCACTGAGCACCCAGCCCCCTGAGTACTGAGCACCCAGCACCATGAGTACTGAGCACCCAGCACCCTGAGTACTGAGCACTCAGCACCCTGAGTACTGAGCACCGAGCACCCCGAGCACAGAGCACCCAGCACCCTGAGCACTGAGCACCCTGAGGAATGAGCACCCATCACCCTGAGCACTGAGCACCCAGCACCCTGAATACTGAGCACCGATCACCCTGAGCACTGAGCACCCAGCACCCCGAGCACTGAGCACCCAGCACCCTGAGTACTGAGCACCCAGCACCCTGAGCACTGAGCACCCCAGCACCCTGAGTACTGAGCACCCTGAGTACTGAGCACCGATCACCCTGAGCACTGAGCACCCAGCACCCTGAGTACTGAGCACCCAGCACCCTGAGCACTGAGCACCCAGCACCCTGAGCACTGAGCACCCAGCACCCTGAGTACTGAGCACCCAGCACCCTGAGTGCTGAGTACCCCACACCCTGAGCACTGAGCACCCAGCACCCTGAGTACTGAGCACCGAGCACCCTGAGTACTGAGCACCCAGCACCCTGAGTACTGAGCACCCAGCACCCTGAGCACTGAGCACCCAGCACCCTGAGTACTGAGCACCCAGCACCCTGAGTACTGAGCACCCAGCACCCAGAGCACTGAGCACCCAGCACCCCGAGCACGGAGCACCCAGGACCCCGAGCACTGAGTACTGAGCACCCAGCACCCTGAGTACTGATCACCGAGCTCCCCGAGCACTGAGCACCCTGAGTACTGAGCACCCAGCACCCCGATCACTGAGCACCCAGCACCCTGAGCACTGAGCACCCAGCACCCTGAGCACTGAGCACCCAGCACACTGAGTACTGAGCACACAGCACGCTGAGTACTGAGCACCCAGCACCCCGAGCACTGAGCACCCAGCACCCTGAGTACTGAGCACTGAGCACCTAGCACCCCGAGCACTGAGCACCCAGCACCCTGTGTACTGAGCACTGAGCACCCTGAGTACTAAGCACCCAGCACCCTTAGTACTGAGCACCCAGGACCCTGAGCACTGAGCACCGAGCACCCGAGCACTGAGCACCCAGCACCCTGAGCACTGAGCACCCAGCACCATGAGCACGGAGCACCCCGAGGACTGAGCACCCAGCACCCTGAGCACTGAGCACCCAGCACCTTCAGTACTGAGCACCGAGCACAACGAGCACTGAGCACCCAGCACCCTGAGTACTGAGCACCCAGCACCCTGAGCACTGAGCCCCCAGCTCCCTGAGCACTGAGCACCAAGCACCCTGAGCACTGAGCCCCCAGCACCCTGAGTACTGAGCACCCAGCAACCCGAGCACTGAGCACCCAGCACCCTGAGAATGAGCACCCAGCACCATGAGTACTGAACACCCAGCACCCTGAGTACTGAGCACTAAGCACCCAGAGCACTGAGCACCCAGCACCCCGAGCACGGAGCACCCAGGACCCCGAGCACTGAGAACTGAGCACCCAGCACCCTGAGTACTGAGCAACGAGATCCCCGAGCACTGAGCACACTGAGTACTGAGCACCCAGCACCCGGAGCACTGAGCACCCAGCACCCTGAGCACTGAGTACCCAGCACCATGAGCACGGAGCACCCCGAGGACTGAGCACCCAGCACCCTGAGCACTGAGCACCCAGCACCTTGAGTACTGAGCACCGAGCACCTCGAGCACTAAGCACCCAGCACCCTGAGTACTGAGCACCCAGCACCCTGAGCACTGAGCACCCAGAACCCTGAGCACTGAGCACCCAGCACCCTGAGCACGGAGCACCCAGCACCCTGAGTACTGAGCACCCAACACCCAGAGTACTGAGCAGCCAGCACCCTGAGCACTGAGCACCCAGCACCCTGAGTACTGAGCACCCAGCACCCTGAGTACTGAACACCCAGCACCCTGAGCACTGAGCACTGAGCACCCTGAGCACTGAGTACTGAGCACTGAGCACCCTGAGCACTGAGCACCCAGCACCCCGAGTACTGAGCACCCAGCACCCCGAGCACTGAGCACCCAGCACCCCGAGCACTGAGCACTGAGCACCCTGAGCACTGAGCACCCAGCACCCCGAGTACTGAGCACTGAGCACCCTGAGTACTGAGCACCAAGCACCCTGAGTACTGAGCACCCAGCACCCTGAGTACTGAGCACCCAGCACCCCGAGCACTGAGCACCCAGCACCCTGAGTACAGAGCACCCTGATTACTGAGCACTGAGCACCGAGCATCCTGAGTACTGAGCACCCAGCTCGCCGAGCACTGAGCACCCAGCACCCTGAGCACTGAGAACCCAGCACCCTGAGCACTGAGCACCCAGCACCCTGAGTACTGAGCACCCAGCTTCCTGAGCACTGAGCACCCAGCACCCTGAGTACTGAGCACCCAGCACCACCCTCAGCACTGAGCACCCAGCACCCCGAGCACTGAGCACCCAGCAACCTGAGCACTGAGCACCCAGCACCCCGAGTACTGAGCACCCTGCACCCCGAGTACAGAGCACCGAGCACCCCGAGCACTGAGCACCCAGCACCCTGAGTACTGAGCACCCAGCACCCTGAGTACTGAGCACTGAGCACCCCGAGTACTGAGCACCCAGCACCCCGAGCACTGAGCAGCCACCAACCTGAGTACTGAGAACAGATCACCCTGAGTACTGAGCACCCAGCACCCTGAGTACTGAGCACCCAGCACCCTGAGTACTGAGCACCCAGCACCCCGAGCACTGAGCACCAAGCACCCCGAGAATGAGCAGCCAGCACCCTGAGTACTGAGAACCGAGCACCCTGATACTGAGCACCCAGCACCCTGAGTACTGAGCCCCCAGCACCCTGAGTACTGAGCACCCAGCAACCCGAGCACTGAGCACCCAGCACCCTGAGAATGAGCACCCAGCACCATGAGTACTGAGCACCCAGCACCCTGAGTACTGAGCACTAAGCACCCAGAGCACTGAGCACCCAGCACCCCGAGCACGGAGCACCCAGGACCCCGAGCACTGAGAACTGAGCACCCAGCACCCTGAGTACTGAGCAACGAGATCCCCGAGCACTGAGCACACTGAGTACTGAGCACCCAGCACCCGGAGCACTGAGCACCCAGCACCCTGAGCACTGAGCACCCAGCACCATGAGCACGGAGCACCCCGAGGACTGAGCAACCAGCACCCTGAGCACTGAGCACCCAGAACCCTGAGCACTGAGCACCCAGCACCCTGAGTACTGAGCACCCAACACCCAGAGTACTGAGCACCCAGCACCCTGAGCACTGAGCACCCAGCACCCTGAGTACTGAGCACCCAGCACCGTGAGCACTGAGCACCCAGCACCCTGAGCACGGAGCACCCAGCACCCTGAGTACTGAGCACCCAACACCCAGAGTACTGAGCACCCAGCACCCTGAGCACTGAGCACCCAGCACCCTGAGTACTGAGCACCCAGCACCCTGAGTACTGAACACCCAGCACCCTGAGCACTGAGCACTGAGCACCCTGAGCACTGAGTACTGAGCACTGAGCACCCTGAGCACTGAGCACCCAGCACCCCGAGTACTGAGCACCCAGCACCAAGAGCACTGAGCACCCAGCACCCCGAGCACTGAGCACTGAGCACCATGAGCACTGAGCACCCAGCACCCCGAGTACTGAGCACTGAGCACCCTGAGTACTGAGCACCAAGCACCCTGAGTACTGAGCACCCAGCACCCTGAGTACTGAGCACCCAGCACCCTGAGCACTGAGCACCCAGCACCCTGAGTACTGAGCACAGAGCACTCTGAGCACTGAGCACCCAGCACCCTGAGCACTGAGCACCCTGAGCACTGAGCACCCTGAGCACTGAGCACTGAGCACCCAGCACCCTGAGTACTGAGCACCCAACACTCTGAGCACTGAGCACCCAGCACGCTGAGTACTGAGCACTGAGCACACAGCACCCTGAGTACTGAGCACCCAGCACCCCGAGCACTGAGCACCCAGCGCCCCGAGCACTGAGCACCGAGCACCCTGAGCACTGAGCACTGAGCACACTGAGAACTGAGCACCCAGCACCCCGAGTACTGAGCACTGAGCACCCTGAGTACTGAGCACCCAACACCCAGAGTACTGAGCACCCAGCACCCTGAGAACTGAGCACCCAGCACCCTGAGTACTGAGCACCCAGCACCCTGAGTACTGAGCACCCAGGACCCTGAACACTGAGCACTGAGCACCCAGCACCTTGAGCACTGAGCACTGACCACCCAGCACCCCGAGCACTGAGGACCCAGCACCCCGAGCACTGAGCACCCAGCGCCCTGAGCACTGAGCACCCAGCACACTGAGCACTGAGCACCAAGCCCCCTGAGTACTGAGCACCCAGCACCATGAGTACTGAGCACCCAGCACCCTGAGTACTGAGCACTCAGCACCCTGAGTACTGAGCACCGAGCACCCTGAGTACTGAGCACCGATCACCCTGAGCACTGAGCACCCAGCACCCCGAGCACTGAGCACCCAGCACCCTGAGTACTGAGCACCCAGCACCCTGAGCATTGAGTACCCAGCACCCTTAGTACTGAGCACCCTGAGTACTGAGCACCGATCACCCTGAGCACTGAGCACCCAGCAGCCTGAGTACTGAGCACCCAGCACCCTGAGCACTGAGCACCCAGCACCCTGAGCACTGAGCACCCAGCACCCTGAGTACTGAGCACCCAGCACCCTGAGTACTGAGTACCCAGCACCCTGAGCACTGAGCACCCAGCACCCTGAGTACTGAGCACCGAGCACCCTGAGTACTGAGCACCCTGCACCCTGAGTACTGAGCACCCAGCACCCTGAGCACTGAGCACCCAGCACCCTGAGTACTGAGCACCCAGCACTCTGAGTACTGAGCACCCAGCACCCAGAGCACTGAGCACCCAGCACCCTGAGCACGGAGCACCCAGGACCCCGAGCACTGAGTACTGAGCACCCAGCACCCTGAGTACTGATCACCGAGCTCCCCGAGCACTGAGCACCCTGAGTACTGAGCACCCAGCACCCCGATCACTGAGCACCCAGCACCCTGAGCACTGAGCACCCAGCACCCTGAGCACTGAGCACCCAGCACCCCGAGCACGGAGCACCCAGGACCCCGAGCACTGAGTACTGAGCACCCAGCACCCTGAGTACTGAGCACCGAGCTCCCCGAGCACTGAGCACCCTGAGTACTGAGCACCCAGCACCCCGATCACTGAGCACCCAGCACCCTGAGCTCTGAGCACCCAGCACCGGAGCACTGAGCACCCAGCACTATGAGCACGGAGAACCCCGAGGACTGAGCACCCAGCACCCTGAGCACTGAGCACCCAGCACCTTGAGTACTGAGCACCGAGCACCTCGAGCACTAACCACCCAGCACCCTGAGTACTGAGCACCCAGCAACCTGAGCACTGAGCATCCAGAACCCTGAGCACTGAGCACCCAGCACCCTGAGCACGGAGCACCCAGCACCCTGAGTACTGAGCACCAAACACCCAGAGTACTGAGCACCCAGCACCCTGAGCACTGAGCACCCATCACCCTGAGTACTGAGCACCCAGCACCCTGAGTACTGAACACCCAGCACCCTGAGCACTGAGCACTGAGCACCCTGAGCACTGAGTACTGAGCACTGAGCACCCTGAGCACTGAGCACCCAGCACCCCGAGCACTGAGCACCCAGTGCCCTGAGCACTGAGCACCCAGCACCCTGAGAACTGAGCACCCAGCACCCTGAGTACTGAGCACCCAGCACCCTGAGTACTGAGCACCCAGCACCCTGAGCACTGAGCACTGAGCACCCAGCACCTTGAGCACTGAGCACTGACCACCAAGCACCCCGAGCACTGAGCACCCAGCACCCCGAGCACTGAGCACCCAGTGCCCTGAGCACTGAGCACCCAGAACACAGAGCACTGAGCACCCAGCCCCCTGAGTACTGAGCACCCAGCACCATGAGTACTGAGCACCCAGCACCCTGAGTACTGAGCACTCAGCACCCTGAGTACTGAGCACCGAGCACCCCGAGCACAGAGCACCCAGCACCCTGAGCACTGAGCACCCTGAGGAATGAGCACCCATCACCCTGAGCACTGAGCACCCAGCACCCTGAATACTGAGCACCGATCACCCTGAGCACTGAGCACCCAGCACCCCGAGCACTGAGCACCCAGCACCCTGAGTACTGAGCACCCAGCACCCTGAGCACTGAGCACCCAGCACCCTGAGTACTGAGCACCCTGAGTACTGAGCACCGATCACCCTGAGCACTGAGCACCCAGCACCCTGAGTACTGAGCACCCAGCACCCTGAGCACTGAGCACCCAGCACCCTGAGCACTGAGCACCCAGCACCCTGAGTACTGAGCACCCAGCACCCTGAGTGCTGAGTACCCCACACCCTGAGCACTGAGCACCCAGCACCCTGAGTACTGAGCACCGAGCACCCTGAGTACTGAGCACCCAGCACCCTGAGTACTGAGCACCCAGCACCCTGAGCACTGAGCACCCAGCACCCTGAGTACTGAGCACCCAGCACCCTGAGTACTGAGCACCCAGCACCCAGAGCACTGAGCACCCAGCACCCCGAGCACGGAGCACCCAGGACCCCGAGCACTGAGTACTGAGCACCCAGCACCCTGAGTACTGATCACCGAGCTCCCCGAGCACTGAGCACCCTGAGTACTGAGCACCCAGCACCCCGATCACTGAGCACCCAGCACCCTGAGCACTGAGCACCCAGCACCCTGAGCACTGAGCACCCAGCACACTGAGTACTGAGCACACAGCACGCTGAGTACTGAGCACCCAGCACCCCGAGCACTGAGCACCCAGCACCCTGAGTACTGAGCACTGAGCACCTAGCACCCCGAGCACTGAGCACCCAGCACCCTGTGTACTGAGCACTGAGCACCCTGAGTACTAAGCACCCAGCACCCTTAGTACTGAGCACCCAGGACCCTGAGCACTGAGCACCGAGCACCCGAGCACTGAGCACCCAGCACCCTGAGCACTGAGCACCCAGCACCATGAGCACGGAGCACCCCGAGGACTGAGCACCCAGCACCCTGAGCACTGAGCACCCAGCACCTTCAGTACTGAGCACCGAGCACAACGAGCACTGAGCACCCAGCACCCTGAGTACTGAGCACCCAGCACCCTGAGCACTGAGCCCCCAGCTCCCTGAGCACTGAGCACCAAGCACCCTGAGCACTGAGCCCCCAGCACCCTGAGTACTGAGCACCCAGCAACCCGAGCACTGAGCACCCAGCACCCTGAGAATGAGCACCCAGCACCATGAGTACTGAACACCCAGCACCCTGAGTACTGAGCACTAAGCACCCAGAGCACTGAGCACCCAGCACCCCGAGCACGGAGCACCCAGGACCCCGAGCACTGAGAACTGAGCACCCAGCACCCTGAGTACTGAGCAACGAGATCCCCGAGCACTGAGCACACTGAGTACTGAGCACCCAGCACCCGGAGCACTGAGCACCCAGCACCCTGAGCACTGAGTACCCAGCACCATGAGCACGGAGCACCCCGAGGACTGAGCACCCAGCACCCTGAGCACTGAGCACCCAGCACCTTGAGTACTGAGCACCGAGCACCTCGAGCACTAAGCACCCAGCACCCTGAGTACTGAGCACCCAGCACCCTGAGCACTGAGCACCCAGAACCCTGAGCACTGAGCACCCAGCACCCTGAGCACGGAGCACCCAGCACCCTGAGTACTGAGCACCCAACACCCAGAGTACTGAGCAGCCAGCACCCTGAGCACTGAGCACCCAGCACCCTGAGTACTGAGCACCCAGCACCCTGAGTACTGAACACCCAGCACCCTGAGCACTGAGCACTGAGCACCCTGAGCACTGAGTACTGAGCACTGAGCACCCTGAGCACTGAGCACCCAGCACCCCGAGTACTGAGCACCCAGCACCCCGAGCACTGAGCACCCAGCACCCCGAGCACTGAGCACTGAGCACCCTGAGCACTGAGCACCCAGCACCCCGAGTACTGAGCACTGAGCACCCTGAGTACTGAGCACCAAGCACCCTGAGTACTGAGCACCCAGCACCCTGAGTACTGAGCACCCAGCACCCCGAGCACTGAGCACCCAGCACCCTGAGTACAGAGCACCCTGATTACTGAGCACTGAGCACCGAGCATCCTGAGTACTGAGCACCCAGCTCGCCGAGCACTGAGCACCCAGCACCCTGAGCACTGAGAACCCAGCACCCTGAGCACTGAGCACCCAGCACCCTGAGTACTGAGCACCCAGCTTCCTGAGCACTGAGCACCCAGCACCCTGAGTACTGAGCACCCAGCACCACCCTCAGCACTGAGCACCCAGCACCCCGAGCACTGAGCACCCAGCAACCTGAGCACTGAGCACCCAGCACCCCGAGTACTGAGCACCCTGCACCCCGAGTACAGAGCACCGAGCACCCCGAGCACTGAGCACCCAGCACCCTGAGTACTGAGCACCCAGCACCCTGAGTACTGAGCACTGAGCACCCCGAGTACTGAGCACCCAGCACCCCGAGCACTGAGCAGCCACCAACCTGAGTACTGAGAACAGATCACCCTGAGTACTGAGCACCCAGCACCCTGAGTACTGAGCACCCAGCACCCTGAGTACTGAGCACCCAGCACCCCGAGCACTGAGCACCAAGCACCCCGAGAATGAGCAGCCAGCACCCTGAGTACTGAGAACCGAGCACCCTGATACTGAGCACCCAGCACCCTGAGTACTGAGCCCCCAGCACCCTGAGTACTGAGCACCCAGCAACCCGAGCACTGAGCACCCAGCACCCTGAGAATGAGCACCCAGCACCATGAGTACTGAGCACCCAGCACCCTGAGTACTGAGCACTAAGCACCCAGAGCACTGAGCACCCAGCACCCCGAGCACGGAGCACCCAGGACCCCGAGCACTGAGAACTGAGCACCCAGCACCCTGAGTACTGAGCAACGAGATCCCCGAGCACTGAGCACACTGAGTACTGAGCACCCAGCACCCGGAGCACTGAGCACCCAGCACCCTGAGCACTGAGCACCCAGCACCATGAGCACGGAGCACCCCGAGGACTGAGCAACCAGCACCCTGAGCACTGAGCACCCAGAACCCTGAGCACTGAGCACCCAGCACCCTGAGTACTGAGCACCCAACACCCAGAGTACTGAGCACCCAGCACCCTGAGCACTGAGCACCCAGCACCCTGAGTACTGAGCACCCAGCACCGTGAGCACTGAGCACCCAGCACCCTGAGCACGGAGCACCCAGCACCCTGAGTACTGAGCACCCAACACCCAGAGTACTGAGCACCCAGCACCCTGAGCACTGAGCACCCAGCACCCTGAGTACTGAGCACCCAGCACCCTGAGTACTGAACACCCAGCACCCTGAGCACTGAGCACTGAGCACCCTGAGCACTGAGTACTGAGCACTGAGCACCCTGAGCACTGAGCACCCAGCACCCCGAGTACTGAGCACCCAGCACCAAGAGCACTGAGCACCCAGCACCCCGAGCACTGAGCACTGAGCACCATGAGCACTGAGCACCCAGCACCCCGAGTACTGAGCACTGAGCACCCTGAGTACTGAGCACCAAGCACCCTGAGTACTGAGCACCCAGCACCCTGAGTACTGAGCACCCAGCACCCTGAGCACTGAGCACCCAGCACCCTGAGTACTGAGCACAGAGCACTCTGAGCACTGAGCACCCAGCACCCTGAGCACTGAGCACCCTGAGCACTGAGCACCCTGAGCACTGAGCACTGAGCACCCAGCACCCTGAGTACTGAGCACCCAACACTCTGAGCACTGAGCACCCAGCACGCTGAGTACTGAGCACTGAGCACACAGCACCCTGAGTACTGAGCACCCAGCACCCCGAGCACTGAGCACCCAGCGCCCCGAGCACTGAGCACCGAGCACCCTGAGCACTGAGCACTGAGCACACTGAGAACTGAGCACCCAGCACCCCGAGTACTGAGCACTGAGCACCCTGAGTACTGAGCACCCAACACCCAGAGTACTGAGCACCCAGCACCCTGAGAACTGAGCACCCAGCACCCTGAGTACTGAGCACCCAGCACCCTGAGTACTGAGCACCCAGGACCCTGAACACTGAGCACTGAGCACCCAGCACCTTGAGCACTGAGCACTGACCACCCAGCACCCCGAGCACTGAGGACCCAGCACCCCGAGCACTGAGCACCCAGCGCCCTGAGCACTGAGCACCCAGCACACTGAGCACTGAGCACCAAGCCCCCTGAGTACTGAGCACCCAGCACCATGAGTACTGAGCACCCAGCACCCTGAGTACTGAGCACTCAGCACCCTGAGTACTGAGCACCGAGCACCCTGAGTACTGAGCACCGATCACCCTGAGCACTGAGCACCCAGCACCCCGAGCACTGAGCACCCAGCACCCTGAGTACTGAGCACCCAGCACCCTGAGCATTGAGTACCCAGCACCCTTAGTACTGAGCACCCTGAGTACTGAGCACCGATCACCCTGAGCACTGAGCACCCAGCAGCCTGAGTACTGAGCACCCAGCACCCTGAGCACTGAGCACCCAGCACCCTGAGCACTGAGCACCCAGCACCCTGAGTACTGAGCACCCAGCACCCTGAGTACTGAGTACCCAGCACCCTGAGCACTGAGCACCCAGCACCCTGAGTACTGAGCACCGAGCACCCTGAGTACTGAGCACCCTGCACCCTGAGTACTGAGCACCCAGCACCCTGAGCACTGAGCACCCAGCACCCTGAGTACTGAGCACCCAGCACCCCTAGCACTGAGCACCCAGCACCCTGAGTACTGAGCACCTAGCACCCTGAGCACTGAGCACCGAGCACCCTGAGTACTGAACACCCAGCACCCTGAGCACTGAGCACTGAGCACCCAGCACCCTGAGCACTGAGAACTGAGCACCCAGCACCCCGAGCACTGAGCACCCAGCACCCTGAGCACTGAGCACCCAGCACCCTGAGCACTGAGCACCCTGCACACTGAGTACTGAGCACCCAGCACGCTGAGTACTGAGCACCCAGCACCCCGAGCACTGAGCACCCAGCACCCTGAGTACTGAGCACTGAGCACCCAGCACCCAGAGCACTGAGCACCCAGCACCCTGTGTACTGAGCACTGAGCACCCTGAGTACTAAGCACCCAGCACCCTGAGTACTGAGCACCCAGGACCCTGAGCACTGAGCACCGAGCACCCCGAGCACTGAGCACCCAGCACCCTGAGCACTCAGCACCCAGCACCCCGAGCACTGAGCACCCAGCACCCTGAGCACTGAGCACCCAGCACCATGAGCACGGAGCACCCCGAGGACTGAGCACCAAGCACCCTGAGCACTGAGCACCCAGCACCTTCAGTACTGGGCACCGAGCACCTCGAGCACTAAGCACCCAGCACGCTGAGTACTGAGCACCCAGCACCCTGAGCACTGAGCACCCAGAAACCTGAGCACTGAGCACCCAGCACCCTGAGCACGGAGCACCCAGCAGCCTGAGTACTGAGCACCCAACACCCAGAGTACTGAGCACCCAGCACCCTGAGCACTGAGTACTGAGCACTGAGCACCCTGAGCACTGAGCACCCAGCACCCCGAGTACTGAGCACCCAGCACCCCGAGCACTGAGCACCCAGCGCCCCGAGCACTGAGCACCCAGCACCGCGAGCACTGAGCACCCAGCACCCCGAGCACTGAGCACCCAGCGCCCTGAGCACTGAGCACCCAGCACCACGAGTACTGAGCACCGAGCACCCTTAGTACTGAGCACCAAGCACCCCGAGTACTGAGCACCGAGCACCCTGAGTACTGAGCACCCAGCACCCTGATCACTGAGCACGGAGCACCCCGAGGACTGAGCACCCAGCACCCTGAGCACTGAGCACCCAGCACCTTGAGTACTGAGCACCGAGCACAATGAGCACTGAGCACCCAGCACCCTGAGTACTGAGCACCCAGCACCCTGAGCACTGAGCACCCAGCTCCCTGAGCACTGAGCACGCAGCACCCCGAGCACTGAGCACCCAGCACCCTGAGTACTGAGCACAGAGCACCCTGAGCACTGAGCACTGAGCACCCAGCACCCTGAGCACTGAGCACTGAGCACCCAGCACCACAGCCCTGAGCACCCAGCACCCCGAGCACTGAGCACCCAGCACCCTGAGCACTGAGCACCCAGCACCCTGAGTACTGAGCAACCAGCAACCTGAGTACTGAGCACCCAGCACCCTGAGTACTGAGCACTCAGCACCCTGAGTACTGAGCACCGAGCACACCGAGCAATGAGCACCCAGCACCCTGAGCACTGAGCACCCGGAGGACTGTGCACCCAGCACCCTGAGCACTGAGCACCGATCACCCTGAGCAGTGAGCACCCAGCACCCCGAGCACTGAGCACCCAGCACCCTGAGTACTGAGCACCCAGCACCCCGAGTACTGAGCACCCAGCACCCTGTGTACTGAGCACTGAGCACCCTGAGTACTAAGCACCCAGCACCCTTAGTACTGAGCACCCAGGACCCTGAGCACTGAGCACCGAGCACCCGAGCACTGAGCACCCAGCACCCTGAGCACTGAGCACCCAGCACCATGAGCACGGAGCACCCCGAGGACTGAGCACCCAGCACCCTGAGCACTGAGCACCCAGCACCTTCAGTACTGAGCACCGAGCACAACGAGCACTGAGCACCCAGCACCCTGAGTACTGAGCACCCAGCACCCTGAGCACTGAGCACCCAGCTCCCTGAGCACTGAGCACCAAGCACCCTGAGCACTGAGCCCCCAGCACCCTGAGTACTGAGCACCCAGCAACCCGAGCACTGAGCACCCAGCACCCTGAGAATGAGCACCCAGCACCATGAGTACTGAACACCCAGCACCCTGAGTACTGAGCACTAAGCACCCAGAGCACTGAGCACCCAGCACCCCGAGCACGGAGCACCCAGGACCCCGAGCACTGAGAACTGAGCACCCAGCACCCTGAGTACTGAGCAACGAGATCCCCGAGCACTGAGCACACTGAGTACTGAGCACCCAGCACCCGGAGCACTGAGCACCCAGCACCCTGAGCACTGAGTACCCAGCACCATGAGCACGGAGCACCCCGAGGACTGAGCACCCAGCACCCTGAGCACTGAGCACCCAGCACCTTGAGTACTGAGCACCGAGCACCTCGAGCACTAAGCACCCAGCACCCTGAGTACTGAGCACCCAGCACCCTGAGCACTGAGCACCCAGAACCCTGAGCACTGAGCACCCAGCACCCTGAGCACGGAGCACCCAGCACCCTGAGTACTGAGCACCCAACACCCAGAGTACTGAGCAGCCAGCACCCTGAGCACTGAGCACCCAGCACCCTGAGTACTGAGCACCCAGCACCCTGAGTACTGAACACCCAGCACCCTGAGCACTGAGCACTGAGCACCCTGAGCACTGAGTACTGAGCACTGAGCACCCTGAACACTGAGCACCCAGCACCCCGAGTACTGAGCACCCAGCACCCCGAGCACTGAGCACCCAGCACCCCGAGCACTGAGCACTGAGCACCCTGAGCACTGAGCACCCAGCACCCCGAGTACTGAGCACTGAGCACCCTGAGTACTGAGCACCAAGCACCCTGAGTACTGAGCACCCAGCACCCTGAGTACTGAGCACCCAGCACCCCGAGCACTGAGCACCCAGCACCCTGAGTACAGAGCACCCTGATTACTGAGCACTGAGCACCGAGCATCCTGAGTACTGAGCACCCAGCTCGCCGAGCACTGAGCACCCAGCACCCTGAGCACTGAGAACCCAGCACCCTGAGCACTGAGCACCCAGCACCCTGAGTACTGAGCACCCAGCTTCCTGAGCACTGAGCACCCAGCACCCTGAGT
The DNA here is from genome assembly GCF_018167655.1 of Microtus oregoni. Lineage (NCBI taxonomy): Eukaryota > Metazoa > Chordata > Mammalia > Rodentia > Cricetidae > Microtus > Microtus oregoni. The sequence goes on along the minus strand of NW_024543271.1, from coordinate 1,636,309 downwards.
ACTGAGCACCCAGCACCACCCTCAGCACTGAGCACCCAGCACCAAGAGCACTGAGCACCCAGCAACCTGAGCACTGAGCACCCAGCACCCCGAGTACTGAGCACCCTGCACCCCGAGTACAGAGCACCGAGCACCCCGAGCACTGAGCACCCAGCACCCTGAGTACTGAGCACCCAGCACCCTGAGTACTGAGCACTGAGCACCCCGAGTACTGAGCACCCAGCACCCCGAGCACTGAGCAGCCACCAACCTGAGTACTGAGAACAGATCACCCTGAGTACTGAGCACCCAGCACCCTGAGTACTGAGCACCCAGCACCCTGAGTACTGAGCACCCAGCACCCCGAGCACTGAGCACCAAGCACCCCGAGAATGAGCAGCCAGCACCCTGAGTACTGAGAACCGAGCACCCTGATACTGAGCACCCAGCACCCTGAGTACTGAGCCCCCAGCACCCTGAGTACTGAGCACCCAGCAACCCGAGCACTGAGCACCCAGCACCCTGAGAATGAGCACCCAGCACCATGAGTACTGAGCACCCAGCACCCTGAGTACTGAGCACTAAGCACCCAGAGCACTGAGCACCCAGCACCCCGAGCACGGAGCACCCAGGACCCCGAGCACTGAGAACTGAGCACCCAGCACCCTGAGTACTGAGCAACGAGATCCCCGAGCACTGAGCACACTGAGTACTGAGCACCCAGCACCCGGAGCACTGAGCACCCAGCACCCTGAGCACTGAGCACCCAGCACCATGAGCACGGAGCACCCCGAGGACTGAGCACCCAGCACCCTGAGCACTGAGCACCCAGAACCCTGAGCACTGAGCACCCAGCACCCTGAGCACGGAGCACCCAGCACCCTGAGTACTGAGCACCCAACACCCAGAGTACTGAGCACCCAGCACCCTGAGCACTGAGCACCCAGCACCCTGAGTACTGAGCACCCAGCACCCTGAGTACTGAACACCCAGCACCCTGAGCACTGAGCACTGAGCACCCTGAGCACTGAGTACTGAGCACTGAGCACCCTGAGTACTGAGCACCCAGCACCCCGAGTACTGAGCACCCAGCACCAAGAGCACTGAGCACCCAGCACCCTGAGCACTGAGCACCGATCACCCTGAGCAGTGAGCACCCAGCACCCCGAGCACTGAGCACCCAGCACCCTGAGTACTGAGCACCCAGCACCCCGAGTACTGAGCACCCAGCACCCTGTGTACTGAGCACTGAGCACCCTGAGTACTGAGCACCCAGCACCCCGAGTACTGAGCACCCAGCACCCTGTGTACTGAGCACTGAGCACCCTGAGTACTAAGCACCCAGCACCCTTAGTACTGAGCACCCAGGACCCTGAGCACTGAGCACCGAGCACCCGAGCACTGAGCACCCAGCACCCTGAGCACTGAGCACCCAGCACCATGAGCACGGAGCACCCCGAGGACTGAGCACCCAGCACCCTGAGCACTGAGCACCCAGCACCTTCAGTACTGAGCACCGAGCACAACGAGCACTGAGCACCCAGCACCCTGAGTACTGAGCACCCAGCACCCTGAGCACTGAGCACCCAGCTCCCTGAGCACTGAGCACCAAGCACCCTGAGCACTGAGCCCCCAGCACCCTGAGTACTGAGCACCCAGCAACCCGAGCACTGAGCACCCAGCACCCTGAGAATGAGCACCCAGCACCATGAGTACTGAACACCCAGCACCCTGAGTACTGAGCACTAAGCACCCAGAGCACTGAGCACCCAGCACCCCGAGCACGGAGCACCCAGGACACCGAGCACTGAGAACTGAGCACCCAGCACCCTGAGTACTGAGCAACGAGATCCCCGAGCACTGAGCACACTGAGTACTGAGCACCCAGCACCCGGAGCACTGAGCACCCAGCACCCTGAGCACTGAGTACCCAGCACCATGAGCACGGAGCACCCCGAGGACTGAGCACCCAGCACCCTGAGCACTGAGCACCCAGCACCTTGAGTACTGAGCACCGAGCACCTCGAGCACTAAGCACCCAGCACCCTGAGTACTGAGCACCCAGCACCCTGAGCACTGAGCACCCAGAACCCTGAGCACTGAGCACCCAGCACCCTGAGCACGGAGCACCCAGCACCCTGAGTACTGAGCACCCAACACCCAGAGTACTGAGCAGCCAGCACCCTGAGCACTGAGCACCCAGCACCCTGAGTACTGAGCACCCAGCACCCTGAGTACTGAACACCCAGCACCCTGAGCACTGAGCACTGAGCACCCTGAGCACTGAGTACTGAGCACTGAGCACCCTGAACACTGAGCACCCAGCACCCCGAGTACTGAGCACCCAGCACCCCGAGCACTGAGCACCCAGCACCCCGAGCACTGAGCACTGAGCACCCTGAGCACTGAGCACCCAGCACCCCGAGTACTGAGCACTGAGCACCCTGAGTACTGAGCACCAAGCACCCTGAGTACTGAGCACCCAGCACCCTGAGTACTGAGCACCCAGCACCCCGAGCACTGAGCACCCAGCACCCTGAGTACAGAGCACCCTGATTACTGAGCACTGAGCACCGAGCATCCTGAGTACTGAGCACCCAGCTCGCCGAGCACTGAGCACCCAGCACCCTGAGCACTGAGAACCCAGCACCCTGAGCACTGAGCACCCAGCACCCTGAGTACTGAGCACCCAGCTTCCTGAGCACTGAGCACCCAGCACCCTGAGTACTGAGCACCCAGCACCACCCTCAGCACTGAGCACCCAGCACCAAGAGCACTGAGCACCCAGCAACCTGAGCACTGAGCACCCAGCACCCCGAGTACTGAGCACCCTGCACCCCGAGTACAGAGCACCGAGCACCCCGAGCACTGAGCACCCAGCACCCTGAGTACTGAGCACCCAGCACCCTGAGTACTGAGCACTGAGCACCCCGAGTACTGAGCACCCAGCACCCCGAGCACTGAGCAGCCACCAACCTGAGTACTGAGAACAGATCACCCTGAGTACTGAGCACCCAGCACCCTGAGTACTGAGCACCCAGCACCCTGAGTACTGAGCACCCAGCACCCCGAGCACTGAGCACCAAGCACCCCGAGAATGAGCAGCCAGCACCCTGAGTACTGAGAACCGAGCACCCTGATACTGAGCACCCAGCACCCTGAGTACTGAGCCCCCAGCACCCTGAGTACTGAGCACCCAGCAACCCGAGCACTGAGCACCCAGCACCCTGAGAATGAGCACCCAGCACCATGAGTACTGAGCACCCAGCACCCTGAGTACTGAGCACTAAGCACCCAGAGCACTGAGCACCCAGCACCCCGAGCACGGAGCACCCAGGACCCCGAGCACTGAGAACTGAGCACCCAGCACCCTGAGTACTGAGCAACGAGATCCCCGAGCACTGAGCACACTGAGTACTGAGCACCCAGCACCCGGAGCACTGAGCACCCAGCACCCTGAGCACTGAGCACCCAGCACCATGAGCACGGAGCACCCCGAGGACTGAGCACCCAGCACCCTGAGCACTGAGCACCCAGAACCCTGAGCACTGAGCACCCAGCACCCTGAGCACGGAGCACCCAGCACCCTGAGTACTGAGCACCCAACACCCAGAGTACTGAGCACCCAGCACCCTGAGCACTGAGCACCCAGCACCCTGAGTACTGAGCACCCAGCACCCTGAGTACTGAACACCCAGCACCCTGAGCACTGAGCACTGAGCACCCTGAGCACTGAGTACTGAGCACTGAGCACCCTGAGTACTGAGCACCCAGCACCCCGAGTACTGAGCACCCAGCACCAAGAGCACTGAGCACCCAGCACCCTGAGCACTGAGCACCGATCACCCTGAGCAGTGAGCACCCAGCACCCCGAGCACTGAGCACCCAGCACCCTGAGTACTGAGCACCCAGCACCCCGAGTACTGAGCACCCAGCACCCTGTGTACTGAGCACTGAGCACCCTGAGTACTAAGCACCCAGCACCCTTAGTACTGAGCACCCAGGACCCTGAGCACTGAGCACCGAGCACCCGAGCACTGAGCACCCAGCACCCTGAGCACTGAGCACCCAGCACCATGAGCACGGAGCACCCCGAGGACTGAGCACCCAGCACCCTGAGCACTGAGCACCCAGCACCTTCAGTACTGAGCACCGAGCACAACGAGCACTGAGCACCCAGCACCCTGAGTACTGAGCACCCAGCACCCTGAGCACTGAGCACCCAGCTCCCTGAGCACTGAGCACCAAGCACCCTGAGCACTGAGCCCCCAGCACCCTGAGTACTGAGCACCCAGCAACCCGAGCACTGAGCACCCAGCACCCTGAGAATGAGCACCCAGCACCATGAGTACTGAACACCCAGCACCCTGAGTACTGAGCACTAAGCACCCAGAGCACTGAGCACCCAGCACCCCGAGCACGGAGCACCCAGGACCCCGAGCACTGAGAACTGAGCACCCAGCACCCTGAGTACTGAGCAACGAGATCCCCGAGCACTGAGCACACTGAGTACTGAGCACCCAGCACCCGGAGCACTGAGCACCCAGCACCCTGAGCACTGAGTACCCAGCACCATGAGCACGGAGCACCCCGAGGACTGAGCACCCAGCACCCTGAGCACTGAGCACCCAGCACCTTGAGTACTGAGCACCGAGCACCTCGAGCACTAAGCACCCAGCACCCTGAGTACTGAGCACCCAGCACCCTGAGCACTGAGCACCCAGAACCCTGAGCACTGAGCACCCAGCACCCTGAGCACGGAGCACCCAGCACCCTGAGTACTGAGCACCCAACACCCAGAGTACTGAGCAGCCAGCACCCTGAGCACTGAGCACCCAGCACCCTGAGTACTGAGCACCCAGCACCCTGAGTACTGAACACCCAGCACCCTGAGCACTGAGCACTGAGCACCCTGAGCACTGAGTACTGAGCACTGAGCACCCTGAACACTGAGCACCCAGCACCCCGAGTACTGAGCACCCAGCACCCCGAGCACTGAGCACCCAGCACCCCGAGCACTGAGCACTGAGCACCCTGAGCACTGAGCACCCAGCACCCCGAGTACTGAGCACTGAGCACCCTGAGTACTGAGCACCAAGCACCCTGAGTACTGAGCACCCAGCACCCTGAGTACTGAGCACCCAGCACCCCGAGCACTGAGCACCCAGCACCCTGAGTACAGAGCACCCTGATTACTGAGCACTGAGCACCGAGCATCCTGAGTACTGAGCACCCAGCTCGCCGAGCACTGAGCACCCAGCACCCTGAGCACTGAGAACCCAGCACCCTGAGCACTGAGCACCCAGCACCCTGAGTACTGAGCACCCAGCTTCCTGAGCACTGAGCACCCAGCACCCTGAGTACTGAGCACCCAGCACCACCCTCAGCACTGAGCACCCAGCACCAAGAGCACTGAGCACCCAGCAACCTGAGCACTGAGCACCCAGCACCCCGAGTACTGAGCACCCTGCACCCCGAGTACAGAGCACCGAGCACCCCGAGCACTGAGCACCCAGCACCCTGAGTACTGAGCACCCAGCACCCTGAGTACTGAGCACTGAGCACCCCGAGTACTGAGCACCCAGCACCCCGAGCACTGAGCAGCCACCAACCTGAGTACTGAGAACAGATCACCCTGAGTACTGAGCACCCAGCACCCTGAGTACTGAGCACCCAGCACCCTGAGTACTGAGCACCCAGCACCCCGAGCACTGAGCACCAAGCACCCCGAGAATGAGCAGCCAGCACCCTGAGTACTGAGAACCGAGCACCCTGATACTGAGCACCCAGCACCCTGAGTACTGAGCCCCCAGCACCCTGAGTACTGAGCACCCAGCAACCCGAGCACTGAGCACCCAGCACCCTGAGAATGAGCACCCAGCACCATGAGTACTGAGCACCCAGCACCCTGAGTACTGAGCACTAAGCACCCAGAGCACTGAGCACCCAGCACCCCGAGCACGGAGCACCCAGGACCCCGAGCACTGAGAACTGAGCACCCAGCACCCTGAGTACTGAGCAACGAGATCCCCGAGCACTGAGCACACTGAGTACTGAGCACCCAGCACCCGGAGCACTGAGCACCCAGCACCCTGAGCACTGAGCACCCAGCACCATGAGCACGGAGCACCCCGAGGACTGAGCACCCAGCACCCTGAGCACTGAGCACCCAGAACCCTGAGCACTGAGCACCCAGCACCCTGAGCACGGAGCACCCAGCACCCTGAGTACTGAGCACCCAACACCCAGAGTACTGAGCACCCAGCACCCTGAGCACTGAGCACCCAGCACCCTGAGTACTGAGCACCCAGCACCCTGAGTACTGAACACCCAGCACCCTGAGCACTGAGCACTGAGCACCCTGAGCACTGAGTACTGAGCACTGAGCACCCTGAGCACTGAGCACCCAGCACCCCGAGTACTGAGCACCCAGCACCAAGAGCACTGAGCACCCAGCACCCCGAGCACTGAGCACTGAGCACCCTGAGCACTGAGCACCCAGCACCCCGAGTACTGAGCACTGAGCACCCTGAGTACTGAGCACCAAGCACCCTGAGTACTGAGCACCCAGCACCCTGAGTACTGAGCACCCAGCACCCTGAGCACTGAGCACCCAGCACCCTGAGTACTGAGCACAGAGCACTCTGAGCACTGAGCACCCAGCACCCTGAGCACTGAGCACCCTGAGCACTGAGCACCCTGAGCACTGAGCACTGAGCACCCAGCACCCTGAGTACTGAGCACCCAACACTCTGAGCACTGAGCACCCAGCACGCTGAGTACTGAGCACTGAGCACACAGCACCCTGAGTACTGAGCACCCAGCACCCCGAGCACTGAGCACCCAGCGCCCCGAGCACTGAGCACCGAGCACCCTGAGCACTGAGCACTGAGCACACTGAGCACTGAGCACCCAGCACCCCGAGTACTGAGCACTGAGCACCCTGAGTACTGAGCACCCAACACCCAGAGTACTGAGCACCCAGCACCCTGAGAACTGAGCACCCAGCACCCTGAGTACTGAGCACCCAGGACCCTGAACACTGAGCACTGAGCACCCAGCACCTTGAGCACTGAGCACTGACCACCCAGCACCCCGAGCACTGAGGACCCAGCACCCCGAGCACTGAGCACCCAGCGCCCTGAGCACTGAGCACCCAACACACTGAGCACTGAGCACCAAGCCCCCTGAGTACTGAGCACCCAGCACCATGAGTACTGAGCACCCAGCACCCTGAGTACTGAGCACTCAGCACCCTGAGTACTGAGCACCGAGCACCCTGAGTACTGAGCACCGATCACCCTGAGCACTGAGCACCCAGCACCCCGAGCACTGAGCACCCAGCACCCTGAGTACTGAGCACCCAGCACCCTGAGCATTGAGTACCCAGCACCCTTAGTACTGAGCACCCTGAGTACTGAGCACCGATCACCCTGAGCACTGAGCACCCAGCAGCCTGAGTACTGAGCACCCAGCACCCTGAGCACTGAGCACCCAGCACCCTGAGCACTGAGCTCCCAGCACCCTGAGTACTGAGCACCCAGCACCCTGAGTACTGAGTACCCAGCACCCTGAGCACTGAGCACCCAGCACCCTGAGTACTGAGCACCGAGCACCCTGAGTACTGAGCACCCTGCACCCTGAGTACTGAGCACCCAGCACCCTGAGCACTGAGCACCCAGCACCCTGAGTACTGAGCACCCAGCACTCTGAGTACTGAGCACCCAGCACCCAGAGCACTGAGCACCCAGCACCCTGAGCACGGAGCACCCAGGACCCCGAGCACTGAGTACTGAGCACCCAGCACCCTGAGTACTGATCACCGAGCTCCCCGAGCACTGAGCACCCTGAGTACTGAGCACCCAGCACCCCGATCACTGAGCACCCAGCACCCTGAGCACTGAGCACCCAGCACCCTGAGCACTGAGCACCCTGCACACTGAGTACTGAGCACCCAGCACGCTGAGTACTGAGCACCCAGCACCCCGAGCACTGAGCACCCAGCACCCTGAGTACTGAGCACTGAGCACCCAGCACCCCGAGCACTGAGCACCCAGCACCCTGTGTACTGAGCACTGAGCACCCTGAGTACTAAGCACCCAGCACCCTGAGTACTGAGCACCCAGGACCCTGAGCACTGAGCACCGAGCACCCCGAGCACTGAGCACCCAGCACCCTGAGCACTCAGCACCCAGCACCCCGAGCACTGAGCACCCAGCACCCTGAGCACTGAGCACCCAGCACCATGAGCACGGAGCACCCCGAGGACTGAGCACCAAGCACCCTGAGCACTGAGCACCCAGCACCTTCAGTACTGGGCACCGAGCACCTCGAGCACTAAGCACCCAGCACGCTGAGTACTGAGCACCCAGCACCCTGAGCACTGAGCACCCAGAAACCTGAGCACTGAGCACCCAGCACCCTGAGCACGGAGCACCCAGCACCCTGAGTACTGAGCACCCAACACCCAGAGTACTGAGCACCCAGCACCCTGAGCACTGAGTACTGAGCACTGAGCACCCTGAGCACTGAGCACCCAGCACCCCGAGTACTGAGCACCCAGCACCCCGAGCACTGAGCACCCAGCGCCCCGAGCACTGAGCACCCAGCACCGCGAGCACTGAGCACCCAGCACCCCGAGCACTGAGCACCCAGCGCCCTAAGCACTGAGCACCCAGCACCACGAGTACTGAGCACCGAGCACCCTTAGTACTGAGCACCAAGCACCCCGAGTACTGAGCACCGAGCACCCTGAGTACTGAGCACCCAGCACCCTGATCACTGAGCACGGAGCACCCCGAGGACTGAGCACCCAGCACCCCGAGCACTGAGCACCCAGCACCTTGAGTACTGAGCACCGAGCACAATGAGCACTGAGCACCCAGCACCCTGAGTACTGAGCACCCAGCACCCTGAGCACTGAGCACCCAGCTCCCTGAGCACTGAGCACGCAGCACCCCGAGCACTGAGCACCCAGCACCCTGAGTACTGAGCACAGAGCACCCTGAGCACTGAGCACTGAGCACCCAGCACCCTGAGCACTGAGCACTGAGCACCCAGCACCACAGCCCTGAGCACCCAGCACCCCGAGCACTGAGCACCCAGCACCCTGAGCACTGAGCACCCAGCACCCTGAGTACTGAGCAACCAGCAACCTGAGTACTGAGCACCCAGCACCCTGAGTACTGAGCACTCAGCACCCTGAGTACTGAGCACCGAGCACACCGAGCAATGAGCACCCAGCACCCTGAGCACTGAGCACCCGGAGGACTGTGCACCCAGCACCCTGAGCACTGAGCACCGATCACCCTGAGCAGTGAGCACCCAGCACCCCGAGCACTGAGCACCCAGCACCCTGAGTACTGAGCACCCAGCACCCCGAGTACTGAGCACCCAGCACCCTGAGTACTGAGCACCCAGCACCCCGAGCACTGAGCACCCAGCACCCTGAGTACTGAGCACCCTGATTACTGAGCACTGAGCACCGAGCATCCTGAGTACTGAGCACCCAGCACGCTGAGCACTGAGCACCCAGCACCCTGAGCACTGAGCACCCAGCACCCTGAGCACTGAGCACCCAGCACCCTGAGTACTGAGCCCCCAGCACCCTGAGTACTGAGTACCCAGCACCCTGAGCTCTGAGCACCCAGCACCCTGAGTACTGAGCACCGAGCACCCTGAGTACTGAGCACCCAGCAACCTTAGTACTGAGCACCCAGCACCCTGAGCACTGAGCACCCAGCACCCTGAGTACTGAGCACCCAGCACCACCCTCAGCACTGAGCACCCAGCACCCCGAGCACTGAGCACCCAGCACCCTGAGCACTGAGCACCCAACACCCCGAGTACTGAGCACCCTGCACCCCGAGTACTGAGCACCGAGCACCCCGAGCACTGAGCACCCAGCACCCTGAGTACTGAGCACCCAGCACCCTGAGTACTGAGCACTGAGCACCCCGAGTACTGAGCACCCAGCACCCTGAGTACTGAGCACCCAGCACACCGAGCACTGAGCAGCCAGCAACCTGAGTACTGAGAACAGATCACCCTGAGTACTGAGCACCCTGCACCCTGAGTACTGAGCCCCCAGCACCCTGAGTACTGAGCACCCAGCACCCCGGGCACTGAGCACCCAGCACCCCGAGAATGAGCACCCAGCACCCTGAGTACTGAGAACCGAGCACCCTGATACTGAGCACCCAGCACCCTGAGTACTGAGCCCCCAGCACCCTGAGTACTGAGCATCCAGCAACCCGAGCACTGAGCACCCAGCACCCTGAGAATGAGCACCCAGCACCATGAGTACTGAGCACCCAGCACCCTGAGTACTGAGCACTAAGCACCCAGAGCACTGAGCACCCAGCACCCCGAGCACGGAGCACCCAGGACCCCGAGCACTGAGAACTGAGCACCCAGCACCCTGAGTACTGAGCACCGAGATCCCCGAGCCCTGAGCACACTGAGTACTGAGCACCCAGCACCCCGAGCACTGAGCACCCAGCACCCTGAGCACTGAGCACCCAGCACCATGAGCACGGAGCACCCCGAGGACTGAGCACCCAGCACCCTGAGCACTGAGCACCCAGCACCTTGAGTACTGAGCACCGAGCACCTCGAGCACTAAGCACCCAGCACCGTGAGTACTGAGCACCAAGCACCCTGAGCACTGAGCACCCAGAACCCTGAGCACTGAGCACCCAGCACCCTGAGTACTGAGCACCCAACACCCAGAGTACTGAGCACCCAGCACCCTGAGCACTGAGCACCCAGCACCCTGAGTACTGAGCACCCAGCACCCTGAGTACTGAACACCCAGCACCCTGAGCACTGAGCACTGAGCACCCTGAGCACTGAGTACTGAGCACTGAGCACCTTGAGCACTGAGCACACAGCACCCCGAGTACTGAGCACCCAGCACCCCGAGCACTGAGCACCCAGCACCCCGAGCACTGAGCACTGAGCACCCTGAGCACTGAGCACCCAGCACCCCGAGTACTGAGCACTGAGCACCCTGAGTACTGAGCACCAAGCACCCTGAGTACTGAGCACCCAGCACCCTGAGTACTGAGCACCCAGCACCCTGAGCACTGAGCACCCAGCACCCCGAGCACTGAGCACCCAGCACCCTGAGTACTGAGCACAGAGCACTCTGAGCACTGAGCACCCAGCACCCTGAGTACTGAGCACCCAGCACCCTGAGTCCTGAGCAACCAGCAGTCTGAGAACTGAGCACCCAGCACCCTGAGCACTGAGCACTGAGCACCCAGCACCACAGCCCTGAGCACCCAGCACCCCGAGCACTGAGCACCCAGCACCCTGATCACTGAGCACCCAGCACCCTGAGTACTGAGCAACCAGCAACCTGAGTACTGAGCACCCAGCAACCTGAGTACTGAGCACTCAGCACCCTGAGTACTGAGCACCGAGCACACCGAGCAATGAGCACCCAGCACCCTGAGCACTGAGCACCTGGAGGACTGAGCACCCAGCACCCTGAGCACTGAGCACCGATCACCCTGAGCAGTGAGCACCCAGCACCCCGAGCACTGAGCACTCAGCACCCTGAGTACTGAGCACCCAGCACCCCGAGTACTGAGCACCCAGCACCCTGAGTACTGAGCACCCAGCACCCCGAGCACTGAGCACCCAGCACCCTGAGTACTGAGCACCCTGATTACTGAGCACTGAGCACCGAGCATCCTGAGTACTGAGCACCCAGCACCCCGAGCACTGAGCACAAAGCACCCTGAGCACTGAGCACCCAGCACCCTGAGCACTGAGCACCCAGCACCCTGAGTACTGAGTACCCAGCACCCTGAGCTCTGAGCACCCAGCACCCTGAGTACTGAGCACCGAGCACCCTGAGTACTGAGCACCCAGCACCCTTAGTACTGAGCACCCAGCACCCTGAGTACTGAGCACCCAGCACCCTGAGTACTGAGCACCCAGCACCCTGAGTACTGAACACCCAGCACCCTGAGCACTGAGCACTGAGCACCCTGAGCACTGAGTACTGAGCACTGATCACCCTGAGCACTGAGCACCCAGCACCCCGAGCACTGAGCACCCAGTGCCCTGAGCACTGAGCACCCAGCACCCTGAGAACTGAGCACCCAGCACCCTGAGTACTGAGCACCCAGCACCCTGAGTACTGAGCACCCAGCACCCTGAGCACTGAGCACTGAGCACCCAGCACCTTGAGCACTGAGCACTGACCACCAAGCACCCCGAGCACTGAGCACCCAGCACCCCGAGCACTGAGCACCCAGTGCCCTGAGCACTGAGCACCCAGAACACAGAGCACTGAGCACCCAGCCCCCTGAGTACTGAGCACCCAGCACCATGAGTACTGAGCACCCAGCACCCTGAGTACTGAGCACTCAGCACCCTGAGTACTGAGCACCGAGCACCCCGAGCACAGAGCACCCAGCACCCTGAGCACTGAGCACCCTGAGGAATGAGCACCCATCACCCTGAGCACTGAGCACCCAGCACCCTGAATACTGAGCACCGATCACCCTGAGCACTGAGCACCCAGCACCCCGAGCACTGAGCACCCAGCACCCTGAGTACTGAGCACCCAGCACCCTGAGCACTGAGCACCCAGCACCCTGAGTACTGAGCACCCTGAGTACTGAGCACCGATCACCCTGAGCACTGAGCACCCAGCACCCTGAGTACTGAGCACCCAGCACCCTGAGCACTGAGCACCCAGCACCCTGAGCACTGAGCACCCAGCACCCTGAGTACTGAGCACCCAGCACCCTGAGTGCTGAGTACCCCACACCCTGAGCACTGAGCACCCAGCACCCTGAGTACTGAGCACCGAGCACCCTGAGTACTGAGCACCCAGCACCCTGAGTACTGAGCACCCAGCACCCTGAGCACTGAGCACCCAGCACCCTGAGTACTGAGCACCCAGCACCCTGAGTACTGAGCACCCAGCACCCAGAGCACTGAGCACCCAGCACCCCGAGCACGGAGCACCCAGGACCCCGAGCACTGAGTACTGAGCACCCAGCACCCTGAGTACTGATCACCGAGCTCCCCGAGCACTGAGCACCCTGAGTACTGAGCACCCAGCACCCCGATCACTGAGCACCCAGCACCCTGAGCACTGAGCACCCAGCACCCTGAGCACTGAGCACCCAGCACACTGAGTACTGAGCACCCAGCACGCTGAGTACTGAGCACCCAGCACCCCGAGCACTGAGCACCCAGCACCCTGAGTACTGAGCACTGAGCACCTAGCACCCCGAGCACTGAGCACCCAGCACCCTGTGTACTGAGCACTGAGCACCCTGAGTACTAAGCACCCAGCACCCTTAGTACTGAGCACCCAGGACCCTGAGCACTGAGCACCGAGCACCCGAGCACTGAGCACCCAGCACCCTGAGCACTGAGCACCCAGCACCATGAGCACGGAGCACCCCGAGGACTGAGCACCCAGCACCCTGAGCACTGAGCACCCAGCACCTTCAGTACTGAGCACCGAGCACAACGAGCACTGAGCACCCAGCACCCTGAGTACTGAGCACCCAGCACCCTGAGCACTGAGCACCCAGCTCCCTGAGCACTGAGCACCAAGCACCCTGAGCACTGAGCCCCCAGCACCCTGAGTACTGAGCACCCAGCAACCCGAGCACTGAGCACCCAGCACCCTGAGAATGAGCACCCAGCACCATGAGTACTGAACACCCAGCACCCTGAGTACTGAGCACTAAGCACCCAGAGCACTGAGCACCCAGCACCCCGAGCACGGAGCACCCAGGACCCCGAGCACTGAGAACTGAGCACCCAGCACCCTGAGTACTGAGCAACGAGATCCCCGAGCACTGAGCACACTGAGTACTGAGCACCCAGCACCCGGAGCACTGAGCACCCAGCACCCTGAGCACTGAGCACCCAGCACCATGAGCACGGAGCACCCCGAGGACTGAGCACCCAGCACCCTGAGCACTGAGCACCCAGAACCCTGAGCACTGAGCACCCAGCACCCTGAGCACGGAGCACCCAGCACCCTGAGTACTGAGCACCCAACACCCAGAGTACTGAGCACCCAGCACCCTGAGCACTGAGCACCCAGCACCCTGAGTACTGAGCACCCAGCACCCTGAGTACTGAACACCCAGCACCCTGAGCACTGAGCACTGAGCACCCTGAGCACTGAGTACTGAGCACTGAGCACCCTGAGCACTGAGCACCCAGCACCCCGAGTACTGAGCACCCAGCACCAAGAGCACTGAGCACCCAGCACCCCGAGCACTGAGCACTGAGCACCCTGAGCACTGAGCACCCAGCACCCCGAGTACTGAGCACTGAGCACCCTGAGTACTGAGCACCAAGCACCCTGAGTACTGAGCACCCAGCACCCTGAGTACTGAGCACCCAGCACCCTGAGCACTGAGCACCCAGCACCCTGAGTACTGAGCACAGAGCACTCTGAGCACTGAGCACCCAGCACCCTGAGCACTGAGCACCCTGAGCACTGAGCACCCTGAGCACTGAGCACTGAGCACCCAGCACCCTGAGTACTGAGCACCCAACACTCTGAGCACTGAGCACCCAGCACGCTGAGTACTGAGCACTGAGCACACAGCACCCTGAGTACTGAGCACCCAGCACCCCGAGCACTGAGCACCCAGCGCCCCGAGCACTGAGCACCGAGCACCCTGAGCACTGAGCACTGAGCACACTGAGCACTGAGCACCCAGCACCCCGAGTACTGAGCACTGAGCACCCTGAGTACTGAGCACCCAACACCCAGAGTACTGAGCACCCAGCACCCTGAGAACTGAGCACCCAGCACCCTGAGTACTGAGCACCCAGGACCCTGAACACTGAGCACTGAGCACCCAGCACCTTGAGCACTGAGCACTGACCACCCAGCACCCCGAGCACTGAGGACCCAGCACCCCGAGCACTGAGCACCCAGCGCCCTGAGCACTGAGCACCCAACACACTGAGCACTGAGCACCAAGCCCCCTGAGTACTGAGCACCCAGCACCATGAGTACTGAGCACCCAGCACCCTGAGTACTGAGCACTCAGCACCCTGAGTACTGAGCACCGAGCACCCTGAGTACTGAGCACCGATCACCCTGAGCACTGAGCACCCAGCACCCCGAGCACTGAGCACCCAGCACCCTGAGTACTGAGCACCCAGCACCCTGAGCATTGAGTACCCAGCACCCTTAGTACTGAGCACCCTGAGTACTGAGCACCGATCACCCTGAGCACTGAGCACCCAGCAGCCTGAGTACTGAGCACCCAGCACCCTGAGCACTGAGCACCCAGCACCCTGAGCACTGAGCTCCCAGCACCCTGAGTACTGAGCACCCAGCACCCTGAGTACTGAGTACCCAGCACCCTGAGCACTGAGCACCCAGCACCCTGAGTACTGAGCACCGAGCACCCTGAGTACTGAGCACCCTGCACCCTGAGTACTGAGCACCCAGCACCCTGAGCACTGAGCACCCAGCACCCTGAGTACTGAGCACCCAGCACTCTGAGTACTGAGCACCCAGCACCCAGAGCACTGAGCACCCAGCACCCTGAGCACGGAGCACCCAGGACCCCGAGCACTGAGTACTGAGCACCCAGCACCCTGAGTACTGATCACCGAGCTCCCCGAGCACTGAGCACCCTGAGTACTGAGCACCCAGCACCCCGATCACTGAGCACCCAGCACCCTGAGCACTGAGCACCCAGCACCCTGAGCACTGAGCACCCTGCACACTGAGTACTGAGCACCCAGCACGCTGAGTACTGAGCACCCAGCACCCCGAGCACTGAGCACCCAGCACCCTGAGTACTGAGCACTGAGCACCCAGCACCCCGAGCACTGAGCACCCAGCACCCTGTGTACTGAGCACTGAGCACCCTGAGTACTAAGCACCCAGCACCCTGAGTACTGAGCACCCAGGACCCTGAGCACTGAGCACCGAGCACCCCGAGCACTGAGCACCCAGCACCCTGAGCACTCAGCACCCAGCACCCCGAGCACTGAGCACCCAGCACCCTGAGCACTGAGCACCCAGCACCATGAGCACGGAGCACCCCGAGGACTGAGCACCAAGCACCCTGAGCACTGAGCACCCAGCACCTTCAGTACTGGGCACCGAGCACCTCGAGCACTAAGCACCCAGCACGCTGAGTACTGAGCACCCAGCACCCTGAGCACTGAGCACCCAGAAACCTGAGCACTGAGCACCCAGCACCCTGAGCACGGAGCACCCAGCACCCTGAGTACTGAGCACCCAACACCCAGAGTACTGAGCACCCAGCACCCTGAGCACTGAGTACTGAGCACTGAGCACCCTGAGCACTGAGCACCCAGCACCCCGAGTACTGAGCACCCAGCACCCCGAGCACTGAGCACCCAGCGCCCCGAGCACTGAGCACCCAGCACCGCGAGCACTGAGCACCCAGCACCCCGAGCACTGAGCACCCAGCGCCCTAAGCACTGAGCACCCAGCACCACGAGTACTGAGCACCGAGCACCCTTAGTACTGAGCACCAAGCACCCCGAGTACTGAGCACCGAGCACCCTGAGTACTGAGCACCCAGCACCCTGATCACTGAGCACGGAGCACCCCGAGGACTGAGCACCCAGCACCCCGAGCACTGAGCACCCAGCACCTTGAGTACTGAGCACCGAGCACAATGAGCACTGAGCACCCAGCACCCTGAGTACTGAGCACCCAGCACCCTGAGCACTGAGCACCCAGCTCCCTGAGCACTGAGCACGCAGCACCCCGAGCACTGAGCACCCAGCACCCTGAGTACTGAGCACAGAGCACCCTGAGCACTGAGCACTGAGCACCCAGCACCCTGAGCACTGAGCACTGAGCACCCAGCACCACAGCCCTGAGCACCCAGCACCCCGAGCACTGAGCACCCAGCACCCTGAGCACTGAGCACCCAGCACCCTGAGTACTGAGCAACCAGCAACCTGAGTACTGAGCACCCAGCACCCTGAGTACTGAGCACTCAGCACCCTGAGTACTGAGCACCGAGCACACCGAGCAATGAGCACCCAGCACCCTGAGCACTGAGCACCCGGAGGACTGTGCACCCAGCACCCTGAGCACTGAGCACCGATCACCCTGAGCAGTGAGCACCCAGCACCCCGAGCACTGAGCACCCAGCACCCTGAGTACTGAGCACCCAGCACCCCGAGTACTGAGCACCCAGCACCCTGAGTACTGAGCACCCAGCACCCCGAGCACTGAGCACCCAGCACCCTGAGTACTGAGCACCCTGATTACTGAGCACTGAGCACCGAGCATCCTGAGTACTGAGCACCCAGCACGCTGAGCACTGAGCACCCAGCACCCTGAGCACTGAGCACCCAGCACCCTGAGCACTGAGCACCCAGCACCCTGAGTACTGAGCACCCAGCACCCTGAGTACTGAGTACCCAGCACCCTGAGCTCTGAGCACCCAGCACCCTGAGTACTGAGCACCGAGCACCCTGAGTACTGAGCACCCAGCAACCTTAGTACTGAGCACCCAGCACCCTGAGCACTGAGCACCCAGCACCCTGAGTACTGAGCACCCAGCACCACCCTCAGCACTGAGCACCCAGCACCCCGAGCACTGAGCACCCAGCACCCTGAGCACTGAGCACCCAACACCCCGAGTACTGAGCACCCTGCACCCCGAGTACTGAGCACCGAGCACCCCGAGCACTGAGCACCCAGCACCCTGAGTACTGAGCACCCAGCACCCTGAGTACTGAGCACTGAGCACCCCGAGTACTGAGCACCCAGCACCCTGAGTACTGAGCACCCAGCACACCGAGCACTGAGCAGCCAGCAACCTGAGTACTGAGAACAGATCACCCTGAGTACTGAGCACCCTGCACCCTGAGTACTGAGCCCCCAGCACCCTGAGTACTGAGCACCCAGCACCCCGGGCACTGAGCACCCAGCACCCCGAGAATGAGCACCCAGCACCCTGAGTACTGAGAACCGAGCACCCTGATACTGAGCACCCAGCACCCTGAGTACTGAGCCCCCAGCACCCTGAGTACTGAGCATCCAGCAATCCGAGCACTGAGCACCCAGCACCCTGAGAATGAGCACCCAGCACCATGAGTACTGAGCACCCAGCACCCTGAGTACTGAGCACTAAGCACCCAGAGCACTGAGCACCCAGCACCCCGAGCACGGAGCACCCAGGACCCCGAGCACTGAGAACTGAGCACCCAGCACCCTGAGTACTGAGCACCGAGATCCCCGAGCCCTGAGCACACTGAGTACTGAGCACCCAGCACCCCGAGCACTGAGCACCCAGCACCCTGAGCACTGAGCACCCAGCACCATGAGCACGGAGCACCCCGAGGACTGAGCACCCAGCACCCTGAGCACTGAGCACCCAGCACCTTGAGTACTGAGCACCGAGCACCTCGAGCACTAAGCACCCAGCACCGTGAGTACTGAGCACCAAGCACCCTGAGCACTGAGCACCCAGAACCCTGAGCACTGAGCACCCAGCACCCTGAGTACTGAGCACCCAACACCCAGAGTACTGAGCACCCAGCACCCTGAGCACTGAGCACCCAGCACCCTGAGTACTGAGCACCCAGCACCCTGAGTACTGAACACCCAGCACCCTGAGCACTGAGCACTGAGCACCCTGAGCACTGAGTACTGAGCACTGAGCACCTTGAGCACTGAGCACACAGCACCCCGAGTACTGAGCACCCAGCACCCCGAGCACTGAGCACCCAGCACCCCGAGCACTGAGCACTGAGCACCCTGAGCACTGAGCACCCAGCACCCCGAGTACTGAGCACTGAGCACCCTGAGTACTGAGCACCAAGCACCCTGAGTACTGAGCACCCAGCACCCTGAGTACTGAGCACCCAGCACCCTGAGCACTGAGCACCCAGCACCCCGAGCACTGAGCACCCAGCACCCTGAGTACTGAGCACAGAGCACTCTGAGCACTGAGCACCCAGCACCCTGAGTACTGAGCACCCAGCACCCTGAGTCCTGAGCAACCAGCAGTCTGAGAACTGAGCACCCAGCACCCTGAGCACTGAGCACTGAGCACCCAGCACCACAGCCCTGAGCACCCAGCACCCCGAGCACTGAGCACCCAGCACCCTGATCACTGAGCACCCAGCACCCTGAGTACTGAGCAACCAGCAACCTGAGTACTGAGCACCCAGCAACCTGAGTACTGAGCACTCAGCACCCTGAGTACTGAGCACCGAGCACACCGAGCAATGAGCACCCAGCACCCTGAGCACTGAGCACCTGGAGGACTGAGCACCCAGCACCCTGAGCACTGAGCACCGATCACCCTGAGCAGTGAGCACCCAGCACCCCGAGCACTGAGCACTCAGCACCCTGAGTACTGAGCACCCAGCACCCCGAGTACTGAGCACCCAGCACCCTGAGTACTGAGCACCCAGCACCCCGAGCACTGAGCACCCAGCACCCTGAGTACTGAGCACCCTGATTACTGAGCACTGAGCACCGAGCATCCTGAGTACTGAGCACCCAGCACCCCGAGCACTGAGCACAAAGCACCCTGAGCACTGAGCACCCAGCACCCTGAGCACTGAGCACCCAGCACCCTGAGTACTGAGTACCCAGCACCCTGAGCTCTGAGCACCCAGCACCCTGAGTACTGAGCACCGAGCACCCTGAGTACTGAGCACCCAGCACCCTTAGTACTGAGCACCCAGCACCCTGAGTACTGAGCACCCAGCACCCTGAGTACTGAGCACCCAGCACCCTGAGTACTGAACACCCAGCACCCTGAGCACTGAGCACTGAGCACCCTGAGCACTGAGTACTGAGCACTGATCACCCTGAGCACTGAGCACCCAGCACCCCGAGCACTGAGCACCCAGTGCCCTGAGCACTGAGCACCCAGCACCCTGAGAACTGAGCACCCAGCACCCTGAGTACTGAGCACCCAGCACCCTGAGTACTGAGCACCCAGCACCCTGAGCACTGAGCACTGAGCACCCAGCACCTTGAGCACTGAGCACTGACCACCAAGCACCCCGAGCACTGAGCACCCAGCACCCCGAGCACTGAGCACCCAGTGCCCTGAGCACTGAGCACCCAGAACACAGAGCACTGAGCACCCAGCCCCCTGAGTACTGAGCACCCAGCACCATGAGTACTGAGCACCCAGCACCCTGAGTACTGAGCACTCAGCACCCTGAGTACTGAGCACCGAGCACCCCGAGCACAGAGCACCCAGCACCCTGAGCACTGAGCACCCTGAGGAATGAGCACCCATCACCCTGAGCACTGAGCACCCAGCACCCTGAATACTGAGCACCGATCACCCTGAGCACTGAGCACCCAGCACCCCGAGCACTGAGCACCCAGCACCCTGAGTACTGAGCACCCAGCACCCTGAGCACTGAGCACCCAGCACCCTGAGTACTGAGCACCCTGAGTACTGAGCACCGATCACCCTGAGCACTGAGCACCCAGCACCCTGAGTACTGAGCACCCAGCACCCTGAGCACTGAGCACCCAGCACCCTGAGCACTGAGCACCCAGCACCCTGAGTACTGAGCACCCAGCACCCTGAGTGCTGAGTACCCCACACCCTGAGCACTGAGCACCCAGCACCCTGAGTACTGAGCACCGAGCACCCTGAGTACTGAGCACCCAGCACCCTGAGTACTGAGCACCCAGCACCCTGAGCACTGAGCACCCAGCACCCTGAGTACTGAGCACCCAGCACCCTGAGTACTGAGCACCCAGCACCCAGAGCACTGAGCACCCAGCACCCCGAGCACGGAGCACCCAGGACCCCGAGCACTGAGTACTGAGCACCCAGCACCCTGAGTACTGATCACCGAGCTCCCCGAGCACTGAGCACCCTGAGTACTGAGCACCCAGCACCCCGATCACTGAGCACCCAGCACCCTGAGCACTGAGCACCCAGCACCCTGAGCACTGAGCACCCAGCACACTGAGTACTGAGCACCCAGCACGCTGAGTACTGAGCACCCAGCACCCCGAGCACTGAGCACCCAGCACCCTGAGTACTGAGCACTGAGCACCTAGCACCCCGAGCACTGAGCACCCAGCACCCTGTGTACTGAGCACTGAGCACCCTGAGTACTAAGCACCCAGCACCCTTAGTACTGAGCACCCAGGACCCTGAGCACTGAGCACCGAGCACCCGAGCACTGAGCACCCAGCACCCTGAGCACTGAGCACCCAGCACCATGAGCACGGAGCACCCCGAGGACTGAGTACCCAGCACCCTGAGCACTGAGCACCCAGCACCTTCAGTACTGAGCACCGAGCACAACGAGCACTGAGCACCCAGCACCCTGAGTACTGAGCACCCAGCACCCTGAGCACTGAGCACCCAGCTCCCTGAGCACTGAGCACCAAGCACCCTGAGCACTGAGCCCCCAGCACCCTGAGTACTGAGCACCCAGCAACCCGAGCACTGAGCACCCAGCACCCTGAGAATGAGCACCCAGCACCATGAGTACTGAACACCCAGCACCCTGAGTACTGAGCACTAAGCACCCAGAGCACTGAGCACCCAGCACCCTGAGTACTGAGCACTAAGCACCCAGAGCACTGAGCACCCAGCACCCCGAGCACGGAGCACCCAGGACCCCGAGCACTGAGAACTGAGCACCCAGCACCCTGAGTACTGAGCAACGAGATCCCCGAGCACTGAGCACACTGAGTACTGAGCACCCAGCACCCGGAGCACTGAGCACCCAGCACCCTGAGCACTGAGTACCCAGCACCATGAGCACGGAGCACCCCGAGGACTGAGCACCCAGCACCCTGAGCACTGAGCACCCAGCACCTTGAGTACTGAGCACCGAGCACCTCGAGCACTAAGCACCCAGCACCCTGAGTACTGAGCACCCAGCACCCTGAGCACTGAGCACCCAGAACCCTGAGCACTGAGCACCCAGCACCCTGAGCACGGAGCACCCAGCACCCTGAGTACTGAGCACCCAACACCCAGAGTACTGAGCAGCCAGCACCCTGAGCACTGAGCACCCAGCACCCTGAGTACTGAGCACCCAGCACCCTGAGTACTGAACACCCAGCACCCTGAGCACTGAGCACTGAGCACCCTGAGCACTGAGTACTGAGCACTGAGCACCCTGAGCACTGAGCACCCAGCACCCCGAGTACTGAGCACCCAGCACCCCGAGCACTGAGCACCCAGCACCCCGAGCACTGAGCACTGAGCACCCTGAGCACTGAGCACCCAGCACCCCGAGTACTGAGCACTGAGCACCCTGAGTACTGAGCACCAAGCACCCTGAGTACTGAGCACCCAGCACCCTGAGTACTGAGCACCCAGCACCCCGAGCACTGAGCACCCAGCACCCTGAGTACAGAGCACCCTGATTACTGAGCACTGAGCACCGAGCATCCTGAGTACTGAGCACCCAGCTCGCCGAGCACTGAGCACCCAGCACCCTGAGCACTGAGAACCCAGCACCCTGAGCACTGAGCACCCAGCACCCTGAGTACTGAGCACCCAGCTTCCTGAGCACTGAGCACCCAGCACCCTGAGTACTGAGCACCCAGCACCACCCTCAGCACTGAGCACCCAGCACCCCGAGCACTGAGCACCCAGCAACCTGAGCACTGAGCACCCAGCACCCCGAGTACTGAGCACCCTGCACCCCGAGTACAGAGCACCGAGCACCCCGAGCACTGAGCACCCAGCACCCTGAGTACTGAGCACCCAGCACCCTGAGTACTGAGCACTGAGCACCCCGAGTACTGAGCACCCAGCACCCCGAGCACTGAGCAGCCACCAACCTGAGTACTGAGAACAGATCACACTGAGTACTGAGCACCCAGCACCCTGAGTACTGAGCACCCAGCACCCTGAGTACTGAGCACCCAGCACCCCGAGCACTGAGCACCAAGCACCCCGAGAATGAGCAGCCAGCACCCTGAGTACTGAGAACCGAGCACCCTGATACTGAGCACCCAGCACCCTGAGTACTGAGCCCCCAGCACCCTGAGTACTGAGCACCCAGCAACCCGAGCACTGAGCACCCAGCACCCTGAGAATGAGCACCCAGCACCATGAGTACTGAGCACCCAGCACCCTGAGTACTGAGCACTAAGCACCCAGAGCACTGAGCACCCAGCACCCCGAGCACGGAGCACCCAGGACCCCGAGCACTGAGAACTGAGCACCCAGCACCCTGAGTACTGAGCAACGAGATCCCCGAGCACTGAGCACACTGAGTACTGAGCACCCAGCACCCGGAGCACTGAGCACCCAGCACCCTGAGCACTGAGCACCCAGCACCATGAGCACGGAGCACCCCGAGGACTGAGCACCCAGCACCCTGAGCACTGAGCACCCAGAACCCTGAGCACTGAGCACCCAGCACCCTGAGCACGGAGCACCCAGCACCCTGAGTACTGAGCACCCAACACCCAGAGTACTGAGCACCCAGCACCCTGAGCACTGAGCACCCAGCACCCTGAGTACTGAGCACCCAGCACCCTGAGTACTGAACACCCAGCACCCTGAGCACTGAGCACTGAGCACCCTGAGCACTGAGTACTGAGCACTGAGCACCCTGAGCACTGAGCACCCAGCACCCCGAGTACTGAGCACCCAGCACCAAGAGCACTGAGCACCCAGCACCCCGAGCACTGAGCACTGAGCACCATGAGCACTGAGCACCCAGCACCCCGAGTACTGAGCACTGAGCACCCTGAGTACTGAGCACCAAGCACCATGAGTACTGAGCACCCAGCACCCTGAGTACTGAGCACCCAGCACCCTGAGCACTGAGCACCCAGCACCCTGAGTACTGAGCACAGAGCACTCTGAGCACTGAGCACCCAGCACCCTGAGCACTGAGCACCCTGAGCACTGAGCACCCTGAGCACTGAGCACTGAGCACCCAGCACCCTGAGTACTGAGCACCCAACACTCTGAGCACTGAGCACCCAGCACGCTGAGTACTGAGCACTGAGCACACAGCACCCTGAGTACTGAGCACCCAGCACCCCGAGCACTGAGCACCCAGCGCCCCGAGCACTGAGCACCGAGCACCCTGAGCACTGAGCACTGAGCACACTGAGAACTGAGCACCCAGCACCCCGAGTACTGAGCACTGAGCACCCTGAGTACTGAGCACCCAACACCCACAGTACTGAGCACCCAGCACCCTGAGAACTGAGCACCCAGCACCCTGAGTACTGAGCACCCAGCACCCTGAGTACTGAGCACCCAGGACCCTGAACACTGAGCACTGAGCACCCAGCACCTTGAGCACTGAGCACTGACCACCCAGCACCCCGAGCACTGAGGACCCAGCACCCCGAGCACTGAGCACCCAGCGCCCTGAGCACTGAGCACCCAGCACACTGAGCACTGAGCACCAAGCCCCCTGAGTACTGAGCACCCAGCACCATGAGTACTGAGCACCCAGCACCCTGAGTACTGAGCACTCAGCACCCTGAGTACTGAGCACCGAGCACCCTGAGTACTGAGCACCGATCACCCTGAGCACTGAGCACCCAGCACCCCGAGCACTGAGCACCCAGCACCCTGAGTACTGAGCACCCAGCACCCTGAGCATTGAGTACCCAGCACCCTTAGTACTGAGCACCCTGAGTACTGAGCACCGATCACCCTGAGCACTGAGCACCCAGCAGCCTGAGTACTGAGCACCCAGCACCCTGAGCACTGAGCACCCAGCACCCTGAGCACTGAGCACCCAGCACCCTGAGTACTGAGCACCCAGCACCCTGAGTACTGAGTACCCAGCACCCTGAGCACTGAGCACCCAGCACCCTGAGTACTGAGCACCGAGCACCCTGAGTACTGAGCACCCTGCACCCTGAGTACTGAGCACCCAGCACCCTGAGCACTGAGCACCCAGCACCCTGAGTACTGAGCACCCAGCACTCTGAGTACTGAGCACCCAGCACCCAGAGCACTGAGCACCCAGCACCCTGAGCACGGAGCACCCAGGACCCCGAGCACTGAGTACTGAGCACCCAGCACCCTGAGTACTGATCACCGAGCTCCCCGAGCACTGAGCACCCTGAGTACTGAGCACCCAGCACCCCGATCACTGAGCACCCAGCACCCTGAGCACTGAGCACCCAGCACCCTGAGCACTGAGCACCCTGCAGACTGAGTACTGAGCACCCAGCACGCTGAGTACTGAGCACCCAGCACCCCGAGCACTGAGCACCCAGCACCCTGAGTACTGAGCACTGAGCACCCAGCACCCCGAGCACTGAGCACCCAGCACCCTGTGTACTGAGCACTGAGCACCCTGAGTACTAAGCACCCAGCACCCTGAGTACTGAGCACCCAGGACCCTGAGCACTGAGCACCGAGCACCCCGAGCACTGAGCACCCAGCACCCTGAGCACTCAGCACCCAGCACCCCGAGCACTGAGCACCCAGCACCCTGAGCACTGAGCACCCAGCACCATGAGCACGGAGCACCCCGAGGACTGAGCACCAAGCACCCTGAGCACTGAGCACCCAGCACCTTCAGTACTGGGCACCGAGCACCTCGAGCACTAAGCACCCAGCACGCTGAGTACTGAGCACCCAGCACCCTGAGCACTGAGCACCCAGAAACCTGAGCACTGAGCACCCAGCACCCTGAGCACGGAGCACCCAGCACCCTGAGTACTGAGCACCCAACACCCAGAGTACTGAGCACCCAGCACCCTGAGCACTGAGTACTGAGCACTGAGCACCCTGAGCACTGAGCACCCAGCACCCCGAGTACTGAGCACCCAGCACCCCGAGCACTGAGCACCCAGCGCCCCGAGCACTGAGCACCCAGCACCGCGAGCACTGAGCACCCAGCACCCCGAGCACTGAGCACCCAGCGCCCTGAGCACTGAGCACCCAGCACCACGAGTACTGAGCACCGAGCACCCTTAGTACTGAGCACCAAGCACCCCGAGTACTGAGCACCGAGCACCCTGAGTACTGAGCACCCAGCACCCTGATCACTGAGCACGGAGCACCCCGAGGACTGAGCACCCAGCACCCCGAGCACTGAGCACCCAGCACCTTGAGTACTGAGCACCGAGCACAATGAGCACTGAGCACCCAGCACCCTGAGTACTGAGCACCCAGCACCCTGAGCACTGAGCACCCAGCTCCCTGAGCACTGAGCACGCAGCACCCCGAGCACTGAGCACCCAGCACCCTGAGTACTGAGCACAGAGCACCCTGAGCACTGAGCACTGAGCACCCAGCACCCTGAGCACTGAGCACTGAGCACCCAGCACCACAGCCCTGAGCACCCAGCACCCCGAGCACTGAGCACCCAGCACCCTGAGCACTGAGCACCCAGCACCCTGAGTACTGAGCAACCAGCAACCTGAGTACTGAGCACCCAGCACCCTGAGTACTGAGCACTCAGCACCCTGAGTACTGAGCACCGAGCACACCGAGCAATGAGCACCCAGCACCCTGAGCACTGAGCACCCGGAGGACTGTGCACCCAGCACCCTGAGCACTGAGCACCGATCACCCTGAGCAGTGAGCACCCAGCACCCCGAGCACTGAGCACCCAGCACCCTGAGTACTGAGCACCCAGCACCCCGAGTACTGAGCACCCAGCACCCTGTGTACTGAGCACTGAGCACCCTGAGTACTAAGCACCCAGCACCCTTAGTACTGAGCACCCAGGACCCTGAGCACTGAGCACCGAGCACCCGAGCACTGAGCACCCAGCACCCTGAGCACTGAGCACCCAGCACCATGAGCACGGAGCACCCCGAGGACTGAGCACCCAGCACCCTGAGCACTGAGCACCCAGCACCTTCAGTACTGAGCACCGAGCACAACGAGCACTGAGCACCCAGCACCCTGAGTACTGAGCACCCAGCACCCTGAGCACTGAGCACCCAGCTCCCTGAGCACTGAGCACCAAGCACCCTGAGCACTGAGCCCCCAGCACCCTGAGTACTGAGCACCCAGCAACCCGAGCACTGAGCACCCAGCACCCTGAGAATGAGCACCCAGCACCATGAGTACTGAACACCCAGCACCCTGAGTACTGAGCACTAAGCACCCAGAGCACTGAGCACCCAGCACCCCGAGCACGGAGCACCCAGGACCCCGAGCACTGAGAACTGAGCACCCAGCACCCTGAGTACTGAGCAACGAGATCCCCGAGCACTGAGCACACTGAGTACTGAGCACCCAGCACCCGGAGCACTGAGCACCCAGCACCCTGAGCACTGAGTACCCAGCACCATGAGCACGGAGCACCCCGAGGACTGAGCACCCAGCACCCTGAGCACTGAGCACCCAGCACCTTGAGTACTGAGCACCGAGCACCTCGAGCACTAAGCACCCAGCACCCTGAGTACTGAGCACCCAGCACCCTGAGCACTGAGCACCCAGAACCCTGAGCACTGAGCACCCAGCACCCTGAGCACGGAGCACCCAGCACCCTGAGTACTGAGCACCCAACACCCAGAGTACTGAGCAGCCAGCACCCTGAGCACTGAGCACCCAGCACCCTGAGTACTGAGCACCCAGCACCCTGAGTACTGAACACCCAGCACCCTAAGCACTGAGCACTGAGCACCCTGAGCACTGAGTACTGAGCACTGAGCACCCTGAACACTGAGCACCCAGCACCCCGAGTACTGAGCACCCAGCACCCCGAGCACTGAGCACCCAGCACCCCGAGCACTGAGCACTGAGCACCCTGAGCACTGAGCACCCAGCACCCCGAGTACTGAGCACTGAGCACCCTGAGTACTGAGCACCAAGCACCCTGAGTACTGAGCACCCAGCACCCTGAGTACTGAGCACCCAGCACCCCGAGCACTGAGCACCCAGCACCCTGAGTACAGAGCACCCTGATTACTGAGCACTGAGCACCGAGCATCCTGAGTACTGAGCACCCAGCTCGCCGAGCACTGAGCACCCAGCACCCTGAGCACTGAGAACCCAGCACCCTGAGCACTGAGCACCCAGCACCCTGAGTACTGAGCACCCAGCTTCCTGAGCACTGAGCACCCAGCACCCTGAGTACTGAGCACCCAGCACCACCCTCAGCACTGAGCACCCAGCACCCCGAGCACTGAGCACCCAGCAACCTGAGCACTGAGCACCCAGCACCCCGAGTACTGAGCACCCTGCACCCCGAGTACAGAGCACCGAGCACCCCGAGCACTGAGCACCCAGCACCCTGAGTACTGAGCACCCAGCACCCTGAGTACTGAGCACTGAGCACCCCGAGTACTGAGCACCCAGCACCCCGAGCACTGAGCAGCCACCAACCTGAGTACTGAGAACAGATCACCCTGAGTACTGAGCACCCAGCACCCTGAGTACTGAGCACCCAGCACCCTGAGTACTGAGCACCCAGCACCCCGAGCACTGAGCACCAAGCACCCCGAGAATGAGCAGCCAGCACCCTGAGTACTGAGAACCGAGCACCCTGATACTGAGCACCCAGCACCCTGAGTACTGAGCCCCCAGCACCCTGAGTACTGAGCACTCAGCAACCCGAGCACTGAGCACCCAGCACCCTGAGAATGAGCACCCAGCACCATGAGTACTGAGCACCCAGCACCCTGAGTACTGAGCACTAAGCACCCAGAGCACTGAGCACCCAGCACCCCGAGCACGGAGCACCCAGGACCCCGAGCACTGAGAACTGAGCACCCAGCACCCTGAGTACTGAGCAACGAGATCCCCGAGCACTGAGCACACTGAGTACTGAGCACCCAGCACCCGGAGCACTGAGCACCCAGCACCCTGAGCACTGAGCACCCAGCACCATGAGCACGGAGCACCCCGAGGACTGAGCACCCAGCACCCTGAGCACTGAGCACCCAGAACCCTGAGCACTGAGCACCCAGCACCCTGAGCACGGAGCACCCAGCACCCTGAGTACTGAGCACCCAACACCCAGAGTACTGAGCACCCAGCACCCTGAGCACTGAGCACCCAGCACCCTGAGTACTGAGCACCCAGCACCCTGAGTACTGAACACCCAGCACCCTGATCACTGAGCACTGAGCACCCTGAGCACTGAGTACTGAGCACTGAGCACCCTGAGCACTGAGCACCCAGCACCCCGAGTACTGAGCACCCAGCACCAAGAGCACTGAGCACCCAGCACCCCGAGCACTGAGCACTGAGCACCATGAGCACTGAGCACCCAGCACCCCGAGTACTGAGCACTGAGCACCCTGAGTACTGAGCACCAAGCACCCTGAGTACTGAGCACCCAGCACCCTGAGTACTGAGCACCCAGCACCCCGAGCACTGAGCACCCAGCGCCCTGAGCACTGAGCACCCAGCACCACGAGTACTGAGCACCGAGCACCCTTAGTACTGAGCACCAAGCACCCCGAGTACTGAGCACCGAGCACCCTGAGTACTGAGCACCCAGCACCCTGATCACTGAGCACGGAGCACCCCGAGGACTGAGCACCCAGCACCCCGAGCACTGAGCACCCAGCACCTTGAGTACTGAGCACCGAGCACAATGAGCACTGAGCACCCAGCACCCTGAGTACTGAGCACCCAGCACCCTGAGCACTGAGCACCCAGCTCCCTGAGCACTGAGCACGCAGCACCCCGAGCACTGAGCACCCAGCACCCTGAGTACTGAGCACAGAGCACCCTGAGCACTGAGCACTGAGCACCCAGCACCCTGAGCACTGAGCACTGAGCACCCAGCACCACAGCCCTGAGCACCCAGCACCCCGAGCACTGAGCACCCAGCACCCTGAGCACTGAGCACCCAGCACCCTGAGTACTGAGCAACCAGCAACCTGAGTACTGAGCACCCAGCACCCTGAGTACTGAGCACTCAGCACCCTGAGTACTGAGCACCGAGCACACCGAGCAATGAGCACCCAGCACCCTGAGCACTGAGCACCCGGAGGACTGTGCACCCAGCACCCTGAGCACTGAGCACCGATCACCCTGAGCAGTGAGCACCCAGCACCCCGAGCACTGAGCACCCAGCACCCTGAGTACTGAGCACCCAGCACCCCGAGTACTGAGCACCCAGCACCCTGTGTACTGAGCACTGAGCACCCTGAGTACTAAGCACCCAGCACCCTTAGTACTGAGCACCCAGGACCCTGAGCACTGAGCACCGAGCACCCGAGCACTGAGCACCCAGCACCCTGAGCACTGAGCACCCAGCACCATGAGCACGGAGCACCCCGAGGACTGAGCACCCAGCACCCTGAGCACTGAGCACCCAGCACCTTCAGTACTGAGCACCGAGCACAACGAGCACTGAGCACCCAGCACCCTGAGTACTGAGCACCCAGCACCCTGAGCACTGAGCACCCAGCTCCCTGAGCACTGAGCACCAAGCACCCTGAGCACTGAGCCCCCAGCACCCTGAGTACTGAGCACCCAGCAACCCGAGCACTGAGCACCCAGCACCCTGAGAATGAGCACCCAGCACCATGAGTACTGAACACCCAGCACCCTGAGTACTGAGCACTAAGCACCCAGAGCACTGAGCACCCAGCACCCCGAGCACGGAGCACCCAGGACCCCGAGCACTGAGAACTGAGCACCCAGCACCCTGAGTACTGAGCAACGAGATCCCCGAGCACTGAGCACACTGAGTACTGAGCACCCAGCACCCGGAGCACTGAGCACCCAGCACCCTGAGCACTGAGTACCCAGCACCATGAGCACGGAGCACCCCGAGGACTGAGCACCCAGCACCCTGAGCACTGAGCACCCAGCACCTTGAGTACTGAGCACCGAGCACCTCGAGCACTAAGCACCCAGCACCCTGAGTACTGAGCACCCAGCACCCTGAGCACTGAGCACCCAGAACCCTGAGCACTGAGCACCCAGCACCCTGAGCACGGAGCACCCAGCACCCTGAGTACTGAGCACCCAACACCCAGAGTACTGAGCAGCCAGCACCCTGAGCACTGAGCACCCAGCACCCTGAGTACTGAGCACCCAGCACCCTGAGTACTGAACACCCAGCACCCTGAGCACTGAGCACTGAGCACCCTGAGCACTGAGTACTGAGCACTGAGCACCCTGAACACTGAGCACCCAGCACCCCGAGTACTGAGCACCCAGCACCCCGAGCACTGAGCACCCAGCACCCCGAGCACTGAGCACTGAGCACCCTGAGCACTGAGCACCCAGCACCCCGAGTACTGAGCACTGAGCACCCTGAGTACTGAGCACCAAGCACCCTGAGTACTGAGCACCCAGCACCCTGAGTACTGAGCACCCAGCACCCCGAGCACTGAGCACCCAGCACCCTGAGTACAGAGCACCCTGATTACTGAGCACTGAGCACCGAGCATCCTGAGTACTGAGCACCCAGCTCGCCGAGCACTGAGCACCCAGCACCCTGAGCACTGAGAACCCAGCACCCTGAGCACTGAGCACCCAGCACCCTGAGTACTGAGCACCCAGCTTCCTGAGCACTGAGCACCCAGCACCCTGAGTACTGAGCACCCAGCACCACCCTCAGCACTGAGCACCCAGCACCCCGAGCACTGAGCACCCAGCAACCTGAGCACTGAGCACCCAGCACCCCGAGTACTGAGCACCCTGCACCCCGAGTACAGAGCACCGAGCACCCCGAGCACTGAGCACCCAGCACCCTGAGTACTGAGCACCCAGCACCCTGAGTACTGAGCACTGAGCACCCCGAGTACTGAGCACCCAGCACCCCGAGCACTGAGCAGCCACCAACCTGAGTACTGAGAACAGATCACCCTGAGTACTGAGCACCCAGCACCCTGAGTACTGAGCACCCAGCACCCTGAGTACTGAGCACCCAGCACCCCGAGCACTGAGCACCAAGCACCCCGAGAATGAGCAGCCAGCACCCTGAGTACTGAGAACCGAGCACCCTGATACTGAGCACCCAGCACCCTGAGTACTGAGCCCCCAGCACCCTGAGTACTGAGCACCCAGCAACCCGAGCACTGAGCACCCAGCACCCTGAGAATGAGCACCCAGCACCATGAGTACTGAGCACCCAGCACCCTGAGTACTGAGCACTAAGCACCCAGAGCACTGAGCACCCAGCACCCCGAGCACGGAGCACCCAGGACCCCGAGCACTGAGAACTGAGCACCCAGCACCCTGAGTACTGAGCAACGAGATCCCCGAGCACTGAGCACACTGAGTACTGAGCACCCAGCACCCGGAGCACTGAGCACCCAGCACCCTGAGCACTGAGCACCCAGCACCATGAGCACGGAGCACCCCGAGGACTGAGCACCCAGCACCCTGAGCACTGAGCACCCAGAACCCTGAGCACTGAGCACCCAGCACCCTGAGCACGGAGCACCCAGCACCCTGAGTACTGAGCACCCAACACCCAGAGTACTGAGCACCCAGCACCCTGAGCACTGAGCACCCAGCACCCTGAGTACTGAGCACCCAGCACCCTGAGTACTGAACACCCAGCACCCTGAGCACTGAGCACTGAGCACCCTGAGCACTGAGTACTGAGCACTGAGCACCCTGAGCACTGAGCACCCAGCACCCCGAGTACTGAGCACCCAGCACCAAGAGCACTGAGCACCCAGCACCCCGAGCACTGAGCACTGAGCACCATGAGCACTGAGCACCCAGCACCCCGAGTACTGAGCACTGAGCACCCTGAGTACTGAGCACCAAGCACCCTGAGTACTGAGCACCCAGCACCCTGAGTACTGAGCACCCAGCACCCTGAGCACTGAGCACCCAGCACCCTGAGTACTGAGCACAGAGCACTCTGAGCACTGAGCACCCAGCACCCTGAGCACTGAGCACCCTGAGCACTGAGCACCCTGAGCACTGAGCACTGAGCACCCAGCACCCTGAGTACTGAGCACCCAACACTCTGAGCACTGAGCACCCAGCACGCTGAGTACTGAGCACTGAGCACACAGCACCCTGAGTACTGAGCACCCAGCACCCCGAGCACTGAGCACCCAGCGCCCCGAGCACTGAGCACCGAGCACCCTGAGCACTGAGCACTGAGCACACTGAGCACTGAGCACCCAGCACCCCGAGTACTGAGCACTGAGCACCCTGAGTACTGAGCACCCAACACCCAGAGTACTGAGCACCCAGCACCCTGAGAACTGAGCACCCAGCACCCTGAGTACTGAGCACCCAGCACCCTGAGTACTGAGCACCCAGGACCCTGAACACTGAGCACTGAGCACCCAGCACCTTGAGCACTGAGCACTGACCACCCAGCACCCCGAGCACTGAGGACCCAGCACCCCGAGCACTGAGCACCCAGCGCCCTGAGCACTGAGCACCCAGCACACTGAGCACTGAGCACCAAGCCCCCTGAGTACTGAGCACCCAGCACCATGAGTACTGAGCACCCAGCACCCTGAGTACTGAGCACTCAGCACCCTGAGTACTGAGCACCGAGCACCCTGAGTACTGAGCACCGATCACCCTGAGCACTGAGCACCCAGCACCCCGAGCACTGAGCACCCAGCACCCTGAGTACTGAGCACCCAGCACCCTGAGCATTGAGTACCCAGCACCCTTAGTACTGAGCACCCTGAGTACTGAGCACCGATCACCCTGAGCACTGAGCACCCAGCAGCCTGAGTACTGAGCACCCAGCACCCTGAGCACTGAGCACCCAGCACCCTGAGCACTGAGCTCCCAGCACCCTGAGTACTGAGCACCCAGCACCCTGAGTACTGAGTACCCAGCACCCTGAGCACTGAGCACCCAGCACCCTGAGTACTGAGCACCGAGCACCCTGAGTACTGAGCACCCTGCACCCTGAGTACTGAGCACCCAGCACCCTGAGCACTGAGCACCCAGCACCCTGAGTACTGAGCACCCAGCACTCTGAGTACTGAGCACCCAGCACCCAGAGCACTGAGCACCCAGCACCCTGTGCACGGAGCACCCAGGACCCCGAGCACTGAGTACTGAGCACCCAGCACCCTGAGTACTGATCACCGAGCTCCCCGAGCACTGAGCACCCTGAGTACTGAGCACCCAGCACCCCGATCACTGAGCACCCAGCACCCTGAGCACTGAGCACCCAGCACCCTGAGCACTGAGCACCCTGCACACTGAGTACTGAGCACCCAGCACGCTGAGTACTGAGCACCCAGCACCCCGAGCACTGAGCACCCAGCACCCTGAGTACTGAGCACTGAGCACCCAGCACCCCGAGCACTGAGCACCCAGCACCCTGTGTACTGAGCACTGAGCACCCTGAGTACTAAGCACATAGCACCCTGAGTACTGAGCACCCAGGACCCTGAGCACTGAGCACCGAGCACCCCGAGCACTGAGCACCCAGCACCCTGAGCACTCAGCACCCAGCACCCCGAGCACTGAGCACCCAGCACCCTGAGCACTGAGCACCCAGCACCATGAGCACGGAGCACCCCGAGGACTGAGCACCAAGCACCCTGAGCACTGAGCACCCAGCACCTTCAGTACTGGGCACCGAGCACCTCGAGCACTAAGCACCCAGCACGCTGAGTACTGAGCACCCAGCACCCTGAGCACTGAGCACCCAGAAACCTGAGCACTGAGCACCCAGCACCCTGAGCACGGAGCACCCAGCACCCTGAGTACTGAGCACCCAACACCCAGAGTACTGAGCACCCAGCACCCTGAGCACTGAGTACTGAGCACTGAGCACCCTGAGCACTGAGCACCCAGCACCCCGAGCACTGAGCACCCAGCGCCCCGAGCACTGAGCACCCAGCACCGCGAGCACTGAGCACCCAGCACCCCGAGCACTGAGCACCCAGCGCCCTAAGCACTGAGCACCCAGCACCACGAGTACTGAGCACCGAGCACCCTTAGTACTGAGCACCAAGCACCCCGAGTACTGAGCACCGAGCACCCTGAGTACTGAGCACCCAGCACCCTGATCACTGAGCACGGAGCACCCCGAGGACTGAGCACCCAGCACCCCGAGCACTGAGCACCCAGCACCTTGAGTACTGAGCACCGAGCACAATGAGCACTGAGCACTTAGCACCCTGAGTACTGAGCACCCAGCACCCTGAGCACTGAGCACCCAGCTCCCTGAGCACTGAGCACGCAGCACCCCGAGCACTGAGCACCCAGCACCCTGAGTACTGAGCACAGAGCACCCTGAGCACTGAGCACTGAGCACCCAGCACCCTGAGCACTGAGCACTGAGCACCCAGCACCACAGCCCTGAGCACCCAGCACCCCGAGCACTGAGCACCCAGCACCCTGAGCACTGAGCACCCAGCACCCTGAGTACTGAGCAACCAGCAACCTGAGTACTGAGCACCCAGCACCCTGAGTACTGAGCACTCAGCACCCTGAGTACTGAGCACCGAGCACACCGAGCAATGAGCACCCAGCACCCTGAGCACTGAGCACCCGGAGGACTGTGCACCCAGCACCCTGAGCACTGAGCACCGATCACCCTGAGCAGTGAGCACCCAGCACCCCGAGCACTGAGCACCCAGCACCCTGAGTACTGAGCACCCAGCACCCCGAGTACTGAGCACCCAGCACCCTGAGTACTGAGCACCCAGCACCCCGAGCACTGAGCAGCCAGCACCCTGAGTACTGAGCACCCTGATTACTGAGCACTGAGCACCGAGCATCCTGAGTACTGAGCACCCAGCACGCTGAGCACTGAGCACCCAGCACCCTGAGCACTGAGCACCCAGCACCCTGAGCACTGAGCACCCAGCACCCTGAGTACTGAGCACCCAGCACCCTGAGTACTGAGTACCCAGCACCCTGAGCTCTGAGCACGCAGCACCCTGAGTACTGAGCACCGAGCACCCTGAGTACTGAGCACCCAGCACCCTTAGTACTGAGCACCCAGCACCCTGAGCACTGAGCACCCAGCACCCTGAGTACTGAGCACCCAGCACCACCCTCAGCACTGAGCACCCAGCACCCCGAGCACTGAGCACCCAGCACCCTGAGCACTGAGCACCCAGCACCCCGAGTACTGAGCACCCTGCACCCCGAGTACTGAGCACCGAGCACCCCGAGCACTGAGCACCCAGCACCCTGAGTACTGAGCACCCAGCACCCTGAGTACTGAGCACTGAGCACCCCGAGTACTGAGCACCCAGCACCCTGAGTACTGAGCACCCAGCACACCGAGCACTGAGCAGCCAGCAACCTGAGTACTGAGAACAGATCACCCTGAGTACTGAGCACCCTGCACCCTGAGTACTGAGCCCCCAGCACCCTGAGTACTGAGCACCCAGCACCCCGGGCACTGAGCACCCAGCACCCCGAGAATGAGCACCCAGCACCCTGAGTACTGAGAACCGAGCACCCTGATACTGAGCACCCAGCACCCTGAGTACTAACCCCCCATCACCCTGAGTACTGAGCATCCAGCAACCCGAGCACTGAGCACCCAGCACCCTGAGAATGAGCACCCAGCACCATGAGTACTGAGCACCCAGCACCCTGAGTACTGAGCACTAAGCACCCAGAGCACTGAGCACCCAGCACCCCGAGCACGGAGCACCCAGGACCCCGAGCACTGAGAACTGAGCACCCAGCACCCTGAGTACTGAGCACCGAGATCCCCGAGCCCTGAGCACACTGAGTACTGAGCACCCAGCACCCCGAGCACTGAGCACCCAGCACCCTGAGCACTGAGCACCCAGCACCATGAGCACGGAGCACCCCGAGGACTGAGCACCCAGCACCCTGAGCACTGAGCACCCAGCACCTTGAGTACTGAGCACCGAGCACCTCGAGCACTAAGCACCAAGCACCGTGAGTACTGAGCACCAAGCACCCTGAGCACTGAGCACCCAGAACCCTGAGCACTGAGCACCCAGCACCCTGAGTACTGAGCACCCAACACCCAGAGTACTGAGCACCCAGCACCCTGAGCACTGAGCACCCAGCACCCTGAGTACTGAGCACCCAGCACCCTGAGTACTGAACACCCAGCACCCTGAGCACTGAGCACTGAGCACCCTGAGCACTGAGTACTGAGCACTGAGCACCTTGAGCACTGAGCACACAGCACCCCGAGTACTGAGCACCCAGCACCCCGAGCACTGAGCACCCAGCACCCCGAGCACTGAGCACTGAGCACCCTGAGCACTGAGCACCCAGCACCCCGAGTACTGAGCACTGAGCACCCTGAGTACTGAGCACCAAGCACCCTGAGTACTGAGCACCCAGCACCCTGAGTACTGAGCACCCAGCACCCTGAGCACTGAGCACCCAGCACCCCGAGCACTGAGCACCCAGCACCCTGAGTACTGAGCACAGAGCACTCTGAGCACTGAGCACCCAGCACCCTGAGTACTGAGCACCCAGCACCCTGAGTCCTGAGCAACCAGCAGTCTGAGAACTGAGCACCCAGCACCCTGAGCACTGAGCACTGAGCACCCAGCACCACAGCCCTGAGCACCCAGCACCCCGAGCACTGAGCACCCAGCACCCTGATCACTGAGCACCCAGCACCCTGAGTACTGAGCAACCAGCAACCTGAGTACTGAGCACCCAGCAACCTGAGTACTGAGCACTCAGCACCCTGAGTACTGAGCACCGAGCACACCGAGCAATGAGCACCCAGCACCCTGAGCACTGAGCACCTGGAGGACTGAGCACCCAGCACCCTGAGCACTGAGCACCGATCACCCTGAGCAGTGAGCACCCAGCACCCCGAGCACTGAGCACTCAGCACCCTGAGTACTGAGCACCCAGCACCCCGAGTACTGAGCACCCAGCACCCTGAGTACTGAGCACCCAGCACCCCGAGCACTGAGCACCCAGCACCCTGAGTACTGAGCACCCTGATTACTGAGCACTGAGCACCGAGCATCCTGAGTACTGAGCACCCAGCACCCCGAGCACTGAGCACAAAGCACCCTGAGCACTGAGCACCCAGCACCCTGAGCACTGAGCACCCAGCACCCTGAGTACTGAGTACCCAGCACCCTGAGCTCTGAGCACCCAGCACCCTGAGTACTGAGCACCGAGCACCCTGAGTACTGAGCACCCAGCACCCTTAGTACTGAGCACCCAGCACCCTGAGTACTGAGCACCCAGCACCCTGAGTACTGAGCACCCAGCACCACCCTCAGCACTGAGCACCCAGCACCCCGAGCACTGAGCACCCAGCTCCCTGAACACTGAGCACCCAGCACCCCGAGCACTTAGCACCCAGCACCCTGAGTACTGAGCACCCAGCACCCTGAGTACTGAGCACTGAGCACCCCGAGTACTGAGCACCCAGCACCCTGAGCACTGAGCACCCAGCAACCTGAGAACTGAGAACAGATCACCCTGAGTACTGAGCACCCAGCACCCTGAGTACTGAGCCCCCAGCACCCTGAGTACTGAGCACCCAGCACCCCGAGCACTGAGCACCGAGCACCCCGAGAATGAGCACCCAGCACCCTGAGTACTGAGAACCGAGCACCCTGAGTACTGAGCACCCAGCACCCTGAGTACTGAGCCCCCAGCACCCTGAGTACTGAGCACCCAGCAACCCGAGCACTGAGCACCCAGCACCATGAGAATGAGCACCCAGCACCATGAGTACTGAGCACCCAGCACCCTGAGTACTGAGCACTAAGCACCCAGAGCACTGAGCACTCAGCACCATGAGCACGGAGCACCCCGAGGACTGAGCACCCAGCACCCTGAGCACTGAGCACACAGCACCTTGAGTACTGAGCACCGAGCACCTCGAGCACTAAGCACCCAGCACCCTGAGTACTGAGCACCCAGCACCCTGAGCACTGAGCACCCAGAACCCTGAGCACTGAGCACCCAGCACCCTGAGCACGGAGCACCCAGCACCCTGAGTACTGAGCACCCAACACCCAGAGTACTGAGCACCCAGCACCCTGAGCACTGAGCACCCAGCACCCTGAGTACTGAGCACCCAGCACCCTGAGTACTGAACACCCAGCACCCTGAGCACTGAGCACTGAGCACCCTGAGCACTGAGTACTGAGCACTGAGCACCCTGAGCACTGAGCACCCAGCACCCCGAGTACTGAGCACCCAGCACCCCGAGCACTGAGCACCCAGCACCCCGAGCACTGAGCACTGAGCACCCTGAGCACTGAGCACCCAGCACCCCGAGTACTGAGCACTGAGCACCCTGAGTACTGAGCACCAAGCAGCCTGAGTACTGAGCACCCAGCACCCTGAGTACTGAGCACCCAGCACCCTGAGCACTGAGCACCCAGCACCCCGAGCACTGAGCACCCACCACCCTGAGTACTGAGCACAGAGCACTCTGAGCACTGAGCACCCAGCACCCTGAGTACTGAGCACCCAGCACCCTGAGTACTGAGCAACCAGCACCCTGAGCACTGAGCACTGAGCACCCAGCACCCCGAGCACTGAGCACCCAGCACCCTGAGCACTGAGCACCCAGCACCCTGAGTACTGAGCAAATAGCAACCTGAGTACTGAGCAACCTGCACCCTGAGTACTGAGCACTCAGCACCCTGAGCACTGAGCACCCGGAGGACTGAGCACCTAGCACCCTGAGCACTGAGCACCGATCACCCTGAGCAGTGAGCACCCAGCACCCCGAGCACTGAGCACTCAGCACCCTGAGTACTGAGCACCAAGCACCCTGAGTACTGAGCACTCAGCACCCTGACTACTGAGCACCCAGCACCCTGAGCACTGAGCACCCAGCACCCTGAGTACTGAGCACCCTGATTACTGAGCACTGAGCACCGAGTATCCTGAGTACTGAGCACCCAGCACCCCGAGCACTGAGCACCCAGCACCCTGAGCACTGAGCACCCAGCACCCTGAGTACTGAGCACTCAGCACCCTGAGTACTGAGTACCCAGCACCCTGAGCTCTGAGCACCCAGCACCCTGAGTACTGAGCACCCAACACCCAGAGTACTGAGCACCCAGCACCCTGAGAACTGAGTACCCAGCACCCTGAGCTCTGAGCACCCAGCAACCTGAGTACTGAGCACCGAGCACCCTCAGTACTGAGCACCCAGCACCCTTAGTACTGAGCACCCAGCACCCTGAGCACTGAGCACCCAGCACCCTGAGTACTGAGCACCCAGCACCACCCTCAGCACTGAGCACACAGCACCCCGAGCACTGAGCACCCAGCTCCCTGAGCACTGAGCACCCAGCACCCCGAGTACTGAGCAGCCTGCACCACGAGTACTGAGCACCGAGCACCCAGAGCACTGAGCACCCAGCACCCTGAGTACTGAGCACCCAGCACCCTGAGTACTGAGCACCCAGCACCCTGAGTACTGAACACCCAGCACCCTGAGCACTGAGCACTGAGCACCCTGAGCACTGAGTACTGAGCACTGAGCACCCTGAGCACTGAGCACCCAGCACCCCGAGTACTGAGCACCCAGCACCCCGAGCACTGAGCACCCAGCACCCCGAGCACTGAGCACCCTGAGCACTGAGCACCCAGCACCCCGAGCACTGAGCACTGAGCACCCTGAGTACTGAGCACCAAGCACCCTGAGTACTGAGCACCCAGCACCCTGAGTACTGCGCACCCAGCACCCTGAGCACTGAGCACCCAGCCCCCTGAGCACTGAGCACCCAGCACCCTGAGTACTGAGCACAGAGCACTCTGAGCACTGAGCACCCAGCACCCTGAGTACTGAGCGCCCAGCACCCTGAGTACTGAGCAACCAGCACCCTGAGCACTGAGCACGGAGCACCCAGCACCCTGAGCACTGAGCACTGAGCACCCAGCACCACAGCCCTGAGCACCCAGCACCCCGAGCACTGAGCACCCAACCCCCTGAGCACTGAGCAACCAGCAACCTGAGTACTGAGCAACCAGCAACCTGAGTACTGAGCACCCAGCACCCTGAGTACTGAGCACTCAGCACCCTGAGTACTGAGCACCGAGCACACCGAGCAATGAGCACCCAGCACCCTGAGCACTGAGCACCCGGAGGACTGAGAACCCAGCACCCTGAGCACTGAGCACCGATCACCCTGAGCAGTGAGCACCCAGCACCCCGAGCACTGAGCACTCAGCACCCTGAGTACTGAGCACCCAGCACCCCGAGTACTGAGCACCCAGCACCCTGAGTACTGAGCACCCAGCACCCCGAGCACTGAGCACCCAGCACCCTGAGTACTGAGCACCCTGATTACTGAGCACTGAGCACCGAGCATCCTGAGTACTGAGCACCCAGCACCCCGAGCACTGAGCCCCCAGCACCCTGAGCATTGAGCACCCAGCACCCTGAGCACTGACCACCCATCACGCTGAGTACTGAGCACTCAGGACCCTGAGTACTGAGTACCCAGCACCCTGAGCTCTGAGCACCCAGCACCCTGAGTACTGAGCACCGAGCACCCTGAGTACTGAGCACCCAGCACCCTTAGTACTGAGCACCCAGCACCCTGAGCACTGAGCACCCAGCTCCCTGAACACTGAGCACCCAGTACCCCGAGTACTGAGCACCCTGCACCCCGAGTACTGAGCACCGAGCACCCCGAGCACTGAGCACCCAGCACCCTGAGTACTGAGCACCCAGCACCCTGAGTACTGAGCACAGAGCACCCCGAGTACTGAGCACCCAGCACCCCGAGCACTGAGCACCCAGCAACCTGAGTACTGAGAACAGATCACCCTGTGTACTGAGCACCCAGCACCCTGAGTACTGAGCCCCCAGCACCCTGAGTACTGATCACCCAGCACCCCGAGCACTGAGCACCCAGCACCCCGAGAATGAGCACCCAGCACCCTGAGTACTGAGAACCGAGCACCATGAGTACTGAGCACCCAGCACCCTGAGTACTGAGCCCCCAGCACCCTGAGTACTGAGCACCCAGCAACCCGAGCACTGAGCACCCAGCACCCTGAGAATGAGCACCCAGCACCATGAGTACTGAGCACCCAGCACCCTGAGTACTGAGCACTAAGCACCCAGAGTACTGAGCACCCAGCACCCCGAGCACGGAGCAACCAGGACCCCGAGCACTGAGAACTGAGCACGCAGCACCCTGAGTACTGAGCACCGAGCTCCCCGAGCACTGAGCACACTGAGTACTGAGCACCCAGCACCCCGAGCACTGAGCACCCAGCACCCTGAGCACTGAGCACCCAGCACCATGAGCACGGAGCACCCCGAGGACTGAGCACCCAGCACCCTGAGCACTGAGCACCCAGCACCTTGAGTACTGTGCACCGAGCACCTCGAGCACTAAGCACCCAGCACCCTGAGTACTGAGCACCCAGCACCCTGAGCACTGAGCACCCAGAACCCTGAGCACTGAGCACCCAGCACCCTGAGCACGGAGCACCCAGCACCCTGAGTACTGAGCACCCAACACCCAGAGTACTGAGCACCCAGCACCCTGAGTACTGAGTACCCAGAACCCTGAGCTCTGAGCACCCAGCACCCTGAGTACTGAGCAACGAGCACCCTGAGTACTGAGCACCCAGCACCCTTAGTACTGAGCACCCAGCACCCTGAGCACTGAGCACCCAGCACCGTGAGTACTGAGCACCCAGCACCACCCTCAGCACTGAGCACCCAGCACCCCGAGCACTGAGCACCCAGCTCCCGGAGCACTGAGCACCCAGCACCCCGAGTACTGAGCACCCTGCACCCCGAGTACTGAGCACCGAGCACCCCGAGCACTGAGCACCCAGCACCCTGAGTACTGAGCACCCAGCACCCTGAGTACTGAGCACTGAGCACCCCGAGTACTGAGCACCCAGCACCCCCAGCACTGAGCACCCAGCAACCTGAGTACTGAGAACAGATCACCCTGAGTACTGAGCACCCAGCACCCTGAGTACTGAGCACCCAGCACCCTGAGTACTGAGCACCCAGCACCCCGAGCACTGAGCTCCCCGCACCCTGACAATGAGCACCCAGCACCCTGAGTACTGAGAACCGAGCACCCTGAGTACTGAGCACCCAGCACCCTGAGCACTGAGCACACAGCACCTTGAGTACTGAGCACCGAGCACCTCGAGCACTAAGCACCCAGCACCCTGAGTACTGAGCACCCAGCACCCTGAGCACTGAGCACCCAGAACCCTGAGCACTGAGCACCCAGCACCCTGAGCACGGAGCACCCAGCACCCTGAGTACTGAGCACCCAACACCCAGAGTACTGAGCACCCAGCACCCTGAGCACTGAGCACCCAGCACCCTGAGTACTGAGCACCCAGCACCCTGAGTACTGAACACCCAGCACCCTGAGCACTGAGCACTGAGCACCCTGAGCACTGAGTACTGAGCACTGAGCACCCTGAGCACTGAGCACCCAGCACCCCGAGTACTGAGCACCCAGCACCCCGAGCACTGAGCACCCAGCACCCCGAGCACTGAGCACTGAGCACCCTGAGCACTGAGCACCCAGCACCCCGAGTACTGAGCACTGAGCACCCTGAGTACTGAGCACCAAGCAGCCTGAGTACTGAGCACCCAGCACCCTGAGTACTGAGCACCCAGCACCCTGAGCACTGAGCACCCAGCACCCCGAGCACTGAGCACCCACCACCCTGAGTACTGAGCACAGAGCACTCTGAGCACTGAGCACCCAGCACCCTGAGTACTGAGCACCCAGCACCCTGAGTACTGAGCAACCAGCACCCTGAGCACTGAGCACTGAGCACCCAGCACCCCGAGCACTGAGCACCCAGCACCCTGAGCACTGAGCACCCAGCACCCTGAGTACTGAGCAACCAGCAACCTGAGTACTGAGCAACCTGCACCCTGAGTACTGAGCACTCAGCACCCTGAGTACTGAGCACCGAGCACACCGAGCAATAAGCACCCAGCACCCTGAGCACTGAGCACCCGGAGGACTGAGCACCTAGCACCCTGAGCACTGAGCACCGATCACCCTGAGCAGTGAGCACCCAGCACCCCGAGCACTGAGCACTCAGCACCCTGAGTACTGAGCACCAAGCACCCTGAGTACTGAGCACTCAGCACCCTGAGTACTGAGCACCCAGCACCCTGAGCACTGAGCACCCAGCACCCTGAGTACTGAGCACCCTGATTACTGAGCACTGAGCACCGAGTATCCTGAGTACTGAGCACCCAGCACCCCGAGCACTGAGCACCCAGCACCCTGAGCACTGAGCACCCAGCACCCTGAGTACTGAGCACTCAGCACCCTGAGTACTGAGTACCCAGCACCCTGAGCTCTGAGCACCCAGCACCCTGAGTACTGAGCACCCAACACCCAGAGTACTGAGCACCCAGCACCCTGAGAACTGAGTACCCAGCACCCTGAGCTCTGAGCACCCAGCAACCTGAGTACTGAGCACCGAGCACCCTCAGTACTGAGCACCCAGCACCCTTAGTACTGAGCACCCAGCACCCTGAGCACTGAGCACCCAGCACCCTGAGTACTGAGCACCCAGCACCACCCTCAGCACTGAGCACACAGCACCCCGAGCACTGAGCACCCAGCTCCCTGAGCACTGAGCACCCAGCACCCCGAGTACTGAGCAGCCTGCACCACGAGTACTGAGCACCGAGCACCCCGAGCACTGAGCACCCAGCACCCTGAGTACTGAGCACCCAGCACAAT
This sequence comes from Microtus oregoni, assembly GCF_018167655.1. Classification (NCBI taxonomy): domain Eukaryota; kingdom Metazoa; phylum Chordata; class Mammalia; order Rodentia; family Cricetidae; genus Microtus; species Microtus oregoni. Next base: position 1,591,830 of record NW_024543271.1, on the reverse strand, counting down.
GAGTACTGAGCACCCAGCACCCTGAGTACTGAACACCCAGCACCCTGAGCACTGAGCACTGAGCACCCTGAGCACTGAGTACTGAGCACTGAGCACCCTGAGCACTGAGCACCCAGCACCCCGAGTACTGAGCACCCAGCACCCCGAGCACTGAGCACCCAGCACCCCGAGCACTGAGCACCCTGAGCACTGAGCACCCAGCACCCCGAGTACTGAGCACTGAGCACCCTGAGTACTGAGCACCAAGCACCCTGAGTACTGAGCACCCAGCACCCTGAGTACTGCGCACCCAGCACCCTGAGCACTGAGCACCCAGCCCCCTGAGCACTGAGCACCCAGCACCCTGAGTACTGAGCACAGAGCACTCTGAGCACTGAGCACCCAGCACCCTGAGTACTGAGCGCCCAGCACCCTGAGTACTGAGCAACCAGCACCCTGAGCACTGAGCACTGAGCACCCAGCACCCTGAGCACTGAGCACTGAGCACCCAGCACCACAGCCCTGAGCACCCAGCACCCCGAGCACTGAGCACCCAACCCCCTGAGCACTGAGCAACCAGCAACCTGAGTACTGAGCAACCAGCAACCTGAGTACTGAGCACCCAGCACCCTGAGTACTGAGCACTCAGCACCCTGAGTACTGAGCACCGAGCACACCGAGCAATGAGCACCCAGCACCCTGAGCACTGAGCACCCGGAGGACTGAGAACCCAGCACCCTGAGCACTGAGCACCGATCACCCTGAGCAGTGAGCACCCAGCACCCCGAGCACTGAGCACTCAGCACCCTGAGTACTGAGCACCCAGCACCCCGAGTACTGAGCACCCAGCACCCTGAGTACTGAGCACCCAGCACCCCGAGCACTGAGCACCCAGCACCCTGAGTACTGAGCACCCTGATTACTGAGCACTGAGCACCGAGCATCCTGAGTACTGAGCACCCAGCACCCCGAGCACTGAGCACCCAGCACCCTGAGCATTGAGCACCCAGCACCCTGAGCACTGACCACCCAGCACGCTGAGTACTGAGCACTCAGCACCCTGAGTACTGAGTACCCAGCACCCTGAGCTCTGAGCACCCAGCACCCTGAGTACTGAGCACCGAGCACCCTGAGTACTGAGCACCCAGCACCCTTAGTACTGAGCACCCAGCACCCTGAGCACTGAGCACCCAGCTCCCTGAACACTGAGCACCCAGTACCCCGAGTACTGAGCACCCTGCACCCCGAGTACTGAGAACCGAGCACCCCGAGCACTGAGCACCCAGCACCCTGAGTACTGAGCACCCAGCACCCTGAGTACTGAGCACTGAGCACCCCGAGTACTGAGCACCCAGCACCCCGAGCACTGAGCACCCAGCAACCTGAGTACTGAGAACAGATCACCCTGTGTACTGAGCACCCAGCACCCTGAGTACTGAGCCCCCAGCACCCTGAGTACTGATCACCCAGCACCCCGAGCACTGAGCACCCAGCACCCCGAGAATGAGCACCCAGCAACCTGAGTACTGAGAACCGAGCACCATGAGTACTGAGCACCCAGCACCCTGAGTACTGAGCCCCCAGCACCCTGAGTACTGAGCACCCAGCAACCCGAGCACTGAGCACCCAGCACCCTGAGAATGAGCACCCAGCACCATGAGTACTGAGCACCCAGCACCCTGAGTACTGAGCACTAAGCACCCAGAGCACTGAGCACCCAGCACCCCGAGCACGGAGCAACCAGGACCCCGAGCACTGAGAACTGAGCACGCAGCACCCTGAGTACTGAGCACCGAGCTCCCCGAGCACTGAGCACACTGAGTACTGAGCACCCAGCACCCCGAGCACTGAGCACCCAGCACCCTGAGCACTGAGCACCCAGCACCATGAGCACGGAGCACCCCGAGGACTGAGCACCCAGCACCCTGAGCACTGAGCACCCAGCACCTTGAGTACTGTGCACCGAGCACCTCGAGCACTAAGCACCCAGCACCCTGAGTACTGAGCACCCAGCACCCTGAGCACTGAGCACCCAGAACCCTGAGCACAGAGCACCCAGCACCCTGAGCACGGAGCACCCAGCACCCTGAGTACTGAGCACCCAACACCCAGAGTACTGAGCACCCAGCACCCTGAGTACTGAGTACCCAGAACCCTGAGCTCTGAGCACCCAGCACCCTGAGTACTGAGCAACGAGCACCCTGAGTACTGAGCACCCAGCACCCTTAGTACTGAGCACCCAGCACCCTGAGCACTGAGCACCCAGCACCGTGAGTACTGAGCACCCAGCACCACCCTCAGCACTGAGCACCCAGCACCCCGAGCACTGAGCACCCAGCTCCCGGAGCACTGAGCACCCAGCACCCCGAGTACTGAGCACCCTGCACCCCGAGTACTGAGCACCGAGCACCCCGAGCACTGAGCACCCAGCACCCTGAGTACTGAGCACCCAGCACCCTGAGTACTGAGCACTGAGCACCCCGAGTACTGAGCACCCAGCACCCCCAGCACTGAGCACCCAGCAACCTGAGTACTGAGAACAGATCACCCTGAGTACTGAGCACCCAGCACCCTGAGTACTGAGCACCCAGCACCCTGAGTACTGAGCACCCAGCACCCCGAGCACTGAGCTCCCCGCACCCTGACAATGAGCACCCAGCACCCTGAGTACTGAGAACCGAGCACCCTGAGTACTGAGCACCCAGCACCCTGAGCACTGAGCACACAGCACCTTGAGTACTGAGCACCGAGCACCTCGAGCACTAAGCACCCAGCACCCTGAGTACTGAGCACCCAGCACCCTGAGCACTGAGCACCCAGAACCCTGAGCACTGAGCACCCAGCACCCTGAGCACGGAGCACCCAGCACCCTGAGTACTGAGCACCCAACACCCAGAGTACTGAGCACCCAGCACCCTGAGCACTGAGCACCCAGCACCCTGAGTACTGAGCACCCAGCACCCTGAGTACTGAACACCCAGCACCCTGAGCACTGAGCACTGAGCACCCTGAGCACTGAGTACTGAGCACTGAGCACCCTGAGCACTGAGCACCCAGCACCCCGAGTACTGAGCACCCAGCACCCCGAGCACTGAGCACCCAGCACCCCGAGCACTGAGCACTGAGCACCCTGAGCACTGAGCACCCAGCACCCAGAGTACTGAGCACTGAGCACCCTGAGTACTGAGCACCAAGCAGCCTGAGTACTGAGCACCCAGCACCCTGAGTACTGAGCACCCAGCACCCTGAGCACTGAGCACCCAGCACCCCGAGCACTGAGCACCCACCACCCTGAGTACTGAGCACAGAGCACTCTGAGCACTGAGCACCCAGCACCCTGAGTACTGAGCACCCAGCACCCTGAGTACTGAGCAACCAGCACCCTGAGCACTGAGCACTGAGCACCCAGCACCCCGAGCACTGAGCACCCAGCACCCTGAGCACTGAGCACCCAGCACCCTGAGTACTGAGCAACCAGCAACCTGAGTACTGAGCAACCTGCACCCTGAGTACTGAGCACTCAGCACCCTGAGTACTGAGCACCGAGCACACCGAGCAATAAGCACCCAGCACCCTGAGCACTGAGCACCCGGAGGACTGAGCACCTAGCACCCTGAGCACTGAGCACCGATCACCCTGAGCAGTGAGCACCCAGCACCCCGAGCACTGAGCACTCAGCACCCTGAGTACTGAGCACCAAGCACCCTGAGTACTGAGCACTCAGCACCCTGAGTACTGAGCACCCAGCACCCTGAGCACTGAGCACCCAGCACCCTGAGTACTGAGCACCCTGATTACTGAGCACTGAGCACCGAGTATCCTGAGTACTGAGCACCCAGCACCCCGAGCACTGAGCACCCAGCACCCTGAGCACTGAGCCCCCAGCACCCTGAGTACTGAGCACTCAGCACCCTGAGTACTGAGTACCCAGCACCCTGAGCTCTGAGCACCCAGCACCCTGAGTACTGAGCACCCAACACCCAGAGAACTGAGCACCCAGCACCCTGAGAACTGAGTACCCAGCACCCTGAGCTCTGAGCTCCCAGCAACCTGAGTACTGAGCACCGAGCACCCTCAGTACTGAGCACCCAGCACCCTTAGTACTGAGCACCCAGCACCCTGAGCACTGAGCACCCAGCACCCTGAGTACTGAGCACCCAGCACCACCCTCAGCACTGAGCACACAGCACCCCGAGCACTGAGCACCCAGCTCCCTGAGCACTGAGCACCCAGCACCCCGAGTACTGAGCAGCCTGCACCACGAGTACTGAGCACCGAGCACCCCGAGCACTGAGCACCCAGCACCCTGAGTACTGAGCACCCAGCACCCTGAGTACTGAGCACCCAGCACCCTGAGTACTGAACACCCAGCACCCTGAGCACTGAGCACTGAGCACCCTGAGCACTGAGTACTGAGCACTGAGCACCCTGAGCACTGAGCACCCAGCACCCCGAATACTGAGCACCCAGCACCCCGAGCACTGAGCACCCAGCACCCCGAGCACTGAGCACCCTGAGCACTGAGCACCCAGCACCCCGAGTACTGAGCACTGAGCACCCTGAGTACTGAGCACCAAGCACCCTGAGTACTGAGCACCCAGCACCCTGAGTACTGCGCACCCAGCACCCTGAGCACTGAGCACCCAGCCCCCTGAGCACTGAGCACCCAGCACCCTGAGTACTGAGCACAGAGCACTCTGAGCACTGAGCACCCAGCACCCTGAGTACTGAGCGCCCAGCACCCTGAGTACTGAGCAACCAGCACCCTGAGCACTGAGCACTGAGCACCCAGCACCACAGCCCTGAGCACCCAGCACCCCGAGCACTGAGCACCCAACCCCCTGAGCACTGAGCAACCAGCAACCTGAGTACTGAGCAACCAGCAACCTGAGTACTGAGCACCCAGCACCCTGAGTACTGAGCACTCAGCACCCTGAGTACTGAGCACCGAGCACACCGAGCAATGAGCACCCAGCACCCTGAGCACTGAGCACCCGGAGGACTGAGAACCCAGCACCCTGAGCACTGAGCACCGATCACCCTGAGCAGTGAGCACCCAGCACCCCGAGCACTGAGCACTCAGCACCCTGAGTACTGAGCACCCAGCACCCCGAGTACTGAGCACCCAGCACCCTGAGTACTGAGCACCCAGCACCCCGAGCACTGAGCACCCAGCACCCTGAGTACTGAGCACCCTGATTACTGAGCACTGAGCACCGAGCATCCTGAGTACTGAGCACCCAGCACCCCGAGCACTGAGCACCCAGCACCCTGAGCATTGAGCACCCAGCACCCTGAGCACTGACCACCCAGCACGCTGAGTACTGAGCACTCAGCACCCTGAGTACTGAGTACCCAGCACCCTGAGCTCTGAGCACCCAGCACCCTGAGTACTGAGCACCGAGCACCCTGAGTACTGAGCACCCAGCACCCTTAGTACTGAGCACCCAGCACCCTGAGCACTGAGCACCCAAATCCCTGAACACTGAGCACCCAGTACCCCGAGTACTGAGCACCCTGCACCCCGAGTACTGAGCACCGAGCACCCCGAGCACTGAGCACCCAGCACCCTGAGTACTGAGCACCCAGCACCCTGAGTACTGAGCACTGAGCACCCCGAGTACTGAGCACCCAGCACCCCGAGCACTGAGCACCCAGCAACCTGAGTACTGAGAACAGATCACCCTGTGTACTGAGCACCCAGCACCCTGAGTACTGAGCCCCCAGCACCCTGAGTACTGATCACCCAGCACCCCGAGCACTGAGCACCCAGCACCCCGAGAATGAGCACCCAGCACCCTGAGTACTGAGAACCGAGCACCATGATTACTGAGCACCCAGCACCCTGAGTACTGAGCCCCCAGCACCCTGAGTACTGAGCACCCAGCAACCCGAGCACTGAGCACCCAGCACCCTGAGAATGAGCACCCAGCACCATGAGTACTGAGCACCCAGCACCCTGAGTACTGAGCACTAAGCACCCAGAGCACTGAGCACCCAGCACCCCGAGCACGGAGCAACCAGGACCCCGAGCACTGAGAACTGAGCACGCAGCACCCTGAGTACTGAGCACCGAGCTCCCCGAGCACTGAGCACACTGAGTACTGAGCACCCAGCACCCCGAGCACTGAGCACCCAGCACCCTGAGCACTGAGCACCCAGCACCATGAGCACGGAGCACCCCGAGGACTGAGCACCCAGCACCCTGAGCACTGAGCACCCAGCACCTTGAGTACTGAGCACCGAGCACCTCGAGCACTAAGCACCCAGCACCCTGAGTACTGAGCACCCAGCACCCTGAGCACTGAGCACCCAGAACCCTGAGCACTGAGCACCCAGCACCCTGAGCACGGAGCACCCAGCACCCTGAGTACTGAGCACCCAACACCCAGAGTACTGAGCACCCAGCACCCTGAGTACTGAGTACCCAGAACCCTGAGCTCTGAGCACCCAGCACCCTGAGTACTGAGCAACGAGCACCCTGAGTACTGAGCACCCAGCACCCTTAGTACTGAGCACCCAGCACCCTGAGCACTGAGCACCCAGCACCGTGAGTACTGAGCACCCAGCACCACCCTCAGCACTGAGCACCCAGCACCCCGAGCACTGAGCACCCAGCTCCCGGAGCACTGAGCACCCAGCACCCCGAGTACTGAGCACCCTGCACCCCGAGTACTGAGCACCGAGCACCCCGAGCACTGAGCACCCAGCACCCTGAGTACTGAGCACCCAGCACCCTGAGTACTGAGCACTGAGCACCCCGAGTACTGAGCACCCAGCACACCCAGCACTGAGCACCCAGCAACCTGAGTACTGAGAACAGATCACCCTGAGTACTGAGCACCCAGCACCCTGAGTACTGAGCACCCAGCACCCTGAGTACTGAGCACCCAGCACCCCGAGCACTGAGCTCCCCGCACCCTGACAATGAGCACCCAGCACCCTGAGTACTGAGAACCGAGCACCCTGAGTACTGAGCACCCAGCACCCTGAGTACTGAGCCCCCAGCACCCTGAGTACTAAGCACCCAGCAACCCGAGCACTGAGCACCCAGCACCCTGAGAATGAGCACCCAGCACCATTAGTACTGAGCACCCAGCACCCTGAGTACTGAGCACTAAGCACCCAGAGCACTGAGCACCCAGCACCCCGAGCACGGAGCACCCAGGACCCCGAGCACTGAGAACTGAGCACCCAGCACCCTGAGTACTGAGCACCGAGCTCCCCGAGCACTGAACACACTGAGTACTGAGCACCCAGCACCCCGAGCACTGAGCACCCAGCACCCTGAGCACTGAGCACCCAGCACCCTGAGTACTGAGCACCCAGCACCCTGAGTACTGAACACCCAGCACCCTGAGCACTGAGCACTGAGCACCCTGAGCACTGAGTACTGAGCACTGAGCACTCTGAGCACTGAGCACCCAGCACCCCGAGTACTGAGCACCGAGCACCCCGAGCACTGAGCACCCAGCGCCCCGAGCACTGAGCACCCAGCACCCCGAGCACTGAGCACTGAGCACCCTGAGCACTGAGCACCCAGGACCCCGAGTACTGAGCACTGAGCACCCTGAGTACTGAGCACCAAGCACCCCGAGAACTGAGCATTGAGCACCCTGAGTACTGAGCACCCAGCACCCTGAGCACTGAGCACCCAGCACCCTGAGTACTGAGCACTGAGAACCCTGAGTACTGAGCACCGAGCACCCTGAGTACTGAGCAGGCAGCACCCTGATCACTGAGCACGGAGCACCCCGAGGACTGAGCACCGAGCACAACGAGCACTGAGCACCCAGCACCCTGAGTACTGAGCACCCAGCACCCTGAGCACTGAGCACCCAGCTCCCTGAGCAATGAGCACGCAGCAACCCGAGCACTGAGCACCCAGCACCCTGAGTACTGAGCACAGAGCACCCTGAGCACTGAGCACCCAGCACCCTGAGTTCTGAGCACCCAGCACCCTGAGTACTGGGCAACCAGCACCCTGAGCACTGAGCACTGAGCACCCAGCACCCTGAGCACTGAGAACTGAGCACCCAGCACCACAGCCTTGAGCACCCAGCACCCCGAGCACTGAGCACCCAGCACCCTGAGCACTGAGCACCCAGCACCCTGAGTACTGAGCAACCAGCCACCTGAGTACTGAGCCCCCAGCACCCTGAGTACTGAGCACCCAGCAACCCGAGCACTGAGCACCCAGCACCCTGAGAATGAGCACCCAGCACCATGAGTACTGAGCACCCAGCACCCTGAGTACTGAGCACTAAGCACCCAGAGCACTGAGCACCCAGAACCCCGAGCACGGAGCACCCAGGACCCCGAGCACTGAGAACTGAGCACCCAGCACCCTGAGTACTGAGCACCGAGATCCCCGAGCACTGAGCACACTGAGTACTGAGCACCCAGCAACCCGAGCACTGAGCACCCAGCACCCTGAGCACTGAGCACCCAGCACCATGAGCACGGAGCACCCCGAGGACTGAGCACCCAGCACCCTGAGCACTGAGCACCCAGCACCTTGAGTACTGAGCACCGAGCACCTCGAGCACTAAGCACCCAGCACCCTGAGTACTGAGCACCCAGCACCCTGAGCACTGAGCACCCAGCACCCTGAGCACGGAGCACCCAGCACCCTGAGTACTGAGCACCCAACACCCAGAGTACTGAGCACCCAGCACCCTGAGCACTGAGCACCCAGCACCCTGAGTACTGAGCACCCAGCACCCTGAGTACTGAACACCCAGCACCTTGAGCACTGAGCACTGAGCACCCTGAGCACTGAGTACTGAGCACTGAGCACCCTGAGCACTGAGCACCCAGCACCCCGAGTACTGAGCACCCAGCACCCCGAGCACTGAGCACCCAGCACCCCGAGCACTGAGCACTGAGCACCCTGAGCACTGAGCACCCAGCACCCAGAGTACTGAGCACTGAGCACCCTGAGTACTGAGCACCAAGCACCCTGAGTACTGAGCACCCAGCACCCTGAGTACTGAGCACCCAGCACCCTGAGCACTGAGCACCCAGCACCCCGAGCACTGAGCACCCACCACCCTGAGTACTGAGCACAGAGCACTCTGAGCACTGAGCACCCAGCACCCTGAGTACTGAGCACCCAGCACCCTGAGTACTGAGCAACCAGCACCCTGAGCACTGAGCACTGAGCACCCAGCACCCCGAGCACTGAGCACCCAGCACCCTGAGCACTGAGCACCCAGCACCCTGAGTACTGAGCAACCAGCAACCTGAGTACTGAGCAACCTGCACCCTGAGTACTGAGCACTCAGCACCCTGAGTACTGAGCACCGAGCACACCGAGCAATGAGCACCCAGCACCCTGAGCACTGAGCACCCGGAGGACTGAGCACCTAGCACCCTGAGCACTGAGCACCGATCACCGTGAGCAGTGAGCACCCAGCACCCCGAGCACTGAGCACTCAGCACCCTGAGTACTGAGCACCAAGCACCCTGAGTACTGAGCACTCAGCACCCTGAGTACTGAGCACCCAGCACTCTGAGCACTGAGCACCCAGCACCCTGAGTACTGAGCACCCTGATTACTGAGCACTGAGCACCGAGTATCCTGAGTACTGAGCACCCAGCACCCCGAGCACTGAGCACCCAGCACCCTGAGCACTGAGCACCCAGCACCCTGAGTACTGAGCACTCAGCACCCTGAGTACTGAGTACCCAGCACCCTGAGCTCTGAGCACCCAGCACCCTGAGTACTGAGCACGCAACACCCAGAGTACTGAGCACCCAGCACCCTGAGAACTGAGTACCCAGCACCCTGAGCTCTGAGCACCCAGCACCCTGAGTACTGAGCACCGAGCACCCCGAGCACTGAGCACCCAGCACCCCGAGCACTGAGCTCCCCGCACCCCGACAATGAGCACCCAGCACCCTGAGTACTGAGAACCGAGCACCCTGAGTACTGAGCACCCAGCACCCTGAGTACTGAGCCCCCAGCACCCTGAGTACTAAGCACCCAGCAACCCGAGCACTGAGCACCCAGCACCCTGAGAATGAGCACCCAGCACCATGAGTACTGAGCACCCAGCACCCTGAGTACTGAGCACTAAGCACCCAGAGCACTGAGCACCCAGCACCCCGAGCACGGAGCACCCAGGACCCCGAGCACTGAGAACTGAGCACCCAGCACCCTGAGTACTGAGCACCGAGCTCCCCGAGCACTGAACACACTGAGTACTGAGCACCCAGCACCCCGAGCACTGAGCACCCAGCACCCTGAGCACTGAGCACCCAGCACCCTGAGTACTGAGCACCCAGCACCCTGAGTACTGAACACCCAGCACCCCGAGTACTGAGCACCGAGCACCCCGAGCACTGAGCACCCAGCGCCCCGAGCACTGAGCACCCAGCACCCCGAGCACTGAGCACTGAGCACCCTGAGCACTGAGCACCCAGGACCCCGAGTACTGAGCACTGAGCACCCTGAGTACTGAGCACCAAGCACCCCGAGAACTGAGCACTGAGCACCCTGAGTACTGAGCACAGAGCACCCTGAGCACTGACCACCCAGCACCCTGAGTTCTGAGCACCCAGCACCCTGAGTACTGGGCAACCAGCACCCTGAGCACTGAGCACTGAGCACCCAGCACCCTGAGCACTGAGAACTGAGCACCCAGCACCACAGCCTTGAGCACCCAGCACCCCGAGCACTGAGCACCCAGCACCCTGAGCACTGAGCACCCAGCACCCTGAGTACTGAGCAACCAGCCACCTGAGTACTGAGCCCCCAGCACCCTGAGTACTGAGCACCCAGCAACCCGAGCACTGAGCACCCAGCACCCTGAGAATGAGCACCCAGCACCATGAGTATTGAGCACCCAGCACCCTGAGTACTGAGCACTAAGCACCCAGAGCACTGAGCACCCAGAACCCCGAGCACGGAGCACCCAGGACCCCGAGCACTGAGAACTGAGCACCCAGCACCCTGAGTACTGAGCACCGAGATCCCCGAGCACTGAGCACACTGAGTACTGAGCACCCAGCAACCCGAGCACTGAGCACCCAGCACCCTGAGCACTGAGCACCCAGCACCATGAGCACGGAGCACCCCGAGGACTGAGCACCCAGCACCCTGAGCACTGAGCACCCAGCACCTTGAGTACTGAGCACCGAGCACCTCGAGCACTAAGCACCCAGCACCCTGAGTACTGAGCACCCAGCACCCTGAGCACTGAGCACCCAGCACCCTGAGCACGGAGCACCCAGCACCCTGAGTACTGAGCACCCAACACCCAGAGTACTGAGCACCCAGCACCCTGAGCACTGAGCACCCAGCACCCTGAGTACTGAGCACCCAGCACCCTGAGTACTGAACACCCAGCACCTTGAGCACTGAGCACTGAGCACCCTGAGCACTGAGTACTGAGCACTGAGCACCCTGAGCACTGAGCACCCAGCACCCCGAGTACTGAGCACCCAGCACCCCGAGCACTGAGCACCCAGCACCCCGAGCACTGAGCACTGAGCACCCTGAGCACTGAGCACCCAGCACCCAGAGTACTGAGCACTGAGCACCCTGAGTACTGAGCACCAAGCACCCTGAGTACTGAGCACCCAGCACCCTGAGTACTGAGCACCCAGCACCCTGAGCACTGAGCACCCAGCACCCCGAGCACTGAGCACCCACCACCCTGAGTACTGAGCACAGAGCACTCTGAGCACTGAGCACCCAGCACCCTGAGTACTGAGCACCCAGCACCCTGAGTACTGAGCAACCAGCACCCTGAGCACTGAGCACTGAGCACCCAGCACCCCGAGCACTGAGCACCCAGCACCCTGAGCACTGAGCACCCAGCACCCTGAGTACTGAGCAACCAGCAACCTGAGTACTGAGCAACCTGCACCCTGAGTACTGAGCACTCAGCACCCTGAGTACTGAGCACCGAGCACACCGAGCAATGAGCACCCAGCACCCTGAGCACTGAGCACCCGGAGGACTGAGCACCTAGCACCCTGAGCACTGAGCACCGATCACCGTGAGCAGTGAGCACCCAGCACCCCGAGCACTGAGCACTCAGCACCCTGAGTACTGAGCACCAAGCACCCTGAGTACTGAGCACTCAGCACCCTGAGTACTGAGCACCCAGCACTCTGAGCACTGAGCACCCAGCACCCTGAGTACTGAGCACCCTGATTACTGAGCACTGAGCACCGAGTATCCTGAGTACTGAGCACCCAGCACCCCGAGCACTGAGCACCCAGCACCCTGAGCACTGAGCACCCAGCACCCTGAGTACTGAGCACTCAGCACCCTGAGTACTGAGTACCCAGCACCCTGAGCTCTGAGCACCCAGCACCCTGAGTACTGAGCACGCAACACCCAGAGTACTGAGCACCCAGCACCCTGAGAACTGAGTACCCAGCACCCTGAGCTCTGAGCACCCAGCACCCTGAGTACTGAGCACCGAGCACCCCGAGCACTGAGCACCCAGCACCCCGAGCACTGAGCTCCCCGCACCCCGACAATGAGCACCCAGCACCCTGAGTACTGAGAACCGAGCACCCTGAGTACTGAGCACCCAGCACCCTGAGTACTGAGCCCCCAGCACCCTGAGTACTAAGCACCCAGCAACCCGAGCACTGAGCACCCAGCACCCTGAGAATGAGCACCCAGCACCATGAGTACTGAGCACCCAGCACCCTGAGTACTGAGCACTAAGCACCCAGAGCACTGAGCACCCAGCACCCCGAGCACGGAGCACCCAGGACCCCGAGCACTGAGAACTGAGCACCCAGCACCCTGAGTACTGAGCACCGAGCTCCCCGAGCACTGAACACACTGAGTACTGAGCACCCAGCACCCCGAGCACTGAGCACCCAGCACCCTGAGCACTGAGCACCCAGCACCCTGAGTACTGAGCAGGCAGCACCCTGAGTACTGAACACCCAGCACCCCGAGTACTGAGCACCGAGCACCCCGAGCACTGAGCACCCAGCGCCCCGAGCACTGAGCACCCAGCACCCCGAGCACTGAGCACTGAGCACCCTGAGCACTGAGCACCCAGGACCCCGAGTACTGAGCACTGAGCACCCTGAGTACTGAGCACCAAGCACCCCGAGAACTGAGCACTGAGCACCCTGAGTACTGAGCACCCAGCACCCTGAGCACTGAGCACCCAGCACCCTGAGTACTGAGCACTGAGAACCCTGAGTACTGAGCACCGAGCACCCTGAGTACTGAGCACCCAGCACCCTGATCACTGAGCACTGTGCACCCCGAGGACTGAGCACCGAGCACAACGAGCACTGAGCACCCAGCACCCTGAGTACTGAGCACCCAGCACCCTGAGCACTGAGCACCCAGCTCCCTGAGCACTGAGCACGCAGCACCCCGAGCACTGAGCACCCAGCACCCTGAGTACTGAGCACAGAGCACCCTGAGCACTGAGCACCCAGCACCCTGAGTACTGAGCACCCAGCACCCTGAGTACTGGGCAACCAGCACCCTGAGCACTGAGCACTGAGCACCCAGCACCCTGAGTACTGAGCACAGAGCACCCTGAGCACTCAGCACTCAGCACCCTGAGTACTGAGCACCCAGCACCCTGAGCACTGAGCACCCAGCACCCCGAGTACTGAGCACCCTGCACACCGAGTACTGAGCACCGAGCACCCCGAGCACTGAGCACCCAGCACCCTGAGTACTGAGCACCCAACACCCTGAGTACTGAACACTGAGCACCCCGAGTACTGAGCACCCAGCACCCCGAGCACTGAGCACCCAGCAACCTGAGTACTGAGAACAGATCACCCTGAGTACTGAGCACCCAGCACCCTGAGAACTGAGCCCCCAGCACCCTGAGTACTGAGCACCCAGCACCCCGAGCACTGAGCACCCAGCACCCCGAGAATGAGCACCCAGCACCCTGAGTACTGAGAACCGAGCACCCTGAGTACTGAGCACCCAGCACCCTGAGTACTGAGCCCCCAGCACCCTGAGTACTGAGCACCCAGCAACCCGAGCACTGAGCACCCAGCACCCTGAGAATGAGCACCCAGCACCATGAGTACTGAGCACCCAGCACCCTGAGTACTGAGCACTAAGCACCCAGAGCACTGAGCACCCAGCACCCCGAGCACGGAGCACCCAGGACCCCGAGCACTGAGAACTGAGCACCCAGCACCCTGAGTACTGAGCACCGAGCTCCCCGAGCACTGAGCACACTGAGTACTGAGCACCCAGCACCCCGATCACTGAGCACCCAGCACCCTGAGCACTGAGCACCCAGCACCCTGAGCACTGAGCACCCAGCACCCTGAGTACTGAGCACCCAGCACGCTGAGTACTGAGCACCCAGCACCCCGATCACTGAGCACCCAGCACCCTGAGCACTGAGCACCCAGCACCCTGAGTACTGAGCACCCAGCACCCTGAGTACTGAGCACCCAGCACGCTGAGTACTGAGCACCCAGCACCCTGAGTACTGAGCACCCAGCACGCTGAGTACTGAGCACCCAGCACCCTGAGTACTGAGCACCCAGCACCCTGAGTACTGAACACCCAGCACCTTGAGCACTGAGCACTGAGCACCCTGAGCACTGAGTACTGAGCACTGAGCACCCTGAGCACTGAGCACCCAGCACCCCGAGTACTGAGCACCCAGCACCCCGAGCACTGAGCACCCAGCACCCCGAGCACTGAGCACCCAGCACCCCGAGCACTGAGCACCCAGCACCCCGAGCACTGAGCACTGAGCACCCTGAGCACTGAGCACCCAGCACCCAGAGTACTGAGCACTGAGCACCCTGAGTACTGAGCACCAAGCACCCTGAGTACTGAGCACCCAGCACCCCGAGCACTGAGCACCCACCACCCTGAGTACTGAGCACAGAGCACTCTGAGCACTGAGCACCCAGCACCCTGAGTACTGAGCACCCAGCACCCTGAGTACTGGGCAACCAGCACCCTGAGCACTGAGCACTGAGCACCCAGCACCCTGAGCACTGAGAACTGAGCACCCAGCACCACAGCCTTGAGCACCCAGCACCCCGAGCACTGAGCACCCAGCACCCTGAGCACTGAGCACCCAGCACCCTGAGTACTGAGCAACCAGCCACCTGAGTACTGAGCCCCCAGCACCCTGAGTACTGAGCACCCAGCAACCCGAGCACTGAGCACCCAGCACCCTGAGAATGAGCACCCAGCACCATGAGTATTGAGCACCCAGCACCCTGAGTACTGAGCACTAAGCACCCAGAGCACTGAGCACCCAGAACCCCGAGCACGGAGCACCCAGGACCCCGAGCACTGAGAACTGAGCACCCAGCACCCTGAGTACTGAGCACCGAGATCCCCGAGCACTGAGCACACTGAGTACTGAGCACCCAGCAACCCGAGCACTGAGCACCCAGCACCCTGAGCACTGAGCACCCAGCACCATGAGCACGGAGCACCCCGAGGACTGAGCACCCAGCACCCTGAGCACTGAGCACCCAGCACCTTGAGTACTGAGCACCGAGCACCTCGAGCACTAAGCACCCAGCACCCTGAGTACTGAGCACCCAGCACCCTGAGCACTGAGCACCCAGCACCCTGAGCACGGAGCACCCAGCACCCTGAGTACTGAGCACCCAACACCCAGAGTACTGAGCACCCAGCACCCTGAGCACTGAGCACCCAGCACCCTGAGTACTGAGCACCCAGCACCCTGAGTACTGAACACCCAGCACCTTGAGCACTGAGCACTGAGCACCCTGAGCACTGAGTACTGAGCACTGAGCACCCTGAGCACTGAGCACCCAGCACCCCGAGTACTGAGCACCCAGCACCCCGAGCACTGAGCACCCAGCACCCCGAGCACTGAGCACTGAGCACCCTGAGCACTGAGCACCCAGCACCCAGAGTACTGAGCACTGAGCACCCTGAGTACTGAGCACCAAGCACCCTGAGTACTGAGCACCCAGCACCCTGAGTACTGAGCACCCAGCACCCTGAGCACTGAGCACCCAGCACCCCGAGCACTGAGCACCCACCACCCTGAGTACTGAGCACAGAGCACTCTGAGCACTGAGCACCCAGCACCCTGAGTACTGAGCACCCAGCACCCTGAGTACTGAGCAACCAGCACCCTGAGCACTGAGCACTGAGCACCCAGCACCCCGAGCACTGAGCACACAGCACCCTGAGCACTGAGCACCCAGCACCCTGAGTAATGAGCAACCAGCAACCTGAGTACTGAGCAACCTGCACCCTGAGTACTGAGCACTCAGCACCCTGAGTACTGAGCACCGAGCACACCGAGCAATGAGCACCCAGCACCCTGAGCACTGAGCACCCGGAGGACTGAGCACCTAGCACCCTGAGCACTGAGCACCGATCACCGTGAGCAGTGAGCACCCAGCACCCCGAGCACTGAGCACTCAGCACCCTGAGTACTGAGCACCAAGCACCCTGAGTACTGAGCACTCAGCACCCTGAGTACTGAGCACCCAGCACTCTGAGCACTGAGCACCCAGCACCCTGAGTACTGAGCACCCTGATTACTGAGCACTGAGCACCGAGTATCCTGAGTACTGAGCACCCAGCACCCCGAGCACTGAGCACCCAGCACCCTGAGCACTGAGCACCCAGCACCCTGAGTACTGAGCACTCAGCACCCTGAGTACTGAGTACCCAGCACCCTGAGCTCTGAGCACCCAGCACCCTGAGTACTGAGCACGCAACACCCAGAGTACTGAGCACCCAGCACCCTGAGAACTGAGTACCCAGCACCCTGAGCTCTGAGCACCCAGCACCCTGAGTACTGAGCACCGAGCACCCCGAGCACTGAGCACCCAGCACCCCGAGCACTGAGCTCCCCGCACCCCGACAATGAGCACCCAGCACCCTGAGTACTGAGAACCGAGCACCCTGAGTACTGAGCACCCAGCACCCTGAGTACTGAGCCCCCAGCACCCTGAGTACTAAGCACCCAGCAACCCGAGCACTGAGCACCCAGCACCCTGAGAATGAGCACCCAGCACCATGAGTACTGAGCACCCAGCACCCTGAGTACTGAGCACTAAGCACCCAGAGCACTGAGCACCCAGCACCCCGAGCACGGAGCACCCAGGACCCCGAGCACTGAGAACTGAGCACCCAGCACCCTGAGTACTGAGCACCGAGCTCCCCGAGCACTGAACACACTGAGTACTGAGCACCCAGCACCCCGAGCACTGAGCACCCAGCACCCTGAGCACTGAGCACCCAGCACCCTGAGTACTGAGCAGGCAGCACCCTGAGTACTGAACACCCAGCACCCCGAGTACTGAGCACCGAGCACCCCGAGCACTGAGCACCCAGCGCCCCGAGCACTGAGCACCCAGCACCCCGAGCACTGAGCACTGAGCACCCTGAGCACTGAGCACCCAGGACCCCGAGTACTGAGCACTGAGCACCCTGAGTACTGAGCACCAAGCACCCCGAGAACTGAGCACTGAGCACCCTGAGTACTGAGCACCCAGCACCCTGAGCACTGAGCACCCAGCACCCTGAGTACTGAGCACTGAGAACCCTGAGTACTGAGCACCGAGCACCCTGAGTACTGAGCACCCAGCACCCTGATCACTGAGCACTGTGCACCCCGAGGACTGAGCACCGAGCACAACGAGCACTGAGCACCCAGCACCCTGAGTACTGAGCACCCAGCACCCTGAGCACTGAGCACCCAGCTCCCTGAGCACTGAGCACGCAGCACCCCGAGCACTGAGCACCCAGCACCCTGAGTACTGAGCACAGAGCACCCTGAGCACTGAGCACCCAGCACCCTGAGTACTGAGCACCCAGCACCCTGAGTACTGGGCAACCAGCACCCTGAGCACTGAGCACTGAGCACCCAGCACCCTGAGTACTGAGCACAGAGCACCCTGAGCACTCAGCACTCAGCACCCTGAGTACTGAGCACCCAGCACCCTGAGCACTGAGCACCCAGCACCCCGAGTACTGAGCACCCTGCACACCGAGTACTGAGCACCGAGCACCCCGAGCACTGAGCACCCAGCACCCTGAGTACTGAGCACCCAACACCCTGAGTACTGAACACTGAGCACCCCGAGTACTGAGCACCCAGCACCCCGAGCACTGAGCACCCAGCAACCTGAGTACTGAGAACAGATCACCCTGAGTACTGAGCACCCAGCACCCTGAGAACTGAGCCCCCAGCACCCTGAGTACTGAGCACCCAGCACCCCGAGCACTGAGCACCCAGCACCCCGAGAATGAGCACCCAGCACCCTGAGTACTGAGAACCGAGCACCCTGAGTACTGAGCACCCAGCACCCTGAGTACTGAGCCCCCAGCACCCTGAGTACTGAGCACCCAGCAACCCGAGCACTGAGCACCCAGCACCCTGAGAATGAGCACCCAGCACCATGAGTACTGAGCACCCAGCACCCTGAGTACTGAGCACTAAGCACCCAGAGCACTGAGCACCCAGCACCCCGAGCACGGAGCACCCAGGACCCCGAGCACTGAGAACTGAGCACCCAGCACCCTGAGTACTGAGCACCGAGCTCCCCGAGCACTGAGCACACTGAGTACTGAGCACCCAGCACCCCGATCACTGAGCACCCAGCACCCTGAGCACTGAGCACCCAGCACCCTGAGCACTGAGCACCCAGCACCCTGAGTACTGAGCACCCAGCACGCTGAGTACTGAGCACCCAGCACCCCGATCACTGAGCACCCAGCACCCTGAGCACTGAGCACCCAGCACCCTGAGTACTGAGCACCCAGCACCCTGAGTACTGAGCACCCAGCACGCTGAGTACTGAGCACCCAGCACCCTGAGTACTGAGCACCCAGCACGCTGAGTACTGAGCACCCAGCACCCTGAGTACTGAGCACCCAGCACCCTGAGTACTGAACACCCAGCACCTTGAGCACTGAGCACTGAGCACCCTGAGCACTGAGTACTGAGCACTGAGCACCCTGAGCACTGAGCACCCAGCACCCCGAGTACTGAGCACCCAGCACCCCGAGCACTGAGCACCCAGCACCCCGAGCACTGAGCACCCAGCACCCCGAGCACTGAGCACCCAGCACCCCGAGCACTGAGCACTGAGCACCCTGAGCACTGAGCACCCAGCACCCAGAGTACTGAGCACTGAGCACCCTGAGTACTGAGCACCAAGCACCCTGAGTACTGAGCACCCAGCACCCCGAGCACTGAGCACCCACCACCCTGAGTACTGAGCACAGAGCACTCTGAGCACTGAGCACCCAGCACCCTGAGTACTGAGCACCCAGCACCCTGAGTACTGAGCAACCAGCACCCTGAGCACTGAGCACTGAGCACCCAGCACCCCGAGCACTGAGCACCCAGCACCCTGAGCACTGAGCACCCAGCACCCTGAGTACTGAGCAACCAGCAACCTGAGTACTGAGCAACCTGCACCCTGAGTACTGAGCACTCAGCACCCTGAGTACTGAGCACCGAGCACACCGAGCAATGAGCACCCAGCACCCTGAGCACTGAGCACCCGGAGGACTGAGCACCTAGCACCCTGAGCACTGAGCACCGATCACCGTGAGCAGTGAGCACCCAGCACCCCGAGCACTGAGCACTCAGCACCCTGAGTACTGAGCACCAAGCACCCTGAGTACTGAGCACTCAGCACCCTGAGTACTGAGCACCCAGCACTCTGAGCACTGAGCACCCAGCACCATGAGTACTGAGCACCCTCATTACTGAGCACTGAGCACCGAGTATCCTGAGTACTGAGCACCCAGCACCCCGAGCACTGAGCACCCAGCACCCTGAGCACTGAGCACCCAGCACCCTGAGTACTGAGCACTCAGCACCCTGAGTACTGAGTACCCAGCACCCTGAGCTCTGAGCACCCAGCACCCTGAGTACTGAGCACGCAACACCCAGAGTACTGAGCACCCAGCACCCTGAGAACTGAGTACCCAGCACCCTGAGCTCTGAGCACCCAGCACCCTGAGTACTGAGCACCGAGCACCCCGAGCACTGAGCACCCAGCACCCCGAGCAATGAGCTCCCCGCACCCCGACAATGAGCACCCAGCACCCTGAGTACTGAGAACCGAGCACCCTGAGTACTGAGCACCCAGCACCCTGAGTACTGAGCCCCCAGCACCCTGAGTACTAAGCACCCAGCAACCCGAGCACTGAGCACCCAGCACCCTGAGAATGAGCACCCAGCACCATGAGTACTGAGCACCCAGCACCCTGAGTACTGAGCACTAAGCACCCAGAGCACTGAGCACCCAGCACCCCGAGCACGGAGCACCCAGGACCCCGAGCACTGAGAACTGAGCACCCAGCACCCTGAGTACTGAGCACCGAGCTCCCCGAGCACTGAACACACTGAGTACTGAGCACCCAGCACCCCGAGCACTGAGCACCCAGCACCCTGAGCACTGAGCACCCAGCACCCTGAGTACTGAGCACCCAGCACCCTGAGTACTGAACACCCAGCACCCCGAGTACTGAGCACCGAGCACCCCGAGCACTGAGCACCCAGCGCCCCGAGCACTGAGCACCCAGCACCCCGAGCACTGAGCACTGAGCACCCTGAGCACTGAGCACCCAGGACCCCGAGTACTGAGCACTGAGCACCCTGAGTACTGAGCACCAAGCACCCCGAGAACTGAGCACTGAGCACCCTGAGTACTGAGCACCCAGCATCCTGAGCACTGAGCACCCAGCACCCTGAGTACTGAGCACTGAGAACCCTGAGTACTGAGCACCGAGCACCCTGAGTACTGAGCACCCAGCACCCTGATCACTGAGCACGGTGCACCCCGAGGACTGAGCACCGAGCACAACGAGCACTGAGCACCCAGCACCCTGAGTACTGAGCACCCAGCACCCTGAGCACTGAGCACCCAGCTCCCTGAGCACTGAGCACGCAGCACCCCGAGCACTGAGCACCCAGCACCCTGAGTACTGAGCACAGAGCACCCTGAGCACTGAGCACCCAGCACCCTGAGTACTGAGCACCCAGCACCCTGAGTACTGGGCAACCAGCACCCTGACCACTGAGCACTGAGCACCCAGCACCCTGAGTACTGAGCACAGAGCACCCTGAGCACTCAGCACTCAGCACCCTGAGTACTGAGCACCCAGCACCCTGAGCACTGAGCACCCAGCACCCCGAGTACTGAGCACCCTGCACACCGAGTACTGAGCACCGAGCACCCCGAGCACTGAGCACCCAGCACCCTGAGTACTGAGCACCCAACACCCTGAGTACTGAACACTGAGCACCCCGAGTACTGAGCACCCAGCACCCCGAGCACTGAGCACCCAGCAACCTGAGTACTGAGAACAGATCACCCTGAGTACTGAGCACCCAGCACCCTGAGAACTGAGCCCCCAGCACCCTGAGTACTGAGCACCCAGCACCCCGAGCACTGAGCAACCAGCACCCCGAGAATGAGCACCCAGCACCCTGAGTACTGAGAACCGAGCACCCTGAGTACTGAGCACCCAGCACCCTGAGTACTGAGCCCCCAGCACCCTGAGTACTGAGCACCCAGCAACCCGAGCACTGAGCACCCAGCACCCTGAGAATGAGCACCCAGCACCATGAGTACTGAGCACCCAGCACCCTCAGTACTGAGCACTAAGCACCCAGAGCACTGAGCACCCAGCACCCCGAGCACGGAGCACCCAGGACCCCGAGCACTGAGAACTGAGCACCCAGCACCCTGAGTACTGAGCACCGAGCTCCCCAAGCACTGAGCACACTGAGTACTGAGCACCCAGCACCCCGATCACTGAGCACCCAGCACCCTGAGCACTGAGCACCCAGCACCCTGAGCACTGAGCACCCAGCACCCTGAGTACTGAGCACCCAGCACGCTGAGTACTGAGCACCCAGCACCCCGATCACTGAGCACCCAGCACCCTGAGCACTGAGCACCCAGCACCCTGAGTACTGAGCACCCAGCACCCTGAGTACTGAGCACCCAGCACGCTGAGTACTGAGCACCCAGCACCCCGAGCACTGAGCACCCAGCACCCTGTGTACTGAGCACTGAGCACCCTGAGTACTAAGCACCCAGCACCCTGAGCTCTGAGCACCCAGCACCCTGAGTACTGAGCACCGAGCACCCCGAGCACTGAGCACCCAGCACCCCGAGCAATGAGCTCCCCGCACCCCGACAATGAGCACCCAGCACCCTGAGTACTGAGAACCGAGCACCCTGAGTACTGAGCACCCAGCACCCTGAGTACTGAGCCCCCAGCACCCTGAGTACTAAGCACCCAGCAACCCGAGCACTGAGCACCCAGCACCCTGAGAATGAGCACCCAGCACCATGAGTACTGAGCACCCAGCACCCTGAGTACTGAGCACTAAGCACCCAGAGCACTGAGCACCCAGCACCCCGAGCACGGAGCACCCAGGACCCCGAGCACTGAGAACTGAGCACCCAGCACCCTGAGTACTGAGCACCGAGCTCCCCGAGCACTGAACACACTGAGTACTGAGCACCCAGCACCCCGAGCACTGAGCACCCAGCACCCTGAGCACTGAGCACCCAGCACCCTGAGTACTGAGCACCCAGCACCCTGAGTACTGAACACCCAGCACCCCGAGTACTGAGCACCGAGCACCCCGAGCACTGAGCACCCAGCGCCCCGAGCACTGAGCACCCAGCACCCCGAGCACTGAGCACTGAGCACCCTGAGCACTGAGCACCCAGGACCCCGAGTACTGAGCACTGAGCACCCTGAGTACTGAGCACCAAGCACCCCGAGAACTGAGCACTGAGCACCCTGAGTACTGAGCACCCAGCATCCTGAGCACTGAGCACCCAGCACCCTGAGTACTGAGCACTGAGAACCCTGAGTACTGAGCACCGAGCACCCTGAGTACTGAGCACCCAGCACCCTGATCACTGAGCACGGTGCACCCCGAGGACTGAGCACCGAGCACAACGAGCACTGAGCACCCAGCACCCTGAGTACTGAGCACCCAGCACCCTGAGCACTGAGCACCCAGCTCCCTGAGCACTGAGCACGCAGCACCCCGAGCACTGAGCACCCAGCACCCTGAGTACTGAGCACAGAGCACCCTGAGCACTGAGCACCCAGCACCCTGAGTACTGAGCACCCAGCACCCTGAGTACTGGGCAACCAGCACCCTGACCACTGAGCACTGAGCACCCAGCACCCTGAGTACTGAGCACAGAGCACCCTGAGCACTCAGCACTCAGCACCCTGAGTACTGAGCACCCAGCACCCTGAGCACTGAGCACCCAGCACCCCGAGTACTGAGCACCCTGCACACCGAGTACTGAGCACCGAGCACCCCGAGCACTGAGCACCCAGCACCCTGAGTACTGAGCACCCAACACCCTGAGTACTGAACACTGAGCACCCCGAGTACTGAGCACCCAGCACCCCGAGCACTGAGCACCCAGCAACCTGAGTACTGAGAACAGATCACCCTGAGTACTGAGCACCCAGCACCCTGAGAACTGAGCCCCCAGCACCCTGAGTACTGAGCACCCAGCACCCCGAGCACTGAGCAACCAGCACCCCGAGAATGAGCACCCAGCACCCTGAGTACTGAGAACCGAGCACCCTGAGTACTGAGCACCCAGCACCCTGAGTACTGAGCCCCCAGCACCCTGAGTACTGAGCACCCAGCAACCCGAGCACTGAGCACCCAGCACCCTGAGAATGAGCACCCAGCACCATGAGTACTGAGCACCCAGCACCCTCAGTACTGAGCACTAAGCACCCAGAGCACTGAGCACCCAGCACCCCGAGCACGGAGCACCCAGGACCCCGAGCACTGAGAACTGAGCACCCAGCACCCTGAGTACTGAGCACCGAGCTCCCCAAGCACTGAGCACACTGAGTACTGAGCACCCAGCACCCCGATCACTGAGCACCCAGCACCCTGAGCACTGAGCACCCAGCACCCTGAGCACTGAGCACCCAGCACCCTGAGTACTGAGCACCCAGCACGCTGAGTACTGAGCACCCAGCACCCCGATCACTGAGCACCCAGCACCCTGAGCACTGAGCACCCAGCACCCTGAGTACTGAGCACCCAGCACCCTGAGTACTGAGCACCCAGCACGCTGAGTACTGAGCACCCAGCACCCCGAGCACTGAGCACCCAGCACCCTGTGTACTGAGCACTGAGCACCCTGAGTACTAAGCACCCAGCAACCTGAGTACTGAGCACCCAGGACTCTGAGCACTGAGCACCGAGCAGCCCGAGCACTGAGCTCCCAGCACCCTGAGCACTCAGCACCCAGCACCCCGAGCACTGAGCACCCAGCACCCTGAGCACTGAGCACCCAGCACCCTGAGCACGGAGCACCCCGAGTACTGAGCACCCAGCACCCTGAGCACTGAGCACCCAGCACCCTGAGCACAGAGCACCCAGCACCCTGAGCACTGAGCACCCAGCACCCCGAGCACGGAGCACCCAGCACCCTGAGTACTGAACACCCAACACCCAGAGTACTGAGCACCCAGCACCCTGAGCACTGAGCACCCAGCACCCTGAGTACTGAGCACCCAGCACCCTGAGTACTGAACACCCAGCACCCTGAGCACTGAGCACTGAGCACCCTGAGCACTGAGTACTGAGCACTGAGCACCCTGAGCACTGAGCACCCAGCACCCCGAGTACTGAGCACCCAGCACCCCGAGCACTGAGCACCCAGCGCCCCGAGCACTGAGCACCCAGCACCCCGAGCACTGAGAACTGAGCACCCTGAGCACTGAGCACCCAGCACCCCGAGTACTGAGCACTGAGCACCCTGAGTACTGAGCACCCAGCACCCTGAGAAATGAGCACCCAGCACCCTGAGTACTGAGCACTGAGAACCCTGAGTACTGAGCACCGAGCACCCTGAGTACTGAGCACTGAGCACCCAGCACCCTGAGCACTGACCACTGAGCAACCAGCACCACAGCCCTGAGCACCCCGAGTACTGAGCAACAAGCACCCCGAGTACTGAGCACTGAGCACCCTGAGTACTGAGCACCCAGCACCCTGAGCACTGAGCACCCAGCACACTGAGCACTGAGCACGCAGCACCCCGAGCACTGAGCACCCAGCACCCTGAGTACTGAGCACAGAGCACCCTGAGCCATGAGCACCCAGCACCCTGAGTACTGAGCACCCAGCACCCTGAGAACTGAGCAACCAGCACCCTGAGCACTGAGCACTGAGCACCCAGCACCCTGAGCACTGACCACTGAGCACCCAGCACCACAGCCCTGAGCACCCAGCACCCCGAGCACTGAGCACCCAGCACCCTGAGTACTGAGCACCCAGCACCCTGAGCACCCAGCACCCTGAGTACTGAGCACCCAGCACCCTGAGTACTGAGCACCCAGCACCCTGAATACTGAGCACTCAGCACCCTGAGTACTGAGCACCGAGCACCCCGAGCACTGAGCACCCAGCACCCTGAGCACTGTGCACCCGGAGGACTGAGCACCCAGCACCCTGAGCACTGAGCACCGATCACCCTGAGCACTGAGCACCCAGCACCCCTAGCACTGAGCACCCAGCACCCTGAGTACTGAGCACCCAGCACCCCGAGTACTGAGCACCCAGCACCCTAAGAACTGAGCACCCAGCACCCCGAGCACTGAGCAACCCGCACCCTGAGTACTGAGCACCCTGAGTACTGAGCACTGAGCACCGAGCACCCTGAGTACTGAGCACCCTGTGGACTGAGCACCCAGCACCCTGAGTACTGAGCACCCAGCACCCCGAGCACTGAGCACCCAGCACCCCGAGAATGAGCACCCAGCACCCTGAGTACTGAGAACCGAGCACCCTGAGTACTGAGCACCCAGCACCCTGAGTACTGAGCCCCCAGCACCCTGAGTACTGAGCACCCAGCAACCCGAGCACTGAGCACCCAGCACCCTGAGAATGAGCACCCAGCACCATGAGTACTGAGCACCCAGCACCCTGAGTACTGAGCACTAAGCACCCAGAGCACTGAGCACCCAGCACCCCGAGCACGGAGCACCCAGGACCCCGAGCACTGAGAACTGAGCACCCAGCACCCTGAGTACTGAGCACCGAGCTCCCCGAGCACTGAGCACACTGAGTACTGAGCACCCAGCACCCCGATCACTGAGCACCCAGCACCCTGAGCACTTAGCACCCAGCACCCTGAGAACTGAGCACCCAGCACCCTGAGTACTGAGCACCCAGTACGCTGAGTACTGAGCACCCCGCACCCCGAGCACTGAGCACCCAGCACCCTGAGTACTGAGCACTGAGCACCCAGCACCCCGAGCACTGAGCACCCAGCACCCTGTGTACTGAGCACTGAGCAGCCTGAGTACTAAGCACCCAGCACCCTGAGTACTGAGCACCCAGGACCCTGAGCACTGAGCACCGAGCAGCCCGAGCACTGAGCACCCAGCACCCTGAGCACTCAGCACCCAGCACCCCGAGCACTGAGCACCCAGCACCCTGAGCACTGAGCACCCAGCACCCTGAGCACTGAGCACCCAGCACCCTGAGTACTGAGCACCCAGCACGCTGAGTACTGAGCACCCAGCACCCCGATCACTGAGCACCCAGCACCCTGAGCACTGAGCACCCAGCACCCTGAGTACTGAGCACCCAGCACCCTGAGTACTGAGCACCCAGCACGCTGAGTACTGAGCACCCAGCACCCCGAGCACTGAGCACCCAGCACCCTGTGTACTGAGCACTGAGCACCCTGAGTACTAAGCACCCAGCAACCTGAGTACTGAGCACCCAGGACTCTGAGCACTGAGCACCGAGCAGCCCGAGCACTGAGCTCCCAGCACCCTGAGCACTCAGCACCCAGCACCCCGAGCACTGAGCACCCAGCACCCTGAGCACTGAGCACCCAGCACCCTGAGCACGGAGCACCCCGAGTACTGAGCACCCAGCACCCTGAGCACTGAGCACCCAGCACCCTGAGCACAGAGCACCCAGCACCCTGAGCACTGAGCACCCAGCACCCCGAGCACGGAGCACCCAGCACCCTGAGTACTGAACACCCAACACCCAGAGTACTGAGCACCCAGCACCCTGAGCACTGAGCACCCAGCACCCTGAGTACTGAGCACCCAGCACCCTGAGTACTGAACACCCAGCACCCTGAGCACTGAGCACTGAGCACCCTGAGCACTGAGTACTGAGCACTGAGCACCCTGAGCACTGAGCACCCAGCACCCCGAGTACTGAGCACCCAGCACCCCGAGCACTGAGCACCCAGCGCCCCGAGCACTGAGCACCCAGCACCCCGAGCACTGAGAACTGAGCACCCTGAGCACTGAGCACCCAGCACCCCGAGTACTGAGCACTGAGCACCCTGAGTACTGAGCACCCAGCACCCTGAGAAATGAGCACCCAGCACCCTGAGTACTGAGCACTGAGAACCCTGAGTACTGAGCACCGAGCACCCTGAGTACTGAGCACTGAGCACCCAGCACCCTGAGCACTGACCACTGAGCAACCAGCACCACAGCCCTGAGCACCCCGAGTACTGAGCAACAAGCACCCCGAGTACTGAGCACTGAGCACCCTGAGTACTGAGCACCCAGCACCCTGAGCACTGAGCACCCAGCACACTGAGCACTGAGCACGCAGCACCCCGAGCACTGAGCACCCAGCACCCTGAGTACTGAGCACAGAGCACCCTGAGCCATGAGCACCCAGCACCCTGAGTACTGAGCACCCAGCACCCTGAGAACTGAGCAACCAGCACCCTGAGCACTGAGCACTGAGCACCCAGCACCCTGAGCACTGACAACTGAGCACCCAGCACCACAGCCCTGAGCACCCAGCACCCCGAGCACTGAGCACCCAGCACCCTGAGTACTGAGCACCCAGCACCCTGAGCACCCAGCACCCTGAGTACTGAGCACCCAGCACCCTGAGTACTGAGCACCCAGCACCCTGAATACTGAGCACTCAGCACCCTGAGTACTGAGCACCGAGCACCCCGAGCACTGAGCACCCAGCACCCTGAGCACTGTGCACCCGGAGGACTGAGCACCCAGCACCCTGAGCACTGAGCACCGATCACCCTGAGCACTGAGCACCCAGCACCCCTAGCACTGAGCACCCAGCACCCTGAGTACTGAGCACCCAGCACCCCGAGTACTGAGCACCCAGCACCCTAAGAACTGAGCACCCAGCACCCCGAGCACTGAGCAACCCGCACCCTGAGTACTGAGCACCCTGAGTACTGAGCACTGAGCACCGAGCACCCTGAGTACTGAGCACCCTGTGGACTGAGCACCCAGCACCCTGAGTACTGAGCACCCAGCACCCCGAGCACTGAGCACCCAGCACCCCGAGAATGAGCACCCAGCACCCTGAGTACTGAGAACCGAGCACCCTGAGTACTGAGCACCCAGCACCCTGAGTACTGAGCCCCCAGCACCCTGAGTACTGAGCACCCAGCAACCCGAGCACTGAGCACCCAGCACCCTGAGAATGAGCACCCAGCACCATGAGTACTGAGCACCCAGCACCCTGAGTACTGAGCACTATGCACCCAGAGCACTGAGCACCCAGCACCCCGAGCACGGAGCACCCAGGACCCCGAGCACTGAGAACTGAGCACCCAGCACCCTGAGTACTGAGCACCGAGCTCCCCGAGCACTGAGCACACTGAGTACTGAGCACCCAGCACCCCGATCACTGAGCACCCAGCACCCTGAGCACTTAGCACCCAGCACCCTGAGAACTGAGCACCCAGCACCCTGAGTACTGAGCACCCAGTACGCTGAGTACTGAGCACCCAGCACCCCGAGCACTGAGCACCCAGCACCCTGAGTACTGAGCACTGAGCACCCAGCACCCCGAGCACTGAGCACCCAGCACCCTGTGTACTGAGCACTGAGCACCCTGAGTACTAAGCACCCAGCACCCTGAGTACTGAGCACCCAGGACCCTGAGCACTGAGCACCGAGCAGCCCGAGCACTGAGCACCCAGCACCCTGAGCACTCAGCACCCAGCACCCCGAGCACTGAGCACCCAGCACCCTGAGCACTGAGCACCCAGCACCCTGAGCACGGAGCACCCCGAGTACTGAGCACCCAGCACCCTGAGCACTGAGCACCCAGCACCCTGAGCACTGAGCACCCAGCACACTGAGCACTGAGCACGCAGCACCCCGAGCACTGAGCACCCAGCACCCTGAGTACTGAGCACAGAGCACCCTGAGCCATGAGCACCCAGCACCCTGAGTACTGAGCACCCAGCACCCTGAGTACTGAGCAACCAGCACCCTGAGCACTGAGCACTGAGCACCCAGCACCCTGAGCACTGACCACTGAGCACCCAGCACCACAGCCCTGAGCACCCAGCACCCCGAGCACTGAGCACCCAGCACCCTGAGTACTGAGCACCCAGCACCCTGAGCACCCAGCACCCTGAGTACTGAGCACCCACCACCCTGAGTACTGAGCACCCAGCACCCTGAGTACTGAGCACTCAGCACCCTGAGTACTGAGCACCGAGCACCCCGAGCACTGAGCACCCAGCACCCTGAGCACTGTGCACCCGGAGGACTGAGCACCCAGCACCCTGAGCACTGAGCACCGATCACCCTGAGCACTGAGCACCCAGCACCCCTAGCACTGAGCACCCAGCACCCTGAGTACTGAGCACCCAGCACCCCGAGTACTGAGCACCCAGCACCCTGAGAACTGAGCACCCAGCACCCCGAGCACTGAGCAACCCGCACCCTGAGTACTGAGCACCCTGAGTACTGAGCACTGAGCACCGAGCACCCTGAGTACTGAGCACCCTGTGGACTGAGCACCCAGCACCCTGAGTACTGAGCACCCAGCACCCCGAGCACTGAGCACCCAGCACCCCGAGAATGAGCACCCAGCACCCTGAGTACTGAGAACCGAGCACCCTGAGTACTGAGCACCCAGCACCCTGAGTACTGAGCCCCCAGCACCCTGAGTACTGAGCACCCAGCAACCCGAGCACTGAGCACCCAGCACCCTGAGAATGAGCACCCAGCACCATGAGTACTGAGCACCCAGCACCCTGAGTACTGAGCACTAAGCACCCAGAGCACTGAGCACCCAGCACCCCGAGCACGGAGCACCCAGGACCCCGAGCACTGAGAAATGAGCACCCAGCACCCTGAGTACTGAGCACCGAGCTCCCCGAGCACTGAGCACACTGAGTACTGAGCGCCCAGCACCCCGATCACTGAGCACCCAGCACCCTGAGCACTGAGCACCCAGCACCCTGAGAACTGAGCACCCAGCACCCTGAGTACTGAGCACCCAGCACGCTGAGTACTGAGCACCCAGCACCCCGAGCACTGAGCACCCAGCACCCTGAGTACTGAGCACTGAGCACCCAGCACCCCGAGCACTGAGCACCCAGCACCCTGTGTACTGAGCACTGAGCACCCTGAGTACTAAGCACCCAGCACCCTGAGTACTGAGCACCCAGGACCCTGAGCACTGAGCACCGAGCAGCCCGAGCACTGAGCACCCAGCACCCTGAGCACTCAGCACCCAGCACCCCGAGCACTGAGCACCCAGCACCCTGAGCACTGAGCACCCAGCACCCTGAGCACGGAGCACCCCGAGTACTGAGCACCCAGCACCCTGAGCACTGAGCACCCAGCACCCTGAGAACAGAGCACCCAGCACCCTGAGCACTGAGCACCCAGCACCCCGAGCACGGAGCACCCAGCACCCTGAGTACTGAGCACCCAACACCCAGAGTACTGAGCACCCAGCACCCTGAGCACTGAGCACCCAACACCCTGAGTACTGAGCACCCAGCACCCTGAGTACTGAACACCCAGCACCCTGAGCACTGAGCACTGAGCACCCTGAGCACTGAGTACTGAGCAATGAGCACCCTGAGAACTGAGCACCCAGCACCACAGCCCTGAGCACCCCGAGTACTGAGCAACAAGCACCCCGAGTACTGAGCACTGAGCACCCTGAGTACTGAGCACCCAGCACCCTGAGCACTGAGCACCCGGAGGACTGAGCACCCAGCACCCTGAGCACTGAGCACCGATCACCCTGAGCACTGAGCACCCAGCACCCCGAGCACTGAGCACCCAGCACCCTGAGTACTGAGCACCCAGCACCCCGAGTACTGAGCACCCAGCACCCTGAGTACTGAGCACCCAGCACCCCGAGCACTGAGCAACCAGCACCCTGAGTACTGAGCACCCTGAGGACTGAGCACCCAGCACCCTGAGCACTGAGCACCCAGCACCCTGAGTACTGAGCACTGATCACCCTGAGCACTGATCACCCAGCACCCCGAGCACTGAGCACCCAGCACCCTGAGTACTGAGCACCTAGCACCCTGAGCACTGAGCACCGAGCACCCTGAGTACTGAACACCCAGCACCCTGAGCACTGAGCACTGAGCACCCAGGACCCTGAGCACTGAGCACTGAGCACCCAGCACCCTGAGCACTGAGCACCCAGCACCCTGAGCACCCAGCACCCTGAGCACTGAGCACCCTGTGCACTGAGCACCCTGAGCACTGAGCACTGAGCACCCAGCACCCTGAGTACTGAGCACCCAACACTCTGAGCACTGAGCACCCAGCACGCTGAGTACTGAGCACTGAGCACACAGCACCCTGAGTACTGAGCACCCAGCACCCCGAGCACTGAGCTCCCAGCGCCCCGAGCACTGAGCACCCAGCACCCTGAGCACTGAGCACTGAGCACACTGAGCACTGAGCACCCAGCACCCCGAGTACTGAGCACTGAGCACCCTGAGTACTGAGCACCCAACACCCAGAGTACTGATCACCCAGCACCCTGAGAACTGAGCACCCAGCACCCTGAGTACTGAGCACCCAGCACCCTGAGTACTGAGCACCCAGCTGCCTGAGCACTGAGCACTGAGCACCCAGCACCTTGAGCACTGAGCACTGACCACCCAGCACCCCGAGCACTGAGCACCCAGCACCCCGAGCACTGAGCACCCAGCGCCCTGAGCACTGAGCACCCAGCACACTGAGCACCCAGCCCCCTGAGTACTGAGCACCCAGCACCATGAGTACTGAGCACCCAGTACCCTGAGTACTGAGCACTCAGCACCCTGAGTACTGAGCACCGAGCAACCCGAGCACTGAGCACCAAGCACCCTGAGCACAGAGCACCCTGAGGACTGAGCACCCAGCACCCTGAGCACTGAGCACCCAGCACCCTGAGTACTGAGCACCGATCACCCTGAGCACTGAGCACCCAGCACCCTGAGTACTGAGCACCCAGCACCCTGAGCACGGAGCACCCAGGACCCCGAGCACTGAGTACTGAGCACCCAGCACCCTGAGTACTGAGCACCGAGCTCCCCGAGCACTGAGCACCCAGCACCCTGAGCACTGAGCACCCAGCACCCTGAGCACTGAGCACCCAGCACCCTGAGTACTGAGCACACAGCACGCTGAGTACTGAGCACTCAGCACCCTGAGCACTGAGCACCCAGCACCCCGAGCACTGAGCACCCAGCACCCCGAGCACTGAGCATGGAGCACCCCGAGGACTGAGCACCCCGCACCCTGAGCACTGAGCATGGAGCACCCCGAGGACTGAGCACCCCGCAACCTGAGCACTGAGCACCCAGCACCTTGAGTACTGAGCACCGAGCACCCCGAGCACTGAGCTCCCAGCACCCTGAGTACTGAGCACCCAGCACCCTGAGCACTGAGCACCCAGCACCCTGAGCACTGAGCACCCAGCACCCCGAGCACTGAGCACCCAGCATCCTGAGTACTGAGCACCCAACACCCAGAGTACTGAGCACCCAGCAGCCTGAGAACTGAGCACCCAGCACCCTGAGTACTGAGCACCCAGCACCCTGAGTACTGAGCACCCAGCACCCTGAGCACTGAGCACTGAGCACCCAGCACCCTGAGCACTGAGCACTGACCACCCAGCACCCCGAGAACTGAGCACCCAGCACCCCGAGCACTGAGCACCCAGCACCCTCAGCACTGAGCACCCAGCACCCTGAGCACTGAGCACCCAGCCCCCTGAGTACTGAGCACCCAGCACCATGAGCACTGAGCACCCAGCACCCTGAGCACCCAGCACCCTGAGCACTGAGCACCCTGTGCACTGAGCACCCTGAGCACTGAGCACTGAGCACCCAGCACCCTGAGTACTGAGCACCCAACACTCTGAGCACTGAGCACCCAGCACGCTGAGTACTGAGCACTGAGCACACAGCACCCTGAGTACTGAGCACCCAGCACCCCGAGCACTGAGCTCCCAGCGCCCCGAGCACTGAGCACCCAGCACCCTGAGCACTGAGCACTGAGCACACTGAGCACTGAGCACCCAGCACCCCGAGTACTGAGCACTGAGCACCCTGAGTACTGAGCACCCAACACCCAGAGTACTGATCACCCAGCACCCTGAGAACTGAGCACCCAGCACCCTGAGTACTGAGCACCCAGCACCCTGAGTACTGAGCACCCAGCTGCCTGAGCACTGAGCACTGAGCACCCAGCACCTTGAGCACTGAGCACTGACCACCCAGCACCCCGAGCACTGAGCACCCAGCACCCCGAGCACTGAGCACCCAGCGCCCTGAGCACTGAGCACCCAGCACACTGAGCACCCAGCCCCCTGAGTACTGAGCACCCAGCACCATGAGTACTGAGCACCCAGTACCCTGAGTACTGAGCACTCAGCACCCTGAGTACTGAGCACCGAGCAACCCGAGCACTGAGCACCAAGCACCCTGAGCACAGAGCACCCTGAGGACTGAGAACCCAGCACCCTGAGCACTGAGCACCCAGCACCCTGAGTACTGAGCACCGATCACCCTGAGCACTGAGCACCCAGCACCCTGAGTACTGAGCACCCAGCACCCTGAGCACGGAGCACCCAGGACCCCGAGCACTGAGTACTGAGCACCCAGCACCCTGAGTACTGAGCACCGAGCTCCCCGAGCACTGAGCACCCAGCACCCTGAGCACTGAGCACCCAGCACCCTGAGCACTGAGCACCCAGCACCCTGAGTACTGAGCACACAGCACGCTGAGTACTGAGCACTCAGCACCCTGAGCACTGAGCACCCAGCACCCCGAGCACTGAGCACCCAGCACCCCGAGCACTGAGCATGGAGCACCCCGAGGACTGAGCACCCCGCACCCTGAGCACTGAGCATGGAGCACCCCGAGGACTGAGCACCCCGCAACCTGAGCACTGAGCACCCAGCACCTTGAGTACTGAGCACCGAGCACCCCGAGCACTGAGCTCCCAGCACCCTGAGTACTGAGCACCCAGCACCCTGAGCACTGAGCACCCAGCACCCTGAGCACTGAGCACCCAGCACCCCGAGCACTGAGCACCCAGCATCCTGAGTACTGAGCACCCAACACCCAGAGTACTGAGCACCCAGCAGCCTGAGAACTGAGCACCCAGCACCCTGAGTACTGAGCACCCAGCACCCTGAGTACTGAGCACCCAGCACCCTGAGCACTGAGCACTGAGCACCCAGCACCCTGAGCACTGAGCACTGACCACCCAGCACCCCGAGAACTGAGCACCCAGCACCCCGAGCACTGAGCACCCAGCACCCTGAGCACTGAGCACCCAGCACCCTGAGCACTGAGCACCCAGCCCCCTGAGTACTGAGCACCCAGCACCATGAGTACTGAGCACCCAGCACCCTGAGTACTGAGCACTCAGCACCCTGAGTACTGAGCACCGAGCACCCCGAGCACTGAGCTCCCTGCACCCTGAGCACTGAGCACCCTGAGGACTGAGCACCCAGCAACTTGAGCACTGAGCACCCAGCACCCTGAGTACTGAGCACCGATCACCCTGAGCACTGAGCACCCAGCACCCCGAGCACTGAGCACCAAGCACCCTGAGTACTGAGCACCCAGCACCCTGAGCACTGAGCACCCAGCACCCTGAGTACTGAGCACCCTGAGTACTGAGCAATGATCACCCTGAGCACTGAGCACCCAGCACCCTGAGTACTGAGCACCCAGCACCCTGAGCACTGAGCACCCAGCACCCTGAGCACTGAGCACCCAGCACCCTGAGTTATGAGCACCCAGAACCCTGAGTACTGAGTACAAAGCACCCTGAGCACTGACCACCCAGCACCCTGAGTACGGAGCACCGAGCACCCTGAGTACTGAGCACCCAGTACCCTGAGCACTGAGCACCCTGAGCACTGAGCACCCTGAGCACTGAGCACTGAGCACCCAGCACCCTGAGTACTGAGCACCCAAAACTCTGAGCACTGAGCACCCAGCACGCTGAGTACTGAGCACTGAGCACACAGCACCCTGAGTACTGAGCACCCAGCACCCCGAGCACTGAGCTCCCAGCGCCCCGAGCACTGAGCACCCAGCACCCTGAGCACTGAGCACTGAGCACACTGAGCACTGAGCACCCAGCACCCCGAGTACTGAGCACTGAGCACCCTGAGTACTGAGCACCCAACACCCAGAGTACTGATCACCCAGCACCCTGAGAACTGAGCACCAAGCACCCTGAGTACTGAGCACCCAGCACCCTGAGTACTGAGCACCCAGCTGCCTGAGCACTGAGCACTGAGCACCCAGCACCTTGAGCACTGAGCACTGACCACCCAGCACCCCGAGCACTGAGCACCCAGCACCCCGAGCACTGAGCACCCAGCGCCCTGAGCACTGAGCACCCAGCACACTGAGCACTGAGCACCCAGCCCCCTGAGTACTGAGCACCCAGCACCATGAGTACTGAGCACCCAGTACCCTGAGTACTGAGCACTCAGCACCCTGAGTACTGAGCACCGAACACCCCGAGCACTGAGCACCAAGCACCCTGAGCACTGAGCACCCTGAGGACTGAGCACCCAGCACCCTGAGCACTGAGCACCCAGCACCCTGAGTACTGAGCACCAATCACCCTGAGCACTGAGCACCCAGCACACCGAGCACTGAGCACCCAGCACCCTGAGTACTGAGCACCCAGCACCCTGAGCACTGAGCACCCAGCAACCTGAGTACTGAGCACCCTGAGTACTGAGCACCGATCACCCTGAGCACTGAGCACCCAGCACCCTGAGTACTGAGCACCCAGCACCCTGAGCACTGAGCACCCAGCACCCTGAGCACTGAGCACCCAGCACCCTGAGTACTGAGCACCCAGCACCCTGAGCACGGAGCACCCAGGACCCCGAGCACTGAGTACTGAGCACCCAGCACCCTGAGTACTGAGCACCGAGCTCCCCGAGCACTGAGCACCCAGCACCCTGAGCACTGAGCACCCAGCACCCTGAGCACTGAGCACCCAGCACCCTGAGTACTGAGCACCCAGCACGCTGAGTACTTAGCACTCAGCACCCTGAGAACTGAGCACCCAGCACCCTGAGTACTGAGCACTGAGCACCCAGCACCCCGAGCACTGAGCACCCAGCACCCCGAGCACTGAGCATGGAGCACCCCGAGGACTGAGCACCCCGCACCCTGAGCACTGAGCATGGGGCACCCCGAGGACTGAGCACCCCGCACCCTGAGCACTGAACACCCAGCACCTTGAGTACTGAGCACCGAGCACCCCGAGCACTGAGCTCCCAGCACACTGAGTACTGAGCACCCAGCACCCTGAGCACTGAGCACCCAGCACCCTGAGCACTGAGCACCCAGCACCCTGAGCACTGAGCACCCAGCAGCCTGAGAACTGAGCACCCAGCACCCTGAGTACTGAGCACCCAGCACCCTGAGTACTGAGCACCCAGCACCCTGATCACTGAGCACTGAGCACGCAGCACCCTGAGCACTGAGCACTGACCACCCAGCACCCCGAGAACTGAGCACCCAGCACCCCGAGCACTGAGCACCCAGCACCCTGAGCACTGAGCACCCAGCACCCTGAGCACTGAGCACCCAGCCCCCTGAGTACTGAGCACCCAGCACCATGAGTACTGAGCACCCAGCACCCTGAGTACTGAGCACTCAGCACCCTGAGTACTGAGCACCGAGCACCCCGAGCACTGAGCTCCCTGCACCCTGAGCACTGAGCACCCTGAGGACTGAGCACCCAGCAACCTGAGCACTGAGCACCCAGCACCCTGAGTACTGAGCACCGATCACCCTGAGCACTGAGCACCCAGCACCCCGAGCACTGAGCACCCAGCACCCTGAGTACTGAGCACCCAGCACCCTGAGCACTGAGCACCCAGCACCCTGAGTACTGAGCACCCTGAGTACTGAGCAACGATCACCCTGAGCACTGAGCACCCAGCACCCTGAGTACTGAGCACCCAGCACCCTGAGCACTGAGCACCCAGCACCCTGAACACTGAGCACCCAGCACCCTGAGTTATGAGCACCCAGAACCCTGAGTACTGAGTACAAAGCACCCTGAGCACTGAGCACCCAGCACCCTGAGTACTGAGCAACGAGCACCCTGAGTACTGAGCACCCAGCACCCTGAGTACTGAGCACGCAGCACCCTGAGCACTGAGCACCCAGCACCCTGAGTACTGAGCACCCAGCACCCTGAGTACTGAGCACCCAGCACCCTGAGCACTGTGCACCCAGCACCCTGAGTACTGAGCACCGAGCACCCCGAGCACTGAGCAACCAGCACCCTGAGTACTGAGCACTGAGCACCCTGAGTACTAAGCACCGAACACCCTGAGTACTGAGCAGGCAGCACACTGAGGACTGAGCACCCAGCACCCTGAGCACTGAGCACCCAGCACCCTGAGTAATGAGCACCCAGCACCCTGAGTACTGAGCACCCAGCACCCTGAGCACTGAACACCCAGCACCCCGAGCACTGAGCACCCAGCACCCCGAGCACTGAGCACCCAGCACCCCGAGCACTGAGCACACAGCACCCCGAGCACTGAGCACCCAGCACCCTGAGCACTGAGCACCCAGCACCCTGAGCACTGAGCACCCAGCACCCTGAGTACTGAGTACTCAGCACCCTGAGCACTGAGCACCCAGCACCCTGAGTACTGATCACCGAGCACCCCGAGCACTGAGCACCCAGCACCCTGAGTACTGATCACCGAGCACCCCGAGCACTGAGCACCCAGCACCCTGAGTACTGAGCACCCAGCACCCCGAGCACTGAGCACCCAGCACCCCGAGCACTGAGCACCCAGCACCCCGAGCACTGAGCACCCAGCACCCCGAGCACTGAGCACCCAGCACCCCGAGCACTGAGCACCCAGCACCCTGAGCACTGAAAACCCAGCACCCTGAGCACTGAGCACCCAGCACCCTGAGTACTGAGTACTCAGCACCCTGAGCACTGAGCACCCAGCACCCTGAGAACTGATCACCGAGCACCCTGAGCACTGAGCACCCAGCACCCTGAGTCCTGATCACCGAGCACCCCGAGCACTGAGCACCCAGCATCCTGAGTACTGAGCACCCAGCACCCTGAGTACTGAGCACCCAGCACCCTGAGTACTGAGCACCCAGCACCCTGAGCACTGAGCACAATGCACGCTGAGTACTGAGCACTGAGCACCCTGAGTACTGAGCACCTAGCACCCTGAGTACTGAGCACCCAGCACCCTGAGCACTGAGCACCCAGCACCCTGAGTACTGAGCACCCAGCACCCTGAGCACTGAGCACCCAGCACCCTGAGCACTGAGCACCCAGCACCCTGAGTTATGAGCACCCAGAACCCTGAGTACTGAGTACAAAGCACCCTGAGCACTGACCACCCAGCACCCTGAGTACGGAGCACCGAGCACCCTGAGTACTGAGCACCCAGTACCCTGAGCACTGAGCACCCTGAGCACTGAGCACCCTGAGCACTGAGCACTGAGCACCCAGCACCCTGAGTACTGAGCACCCAAAACTCTGAGCACTGAGCACCCAGCACGCTGAGTACTGAGCACTGAGCACACAGCACCCTGAGTACTGAGCACCCAGCACCCCGAGCACTGAGCTCCCAGCGCCCCGAGCACTGAGCACCCAGCACCCTGAGCACTGAGCACTGAGCACACTGAGCACTGAGCACCCAGCACCCCGAGTACTGAGCACTGAGCACCCTGAGTACTGAGCACCCAACACCCAGAGTACTGATCACCCAGCACCCTGAGAACTGAGCACCAAGCACCCTGAGTACTGAGCACCCAGCACCCTGAGTACTGAGCACCCAGCTGCCTGAGCACTGAGCACTGAGCACCCAGCACCTTGAGCACTGAGCACTGACCACCCAGCACCCCGAGCACTGAGCACCCAGCACCCCGAGCACTGAGCACCCAGCGCCCTGAGCACTGAGCACCCAGCACACTGAGCACTGAGCACCCAGCCCCCTGAGTACTGAGCACCCAGCACCATGAGTACTGAGCACCCAGTACCCTGAGTACTGAGCACTCAGCACCCTGAGTACTGAGCACCGAACACCCCGAGCACTGAGCACCAAGCACCCTGAGCACTGAGCACCCTGAGGACTGAGCACCCAGCACCCTGAGCACTGAGCACCCAGCACCCTGAGTACTGAGCACCAATCACCCTGAGCACTGAGCACCCAGCACACCGAGCACTGAGCACCCAGCACCCTGAGTACTGAGCACCCAGCACCCTGAGCACTGAGCACCCAGCAACCTGAGTACTGAGCACCCTGAGTACTGAGCACCGATCACCCTGAGCACTGAGCACCCAGCACCCTGAGTACTGAGCACCCAGCACCCTGAGCACTGAGCACCCAGCACCCTGAGCACTGAGCACCCAGCACCCTGAGTACTGAGCACCCAGCACCCTGAGCACGGAGCACCCAGGACCCCGAGCACTGAGTACTGAGCACCCAGCACCCTGAGTACTGAGCACCGAGCTCCCCGAGCACTGAGCACCCAGCACCCTGAGCACTGAGCACCCAGCACCCTGAGCACTGAGCACCCAGCACCCTGAGTACTGAGCACCCAGCACGCTGAGTACTTAGCACTCAGCACCCTGAGAACTGAGCACCCAGCACCCTGAGTACTGAGCACTGAGCACCCAGCACCCCGAGCACTGAGCACCCAGCACCCCGAGCACTGAGCATGGAGCACCCCGAGGACTGAGCACCCCGCACCCTGAGCACTGAGCATGGGGCACCCCGAGGACTGAGCACCCCGCACCCTGAGCACTGAACACCCAGCACCTTGAGTACTGAGCACCGAGCACCCCGAGCACTGAGCTCCCAGCACACTGAGTACTGAGCACCCAGCACCCTGAGCACTGAGCACCCAGCACCCTGAGCACTGAGCACCCAGCACCCTGAGCACTGAGCACCCAGCAGCCTGAGAACTGAGCACCCAGCACCCTGAGTACTGAGCACCCAGCACCCTGAGTACTGAGCACCCAGCACCCTGATCACTGAGCACTGAGCACGCAGCACCCTGAGCACTGAGCACTGACCACCCAGCACCCCGAGAACTGAGCACCCAGCACCCCGAGCACTGAGCACCCAGCACCCTGAGCACTGAGCACCCAGCACCCTGAGCACTGAGCACCCAGCCCCCTGAGTACTGAGCACCCAGCACCATGAGTACTGAGCACCCAGCACCCTGAGTACTGAGCACTCAGCACCCTGAGTACTGAGCACCGAGCACCCCGAGCACTGAGCTCCCTGCACCCTGAGCACTGAGCACCCTGAGGACTGAGCACCCAGCAACCTGAGCACTGAGCACCCAGCACCCTGAGTACTGAGCACCGATCACCCTGAGCACTGAGCACCCAGCACCCCGAGCACTGAGCACCCAGCACCCTGAGTACTGAGCACCCAGCACCCTGAGCACTGAGCACCCAGCACCCTGAGTACTGAGCACCCTGAGTACTGAGCAACGATCACCCTGAGCACTGAGCACCCAGCACCCTGAGTACTGAGCACCCAGCACCCTGAGCACTGAGCACCCAGCACCCTGAACACTGAGCACCCAGCACCCTGAGTTATGAGCACCCAGAACCCTGAGTACTGAGTACAAAGCACCCTGAGCACTGAGCACCCAGCACCCTGAGTACTGAGCAACGAGCACCCTGAGTACTGAGCACCCAGCACCCTGAGTACTGAGCACGCAGCACCCTGAGCACTGAGCACCCAGCACCCTGAGTACTGAGCACCCAGCACCCTGAGTACTGAGCACCCAGCACCCTGAGCACTGTGCACCCAGCACCCTGAGTACTGAGCACCGAGCACCCCGAGCACTGAGCAACCAGCACCCTGAGTACTGAGCACTGAGCACCCTGAGTACTAAGCACCGAACACCCTGAGTACTGAGCAGGCAGCACACTGAGGACTGAGC
Source organism: Microtus oregoni (assembly GCF_018167655.1). Taxonomy (NCBI): domain Eukaryota; kingdom Metazoa; phylum Chordata; class Mammalia; order Rodentia; family Cricetidae; genus Microtus; species Microtus oregoni. Next base: position 1,550,621 of record NW_024543271.1, on the reverse strand, counting down.
ACCCAGCACCCTGAGCACTGAGCACCCAGCACCCTGAGTAATGAGCACCCAGCACCCTGAGTACTGAGCACCCAGCACCCTGAGCACTGAACACCCAGCACCCCGAGCACTGAGCACCCAGCACCCCGAGCACTGAGCACCCAGCACCCCGAGCACTGAGCACACAGCACCCCGAGCACTGAGCACCCAGCACCCTGAGCACTGAGCACCCAGCACCCTGAGCACTGAGCACCCAGCACCCTGAGTACTGAGTACTCAGCACCCTGAGCACTGAGCACCCAGCACCCTGAGTACTGATCACCGAGCACCCCGAGCACTGAGCACCCAGCACCCTGAGTACTGATCACCGAGCACCCCGAGCACTGAGCACCCAGCACCCTGAGTACTGAGCACCCAGCACCCCGAGCACTGAGCACCCAGCACCCCGAGCACTGAGCACCCAGCACCCCGAGCACTGAGCACCCAGCACCCCGAGCACTGAGCACCCAGCACCCCGAGCACTGAGCACCCAGCACCCTGAGCACTGAAAACCCAGCACCCTGAGCACTGAGCACCCAGCACCCTGAGTACTGAGTACTCAGCACCCTGAGCACTGAGCACCCAGCACCCTGAGAACTGATCACCGAGCACCCTGAGCACTGAGCACCCAGCACCCTGAGTCCTGATCACCGAGCACCCCGAGCACTGAGCACCCAGCATCCTGAGTACTGAGCACCCAGCACCCTGAGTACTGAGCACCCAGCACCCTGAGTACTGAGCACCCAGCACCCTGAGCACTGAGCACAATGCACGCTGAGTACTGAGCACTGAGCACCCTGAGTACTGAGCACCTAGCACCCTGAGTACTGAGCACCCAGCACCCTGAGCACTGAGCAGCCAGCACCCTCAGCACTGAGCACCCACCACCCCGAGCACTGAGCACCCAGCACCCTGAGCACTGAGCACCCAGCACCCCGAGTACTGAGCACCCAGCACCCCGAGTACTTAGCACCGAGCACCCCGAGCACTGAGCACCCAGCACCCTGAGTACTGAGCACCCAGTACCCTGAGTACTGAGCTCCCCGAGTACTGAGCACCCAGCACCCCGAGCACTGAGCACCCAGCACCCTGAGTACTGAGAACAGATCACCCTGAGTACTGAGCACCCAGCACCCTGAGTACTGAGCCCCCAGCACCCTGAGTACTGAGCACCCAGCACCCCGAGCACTGAGCACCCAGCACCCCGAGAATGAGCACCCAGCACCCTGAGTACTGAGAACCGAGCACCCTGAGTACTGAGCACCCAGCACCCTGAGTACTGAGCCCCCAGCACCCTGAGTACTGAGCACCCAGCACCCCGAGCACTGAGCACCCAGCACCCCGAGAATGAGCACCCAGCACCCTGAGTACTGAGCACCCAGCACCCCGAGCACGGAGCACCCAGGACCCCGAGCACTGAGTACTGAGCACCCAGCACCCTGAGTACTGAGCACCGAGCTCCCCGAGCACTGAGCACCCAGCACCCTGAGCACTGAGCACCCAGCACCCTGAGCACTGAGCACCCAGCACCCTCAGTACTGAGCACCCAGCACGCTGAGTACTGAGCACTCAGCACCCTGAGCACTGAGCACCCAGCACCCTGAGTACTGAGCACTGAGCACCCAGCACCCCGAGCACTGAGCACCCAGCACCCTGTGTACTGAGCACTGAGCACCCTGATTACTAAGCACCCAGCACCCTGAGTACTGAGCACCCAGGACCCTGAGCACTGAGCACCGAGCACCCCGAGCACTGAGCACCCAGCACCCTGAGCACTCAGCACCCATCACCCCGATCACTGAGCACCCAGCACCCTGAGCACTGAGCACCCAGCACCCTGAGCACTGAGCACCCAGCACCCAGAGCACTGAGCACCCAGCACCCTGAGCACTGAGCACCCAGCACCCTGAGTACTGAGCACCCAGCACCCTGAGTACTGAGCACCCTGAGTACTGAGCACCCAGCACCCTGAGCACTGAGCACCCAGCACCCTGAGCATTGAGCACGCAGCATTCTGAGTACTGAGCACCCAGAACCCTGAGTACTGAGTACAAAGCACCCTGAGCACTGAGCACCCAGCACCCTGAGTACTGAGCACCGAGCACCCTGAGTACTGAACACCCAGCAACCTGAGCACTGAGCACTGAGCACCCAGCACCCTGAGCACTGAGCACTGAGCACCCAGCACCCCGAGCACTGAGCACCCAGCACCCTGAGCACCCAGCACCCTGAGCACTGAGCACACTGAGCACTGAGCACCCAGCACCCCGAGTACTGAGCACTGAGCACCCTGAGTACTGAGCACCCAACACCCAGAGTACTGATCACCCAGCACCCTGAGAACTGAGCACCAAGCACCCTGAGTACTGAGCACCCAGCACCCTGAGTACTGAGCACCCAGCTGCCTGAGCACTGAGCACTGAGCACCCAGCACCTTGAGCACTGAGCACTGACCACCCAGCACCCCGAGCACTGAGCACCCAGCACCCCGAGCACTGAGCACCCAGCGCCCTGAGCACTGAGCACCCAGCACACTGAGCACTGAGCACCCAGCCCCCTGAGTACTGAGCACCCAGCACCATGAGTACTGAGCACCCAGTACCCTGAGTACTGAGCACTCAGCACCCTGAGTACTGAGCACCGAACACCCCGAGCACTGAGCACCAAGCACCCTGAGCACTGAGCACCCTGAGGACTGAGCACCCAGCACCCTGAGCACTGAGCACCCAGCACCCTGAGTACTGAGCACCAATCACCCTGAGCACTGAGCACCCAGCACACCGAGCACTGAGCACCCAGCACCCTGAGTACTGAGCACCCAGCACCCTGAGCACTGAGCACCCAGCAACCTGAGTACTGAGCACCCTGAGTACTGAGCACCGATCACCCTGAGCACTGAGCACCCAGCACCCTGAGTACTGAGCACCCAGCACCCTGAGCACTGAGCACCCAGCACCCTGAGCACTGAGCACCCAGCACCCTGAGTACTGAGCACCCAGCACCCTGAGCACGGAGCACCCAGGACCCCGAGCACTGAGTACTGAGCACCCAGCACCCTGAGTACTGAGCACCGAGCTCCCCGAGCACTGAGCACCCAGCACCCTGAGCACTGAGCACCCAGCACCCTGAGCACTGAGCACCCAGCACCCTGAGTACTGAGCACCCAGCACGCTGAGTACTTAGCACTCAGCACCCTGAGAACTGAGCACCCAGCACCCTGAGTACTGAGCACTGAGCACCCAGCACCCCGAGCACTGAGCACCCAGCACCCCGAGCACTGAGCATGGAGCACCCCGAGGACTGAGCACCCCGCACCCTGAGCACTGAGCATGGGGCACCCCGAGGACTGAGCACCCCGCACCCTGAGCACTGAACACCCAGCACCTTGAGTACTGAGCACCGAGCACCCCGAGCACTGAGCTCCCAGCACACTGAGTACTGAGCACCCAGCACCCTGAGCACTGAGCACCCAGCACCCTGAGCACTGAGCACCCAGCACCCTGAGCACTGAGCACCCAGCAGCCTGAGAACTGAGCACCCAGCACCCTGAGTACTGAGCACCCAGCACCCTGAGTACTGAGCACCCAGCACCCTGATCACTGAGCACTGAGCACGCAGCACCCTGAGCACTGAGCACTGACCACCCAGCACCCCGAGAACTGAGCACCCAGCACCCCGAGCACTGAGCACCCAGCACCCTGAGCACTGAGCACCCAGCACCCTGAGCACTGAGCACCCAGCCCCCTGAGTACTGAGCACCCAGCACCATGAGTACTGAGCACCCAGCACCCTGAGTACTGAGCACTCAGCACCCTGAGTACTGAGCACCGAGCACCCCGAGCACTGAGCTCCCTGCACCCTGAGCACTGAGCACCCTGAGGACTGAGCACCCAGCAACCTGAGCACTGAGCACCCAGCACCCTGAGTACTGAGCACCGATCACCCTGAGCACTGAGCACCCAGCACCCCGAGCACTGAGCACCCAGCACCCTGAGTACTGAGCACCCAGCACCCTGAGCACTGAGCACCCAGCACCCTGAGTACTGAGCACCCTGAGTACTGAGCAACGATCACCCTGAGCACTGAGCACCCAGCACCCTGAGTACTGAGCACCCAGCACCCTGAGCACTGAGCACCCAGCACCCTGAACACTGAGCACCCAGCACCCTGAGTTATGAGCACCCAGAACCCTGAGTACTGAGTACAAAGCACCCTGAGCACTGAGCACCCAGCACCCTGAGTACTGAGCAACGAGCACCCTGAGTACTGAGCACCCAGCACCCTGAGTACTGAGCACGCAGCACCCTGAGCACTGAGCACCCAGCACCCTGAGTACTGAGCACCCAGCACCCTGAGTACTGAGCACCCAGCACCCTGAGCACTGTGCACCCAGCACCCTGAGTACTGAGCACCGAGCACCCCGAGCACTGAGCAACCAGCACCCTGAGTACTGAGCACTGAGCACCCTGAGTACTAAGCACCGAACACCCTGAGTACTGAGCAGGCAGCACACTGAGGACTGAGCACCCAGCACCCTGAGCACTGAGCACCCAGCACCCTGAGTAATGAGCACCCAGCACCCTGAGTACTGAGCACCCAGCACCCTGAGCACTGAACACCCAGCACCCCGAGCACTGAGCACCCAGCACCCCGAGCACTGAGCACCCAGCACCCCGAGCACTGAGCACACAGCACCCCGAGCACTGAGCACCCAGCACCCTGAGCACTGAGCACCCAGCACCCTGAGCACTGAGCACCCAGCACCCTGAGTACTGAGTACTCAGCACCCTGAGCACTGAGCACCCAGCACCCTGAGTACTGATCACCGAGCACCCCGAGCACTGAGCACCCAGCACCCTGAGTACTGATCACCGAGCACCCCGAGCACTGAGCACCCAGCACCCTGAGTACTGAGCACCCAGCACCCCGAGCACTGAGCACCCAGCACCCCGAGCACTGAGCACCCAGCACCCCGAGCACTGAGCACCCAGCACCCCGAGCACTGAGCACCCAGCACCCCGAGCACTGAGCACCCAGCACCCTGAGCACTGAAAACCCAGCACCCTGAGCACTGAGCACCCAGCACCCTGAGTACTGAGTACTCAGCACCCTGAGCACTGAGCACCCAGCACCCTGAGAACTGATCACCGAGCACCCTGAGCACTGAGCACCCAGCACCCTGAGTCCTGATCACCGAGCACCCCGAGCACTGAGCACCCAGCATCCTGAGTACTGAGCACCCAGCACCCTGAGTACTGAGCACCCAGCACCCTGAGTACTGAGCACCCAGCACCCTGAGCACTGAGCACAATGCACGCTGAGTACTGAGCACTGAGCACCCTGAGTACTGAGCACCTAGCACCCTGAGTACTGAGCACCCAGCACCCTGAGCACTGAGCAGCCAGCACCCTCAGCACTGAGCACCCACCACCCCGAGCACTGAGCACCCAGCACCCTGAGCACTGAGCACCCAGCACCCCGAGTACTGAGCACCCAGCACCCCGAGTACTTAGCACCGAGCACCCCGAGCACTGAGCACCCAGCACCCTGAGTACTGAGCACCCAGTACCCTGAGTACTGAGCTCCCCGAGTACTGAGCACCCAGCACCCCGAGCACTGAGCACCCAGCACCCTGAGTACTGAGAACAGATCACCCTGAGTACTGAGCACCCAGCACCCTGAGTACTGAGCCCCCAGCACCCTGAGTACTGAGCACCCAGCACCCCGAGCACTGAGCACCCAGCATCCCGAGAATGAGCACCCAGCACCCTGAGTACTGAGAACCGAGCACCCTGAGTACTGAGCACCCAGCACCCTGAGTACTGAGCCCCCAGCACCCTGAGTACTGAGCACCCAGCACCCCGAGCACTGAGCACCCAGCACCCCGAGAATGAGCACCCAGCACCCTGAGTACTGAGCACCCAGCACCCCGAGCACGGAGCACCCAGGACCCCGAGCACTGAGTACTGAGCACCCAGCACCCTGAGTACTGAGCACCGAGCTCCCCGAGCACTGAGCACCCAGCACCCTGAGCACTGAGCACCCAGCACCCTGAGCACTGAGCACCCAGCACCCTCAGTACTGAGCACCCAGCACGCTGAGTACTGAGCACTCAGCACCCTGAGCACTGAGCACCCAGCACCCTGAGTACTGAGCACTGAGCACCCAGCACCCCGAGCACTGAGCACCCAGCACCCTGTGTACTGAGCACTGAGCACCCTGATTACTAAGCACCCAGCACCCTGAGTACTGAGCACCCAGGACCCTGAGCACTGAGCACCGAGCACCCCGAGCACTGAGCACCCAGCACCCTGAGCACTCAGCACCCATCACCCCGATCACTGAGCACCCAGCACCCTGAGCACTGAGCACCCAGCACCCTGAGCACTGAGCACCCAGCACCCAGAGCACTGAGCACCCAGCACCCTGAGCACTGAGCACCCAGCACCCTGAGTACTGAGCACCCAGCACCCTGAGTACTGAGCACCCTGAGTACTGAGCACCCAGCACCCTGAGCACTGAGCACCCAGCACCCTGAGCATTGAGCACGCAGCATTCTGAGTACTGAGCACCCAGAACCCTGAGTACTGAGTACAAAGCACCCTGAGCACTGAGCACCCAGCACCCTGAGTACTGAGCACCGAGCACCCTGAGTACTGAACACCCAGCAACCTGAGCACTGAGCACTGAGCACCCAGCACCCTGAGCACTGAGCACTGAGCACCCAGCACCCCGAGCACTGAGCACCCAGCACCCTGAGCACCCAGCACCCTGAGCACTGAGCACCCTGAGCACTGAGCACCCTGAGCACTGAGCACTGAGCACCCAGCACCCTGAGTACTGAGCACCCAACACTCTGAGCACTGAGCACCCAGCACGCTGAGTACTGAGCACTGAGCACACAGCACCCTGAGCACTGAGCACCCAGCACACTGAGCACTGAGCACTGAGCACCCAGCACCCCGAGCACTGAGCACCCAGCACCCTGATCACCCAGCACCCTGAGCACTGAGCACCCTGAGTACTGAGCACCCAGCACCCTGAGCACTGAGCACACAGCACCCTGAGTACTGAGCACCCTGAGTACTGAGCACCGATCACCCTGAGCACTGAGCACCCAGCACCCTGAGTACTGAGCACACAGCACCCTGAGCACTGAGCACCCAGCACCCTGAGCACTGAGCACCCAGCACCCTGAGTACTGAGCACCCAGAACCCTGAGTACTGAGTACAAAGCACCCTGAGCACTGAGCACCCAGCACCCTGAGTACTGAGCACCGAGCACCCTGAGTACTGAGCACCCAGCACCCTGAGTACTGAGCACCCAGCACCCTGAGCACTGAGCACCCAGCACCCTGAGTACTGAGCCCCCAGCCCCCTGAGTACTGAGCACCCAGCACCCTGAGTACGGAGCACCCAGCACCCTGAGTACTGAGCACCCAGCACCCTGAGTATTGAGCACTGAGCACCCCGAGCACTGAGCAACCAGCACCCTGAGTACTGAGCACTGAGCACCCTGAGTACTAAGCACCGAACACCCTGAGTACTGAGCACCCAGCACCCTGAGGACTGAGCACCCAGCACCCTGAGCACTGAGCACCCAGCACCCTGAGTAATGAGCACCCAGCACCCTGAGTACTGAGCACCCAGCACCCTGAGCACTGAGCACCCAGCACCCCGAGCACTGAGCACCCAGCACCGTGAGTACTGAGTACTCAGCACCCTGAGCACTGAGCACCCAGCACCCTGAGTACTGATCACCGAGCACCCCGAGCACTGAGCACCCAGCACCCTGAGCACTGAGCACCCAGCACCCTGAATAATGAGCACCCAGCACCCTGAGTACTGATCACCGAGCACCCCGAGCACTGAGCACCCAGAACCCTGAGTACTGAGTACCCAGCATCCTGAATACTGAGCACCCAGCACCCTGAGTACTGAGCACCCAGCACCCTGTGCACTGAGCACAAAGCACGCTGAGTACTGAGCACTGAACACCCTGAGTACTGAGCACCGAGGACCCTGAGCACTGAGCACCCAGCACGCTGAGTACTGAGCACTGAGCACCCTGAGTACTGAGCACCTAGCACCCTGAGTACTGAGCACCCAGCACCCTGAGCACTGAGCAGCCAGCACCCTCAGCACTGAGCACCCAGCACCCCGAGCACTGAGCACCAAGCACCCTGAGCACTGAGCACCCAGCACCCCGAGTACTGAGCACCAAGCACCCCGAGCTCTGAGCACCCAGCAGCCTGAGTACTGAGCACCCAGTACCCTGAGTACTGAGCACCCCGAGTACTGATCACCCAGCACCCCGAGCACTGAGCACCCAGCACCCTGAGTACTGAGAACAGATCACCCCGAGCACGGAGCACCCAGGACACCGAGCACTGAGTACTGAGCACCCAGCACCCTGAGTACTGAGCACCGAGCTCCCCGAGCACTGAGCACCCAGCACACTGAGCACTGAGCACCCAGCACCCTGAGCACTGAACACCCAGCACCCTGAGTACTGAGCACCCAGCACGCTGAGTACTGAGCACTCAGCACCCTGAGCACTGAGCACCCAGCACCCTGAGTACTGAGCACTGAGCACCCAGCACCCTGAGCACTGAGCACCCAGCACCCTGAGTACTGAGCACCCAGCACCCTGAGTACTGAGCACCCAGCACCCTGAGTACTGAGCACCGAGCACCCTGAGTACTGAGCACCCAGCACCCTGAGCACTGAGCACCCAGCACCCTGAGTACTGAGCACCCAGCACCCTGAGTACTGAGCACCCAGCACCCCGAGCACTGAGCACCCAGCACCCTGAGTACTGAGCACCTAGCACCCCGTGCACTGAGCACCCAGCACCCTGAGCACTGAGCACAAAGCACGCTGAGTACTGAGCACCCTGAGTACTGAGCATAGAGGACCCTGAGCACTGAGCACCCAGCACCCTGAGCACTGAGCACCCAGCACCCCGAGAATGAGCACCCAGCACCCTGAGTACTGAGAACCGAGCACCCTGAGTACTGAGCACCCAGCACGCTGAGCACTGAGCACCCAGCACCCCGAGTACTGAGCACCCAGCACCCCGAGCACTGAGCACCCAGCACCACGAGAATGAGCACCCAGCACCCTGAGAACTGAGCACCCAGCACCCTGAGTAATGAGCACCCAGCACCCCGAGCACTGAGCACCCTGAATACTGAGCACCCAGCACCCTGAGTACTGTGCACTAAGCACCCAGAGCGCTGAGCACCCAGGACCCCGAGCACTGAGTACTGAGCACCCAGCACCCTGAGTACTGAGCACCGAGCTCCCCGAGCACTGAGCACCCTGAGTACTGAGCACCCAGCACCCTGAGTACTGAGCACCCAGCACCCTGAGCACTGAGCACACAGCACCCTGAGTACTGAGCACCCTGAGGACTGAGCACCGATCACCATGAGCACTGAGAACCCAGCACCCTGAGTACTGAGCACCCAGCACCCTGAGCACTGAGCACCCAGCACCCTGAGTACTGAGCAGAGAGCACCCTGATCACTGAGCACCCAGCACCCTGAGTACTGAGCACGCAGCACCCTGAGTACTGAGCACCGAGCACCCCGAGTACTGAGCACCCAGCACCCTGAGCACTCAGCACCCAGCACACCGAGCACTGAGCACCCAGCACCCTGAGTACTGAGCTCCCAGCACCCCGAGCCCTGAGCACCCAGCACCCTGAGTACTGAGCACCCTGAGTACTGAGCACCGATCACCCTGAGCACTGAGCACCCAACACCCTGAGTACTGAGCACCCACCGTACTGAGCACTGAGCACACTGAGCACTGAGCACCCAGCACCCTGAGTACTGAGCACCGAGCACCCTGAGCACTGAGCACCCAGCACCCTGAGTACTGAGCACCGAGCACCCCGAGCACTGAGCACCCAGAACCCCGAGCACTGAGCACCCAGCACCCCGAGCACTGAGCACCCAGCACCCGTAGCACTGAGGACCCAGCACCCCGAGCAATGAGCACCCAGCACCCTGAGTACTGAGCACCCAGCACCCCGAGTACTGAGCACCCAGCAACCTGAGCACCGAGCACCCAGCACCCCGAGCACTGAGCACCCAGCACCCTGAGCACTGAGCACCCAGCACCCTGAGTACTGAGCACTGAGCTCCCCGAGTACTGAGCACCCACCACCCCGTGCACTGAGCACCGAGGACACCGAGCACTGAGCACCCAGCACCCCGAGCACTGAGCACCCAGCACCCTGAGCACTGAGCACCCAGCACCCTGAGCACTGAGCACCCAGCACCCTGAGCACTAAGCACCCAGCAACCCGAGCACTGAGCACCCAGCACCCCGAGCACTGAGCACCCAGCACCCTGAGTACTGAGCACCCAGCACCCTGAGTACTCAGCACCCAGCACCCTGAGCACTGAGCAACCAGCACCCTGAGTACTGAGCACCCTGCACCCCAAGCACTAAGCACCCTGAGAACTGAGCACCCAGCACCCCAAGCACTGAGCACCCTGAGTACTGAGCACCCAGCACCCTGATTAATGAGCACCCAGCACCCCGAGAACTGAGCACCCAGCACCCTGAGTATTGAGCACCGAGCACCCTGAGTACTGAGCACCCAGCACCCTGAGTACTGAGCACCCAGTGTACTGAGCACCGAGCACCCAGCACCCTGAGTACTGAGCACCCAGCCCCCTGAGCACTGAGCACCCAGCACCCTGAGTACTGAGCACCGAGCACCCTGAGTACTGAGCACCCAGCACCCCGAGCACTGAGCACCCAGCACCCCGAGCACTGAGCACCCAGCACCCTGAGCACTGAGCACACTGAGTACTGAGCAACCAGCACCCTGAGTACTGAGCACCCAGCACCCTGAGCCCTGAGCACCCAGCACCCTGAGCACTGAGCACCCAGCACCCTGAGTTATGAGCACCCAGAACCCTGAGTACTGAGTACAAAGCACCCTGAGCACTGAGCACCCAGCACCCTGAGTACGGAGCACCGAGCACCCTGAGTACTGAGCACCCAGTACCCTAAGCACTGAGCACTCTGAGCACTGAGCACCCTGAGCACTGAGCACTGAGCACCCAGCACCCTGAGTACTGAGCACCCAAAACTCTGAGCACTGAGCACCCAGCACGCTGAGTACTGAGCACTGAGCACACAGCACCCTGAGTACTGAGCACCCAGCACCCCGAGCACTGAGCTCCCAGCGCCCCGAGCACTGAGCACCCAGCACCCTGAGCACTGAGCACTGAGCACACTGAGCACTGAGCACCCAGCACCCCGAGTACTGAGCACTGAGCACCCTGAGTACTGAGCACCCAACACCCAGAGTACTGATCACCCAGCACCCTGAGAACTGAGCACCAAGCACCCTGAGTACTGAGCACCCAGCACCCTGAGTACTGAGCACCCAGCTGCCTGAGCACTGAGCACTGAGCACCCAGCACCTTGAGCACTGAGCACTGACCACCCAGCACCCCGAGCACTGAGCACCCAGCAACCCGAGCACTGAGCACCCAGCGCCCTGAGCACTGAGCACCCAGCACACTGAGCACTGAGCACCCAGCCCCCTGAGTACTGAGCACCCAGCACCATGAGTACTGAGCACCCAGTACCCTGAGTACTGAGCACTCAGCACCCTGAGTACTGAGCACCGAGCACCCCGAGCACTGAGCACCAAGCACCCTGAGCACTGAGCACCCTGAGGACTGAGCACCCAGCACCCTGAGCACTGAGCACCCAGCACCCTGAGTACTGAGCACCGATCACCCTGAGCACTGAGCACCCAGCACCCCGAGCACTGAGCACCCAGCACCCTGAGTACTGAGCACCCAGCACCCTGAGCACTGAGCACACTGCAACCTGAGTACTGAGCACCCTGAGGACTTAGCACCGATCACCCTGAGCACTGAGCACCCAGCACCCTGAGTACTGAGCACCCAGCACGCTGAGTACTGAGCACTCAGCACCCTGAGCACTGAGCACCCAGCACCCTGAGTACTGAGCACTGAGCACCCAGCACCCCGAGCACTGAGCATGGAGCACCCCGAGGACTGAGCACCCCGCACCCTGAGCACTGAGCATGGAGCACCCCGAGGACTGAGCACCCCGCACCCTGAGCACTGAACACCCAGCACCTTGAGTACTGAGCACCGAGCACCCCGAGCACTGAGCTCCCAGCACCCTGAGTACTGAGCACCCAGCACCCTGAGCACTGAGCACCCAGCACCCTGAGCACTGAGCACCCAGCACCCCGAGCACTGAGCACCCAGCATCCTGAGTACTGAGCACCCAACACCCAGAGTACTGAGCACCCAGCAGCCTGAGAACTGAGCACCCAGCACCCTGAGTACTGAGCACCCAGCACCCTGAGTACTGAGCACCCAGCACCCTGAGCACTGAGCACTGAGCACGCAGCACCCTGAGCACTGAGCACTGACCACCCAGCACCCCGAGAACTGAGCACCCAGCACCCCGAGCACTGAGCACCCAGCACCCTGAGCACTGAGCACCCAGCACCCTGAGCACTGAGCACCCAGCCCCCTGAGTACTGAGCACCCAGCACCATGAGTACTGAGCACCCAGCACCCTGAGTACTGAGCACTCAGCACCCTGAGTACTGAGCACCGAGCACCCCGAGCACTGAGCTCCCTGCACCCTGAGCACTGAGCACCCTGAGGACTGAGCACCCAGCAACCTGAGCACTGAGCACCCAGCACCCTGAGTACTGAGCACCGATCACCCTGAGCACTGAGCACCCAGCACCCCGAGCACTGAGCACCCAGCACCCTGAGTACTGAGCACCCAGCACCCTGAGCACTGAGCACCCAGCACCCTGAGTACTGAGCACCCTGAGTACTGAGCAACGATCACCCTGAGCACTGAGCACCCAGCACCCTGAGTACTGAGCACCCAGCACCCTGAGCACTGAGCACCCAGCACCCTGAGCACTGAGCACCCAGCATCCTGAGTTATGAGCACCCAGAACCCTGAGTACTGAGTACAAAGCACCCTGAGCACTGAGCACCCAGCACCCTGAGTACTGAGCACCGAGCACCCTGAGTACTGAGCACCCAGCACCCTGAGTACTGAGCACGCAGCACCCTGAGCACTGAGCACCCAGCACCCTGAGTACTGAGCACCCAGCACCCTGAGTACTGAGCACCCAGCACCCTGAGTACTGAGCACCCAGCACCCTGAGCACTGTGCACCCAGCACCCTGAGTACTGAGCACCGAGCACCCCGAGCACTGAGCAACCAGCACCCTGAGTACTGAGCACTGAGCACCCTGAGTATTAAGCACCGAACACCCTGAGTACTGAGCACCCAGCACCCTGAGGACTGAGCACCCAGCACCCTGAGCACTGAGCACCCAGCACCATGAGTAATGAGCACCCAGCACCCTGAGTACTGAGCACACAGCACCCCGAGCACTGAGCACCCAGCACCCCGAGCACTGAGCACCCAGCACCCCGAGCACTGAGCACCCAGCACCCTGAGCACTGAGCACCCAGCACCCTGAGCACTGAGCACCCAGCATCCTGAGTACTGAGTACTCAGCACCCTGAGCACTGAGCACCCAGCACCCTGAGTACTGATCACCGAGCACCCCGAGCACTGAGCACCCAGCACCCTGAGTACTGATCACCGAGCACCCCGAGCACTGAGCACCCAGCACCCTGAGTACTGAGCACCCAGCACCCTGAGCACTGAGCACCCAGCACCCCGAGCACTGAGCACCCAGCACCCCGAGCACTGAGCACCCAGCACCCCGAGCACTGAGCACTCAGCACCCCGAGCACTGAGCACCCAGCACCCTGAGCACTGAAAACCCAGCACCCTGAGCACTGAGCACCCAGCACCCTGAGTACTGAGTACTCAGCACCCTGAGCACTGAGCACCCAGCACCCTGAGAACTGATCACCCAGCACCCTGAGTACTGATCACCGAGCACCCCGAGCACTGAGCACCCAGCATCCTGAGTACTGAGCACCCAGCACCCTGAGTACTGAGCACCCAGCACCCTGAGTACTGAGCACCCAGCACCCTGAGCACTGAGCACAATGCACGCTGAGTACTGAGCACTGAGCACCCTGAGTACTGAGCACCTAGCACCCTGAGTACTGAGCACCCAGCACCCTGAGCACTGAGCAGCCAGCACCCTCAGCACTGAGCACCCACCACCCCGAGCACTGAGAACCCAGCACCCTGAGCACTGAGCACCCAGCACCCCGAGTACTGAGCACACAGCACCCCGAGTACTTAGCACCGAGCACCCCGAGCACTGAGCACCCAGCACCCTGAGTACTGAGCACCCAGTACCCTGAGTACTGAGCTCCCCGAGTACTGAGCACCCAGCACCCCGTGCACTGAGCACCCAGCACCCTGAGTACTTAGAACAGATCACCCTGAGTACTGAGCACCCAGCACCCTGAGTACTGAGCCCCCAGCACCCTGAGTACTGAGCACCCAGCACCCCGAGCACTGAGCACCCAGCACCCCGAGAATGAGCACCCAGCACCCTGAGTACTGAGAACCGAGCACCCTGAGTACTGAGCACCCAGCACCCTGAGTACTGAGCCCCCAGCACCCTGAGTACTGAGCACCCAGCACCCCGAGCACTGAGCACCCAGCACCCTGAGAATGAGCACCCAGCACCCTGAGTACTGAGCACCCAGCACCCCGAGCACGGAGCACCCAGGACCCCGAGCACTGAGTACTGAGCACCCAGCACCCTGAATACTGAGCACCGAGCTCCCCGAGCACTGAGCACCCAGCACCCCGAGTACTGAGCACCCAGCACCCTGAGTACTGATCACCGAGCACCCCGAGCACTGAGCACCCAGCATCCTGAGTACTGAGCACCCAGCACCCTGAGTACTGAGCACCCAGCACCCTGAGTACTGAGCACCCAGCACCCTGAGCACTGAGCACAATGCACGCTGAGTACTGAGCACTGAGCACCCTGAGTACTGAGCACCTAGCACCCTGAGTACTGAGCACCCAGCACCCTGAGCACTGAGCAGCCAGCACCCTCAGCACTGAGCACCCACCACCCCGAGCACTGAGAACCCAGCACCCTGAGCACTGAGCACCCAGCACCCCGAGTACTGAGCACACAGCACCCCGAGTACTTAGCACCGAGCACCCCGAGCACTGAGCACCCAGCACCCTGAGTACTGAGCACCCAGTACCCTGAGTACTGAGCTCCCCGAGTACTGAGCACCCAGCACCCCGTGCACTGAGCACCCAGCACCCTGAGTACTTAGAACAGATCACCCTGAGTACTGAGCACCCAGCACCCTGAGTACTGAGCCCCCAGCACCCTGAGTACTGAGCACCCAGCACCCCGAGCACTGAGCACCCAGCACCCCGAGAATGAGCACCCAGCACCCTGAGTACTGAGAACCGAGCACCCTGAGTACTGAGCACCCAGCACCCTGAGTACTGAGCCCCCAGCACCCTGAGTACTGAGCACCCAGCACCCCGAGCACTGAGCACCCAGCACCCTGAGAATGAGCACCCAGCACCCTGAGTACTGAGCACCCAGCACCCCGAGCACGGAGCACCCAGGACCCCGAGCACTGAGTACTGAGCACCCAGCACCCTGAATACTGAGCACCGAGCTCCCCGAGCACTGAGCACCCAGCACCCTGAGCACTGAGCACCCAGCACCCTGAGCACTGAGCACCCAGCACCCTCAGTACTGAGCACCCAGCACGCTGAGTACTGAGCAATCAGCACCCTGAGCACTGAGCACCCAGCACCCTGAGTACTGAGCACTGAGCACCCAGCACCCCGAGCACTGAGCACCCAGCACCCTGTGTACTGAGCACTGAGCACCCTGATTACTAAGCACCCAGCACCCTGAGTACTGAGCACCCAGGACCCTGAGCACTGAGCACCGAGCACCCCGAGCACTGAGCACCCAGCACCCTGAGCACTCAGCACCCATCACCCCGATCACTGAGCACCCAGCACCCTGAGCACTGAGCACCCAGCACCCTGAGCACTGAGCACCCAGCACCCAGAGCACTGAGCACCCAGCACCCTGAGCACTGAACACCCAGCACCCTGAGTACTGAGCACCCAGCACCCTGAGTACTGAGCACCCTGAGTACTGAGCACCGATCACCCTGAGCACTGAGCACCCAGCACCCTGAGTACTGAGCACCCAGCACCCTGAGCACTGAGCACCCAGCACCCTGAGCATTGAGCACCCAGCACCCTGAGTACTGAGCACCCAGAACCCTGAGTACTGAGTACAAAGCACCCTGAGCACTGAGCACCCAGCACCCTGAGTCCTGAGCACGGAGCACCCTGAGTACTGAGCACCCAGCACCCTGAGTACTGAGCACCCAGCACGCTGAGCACTGAGCACACAGCACCCTGAGTACTGAGCACCCAGCACCCTGAGTACTGAGCACTGATCACCCTGAGCACTGAGCACCCAGCACCCCGAGCACTGAGCACCCAGCACCCTGAGTACTGAGCACCTAGCACCCTGAGCACTGAGCACCGAGCACCCTGAGTACTGAACACCCAGCACCCTGAGCACTGAGCACTGAGCACCCAGCACCCTGAGCACTGAGCACCCAGCACCCCGAGCACTGAGCACCCAGCACCCTGAGCACCCAGCACCCTGAGCACTGAGCACCCTGAGCACTGAGCACCCTGAGCACTGAGCACTGAGCACCCAGCACACTGAGTACTGAGCACCCAACACTCTGAGCACTGAGCACCCAGCACGCTGAGTACTGAGCACTGAGCACACAGCACCCTGAGCACTGAGCACCCAGCACCCTGAGCACTGAGCACTGAGCACCCAGCACCCCGAGCACTGAGCACCCAGCACCCTGAGCACCCAGCACCCTGAGCACTGAGCACCCTGAGTACTGAGCACCCAGCACCCTGAGCACTGAGCACACAGCACCCTGAGTACTGAGCACCCTGAGTACTGAGCACCGATCACCCTGAGCACTGAGCACCCAGCACCCTGAGTACTGAGCACACAGCACCCTGAGCACTGAGCACCCAGCACCCTGAGCACTGAGCACCCAGCACCCTGAGTACTGAGCACCCAGAACCCTGAGTACTGAGTACAAAGCACCCTGAGCACTGAGCACACAGCAACATGAGTACTGAGCACCGAGCACCCTGAGTACTGAGCACCCAGCACCCTGAGTACTGAGCACCCAGCACCCTTAGCACTGAGCACCCAGCACCCTGAGTACTGAGCCCCCAGCCCCCTGAGTACTGAGCACCCAGCACCCTGAGTACGGAGCACCCAGCACCCTGAGTACTGAGCACCCAGCACCCTGAGTATTGAGCACCGAGCACCCCGAGCACTGAGCAACCAGCACCCTGAGTACTGAGCACTGAGCACCCTGAGTACTAAGCACCGAACACCCTGAGTACTGAGCACCCAGCACCCTGAGGACTGAGCACCCAGCACCCTGAGCACTGAGCACCCAGCACCCTGAGTAATGAGCACCCAGCACCCTGAGTACTGAGCACCCAGCACCCTGAGCACTGAGCACCCAGCACCCCGAGCACTGAGCACCCAGCACCCTGAGTACTGAGTACTCAGCACCCTGAGCACTGAGCACCCAGCACCCTGAGTACTGATCACCGAGCACCCCGAGCACTGAGCACCCAGCACCCTGAGCACTGAGCACCCAGCACCCTGAATAATGAGCACCCAGCACCCTGAGTACTGATAACCGAGCACCCCGAGCACTGAGCACCCAGCACCCTGAGTACTGAGCACCCAGCACCCTGAATACTGAGCACCCAGCACCCTGAGTACTGAGCACCCAGCACCCTGCGCACTGAGCACAAAGCACGCTGAGTACTGAGCACTGAACACCCTGAGTACTGAGCACCGAGGACCCTGAGCACTGAGCACCCAGCACGCTGAGTACTGAGCACTGAGCACCCTGGGTACTGAGCACCTAGCACCCTGAGTACTGAGCACCCAGCACCCTGAGCACTGAGCAGCCAGCACCCTCAGCACTGAGCACCCAGCACACCGAGCACTGAGCACCAAGCACCCTGAGCACTGAGCACCCAGCACCCCGAGTACTGAGCACCGAGCACCCCGAGCTCTGAGCACCCAGCAGCCTGAGTACTGAGCACCCAGTACCCTGAGTACTGAGCACCCCGAGTACTGATCACCCAGCACCCCGAGCACTGAGCACCCAGCACCCTGAGTACTGAGAACAGATCACCCCGAGCACGGAGCACCCAGGACCCCGAGCACTGAGTACTGAGCACCCAGCACCCTGAGTACTGAGCACCGAGCTCCCCGAGCACTGAGCACCCAGCACCCTGAGCACTGAGCACCCAGCACCCTGAGCACTGAAATCCCAGCACCCTGAGTACTGAGCACCCAGCACGCTGAGTACTGAGCACTCAGCACCCTGAGCACTGAGCACCCAGCACCCTGAGTACTGAGCACTGAGCACCCAGCACCCTGAGCACTGAGCACCCAGCACCCTGAGTACTGAGCACCCAGCACCCTGAGTACTGATCACCCAGCACCCTGAGTACTGAGCACCGAGCACCCTGAGTACTGAGCACCGAGCACCCTGAGTACTGAGCACCCAGCACCCTGAGCACTGAGCACCCAGCACCCTGAGTACTGAGCACCCAGCACCCTGAGTACTGAGCACCCAGCACCCCGAGCACTGAGCACCCAGCACCCTGAGTACTGAGCACCTAGCACCCCGAGCACTGAGCACCCAGCACCCTGAGCACTGAGCACAAAGTACGCTGAGTACTGAGCACCCTGAGTACTGAGCATAGAGGACCCTGAGCACTGAGCACCCAGCACCCTGAGCACTGAGCACCCAGCACCCCGAGAATGAGCACCCAGCACCCTGAGTACTGAGAACCGAGCACCCTGAGTACTGAGCACCCAGCACGCTGAGCACTGAGCACCCAGCACCCCGAGTACTGAGCACCCAGCACCCCGAGCACTGAGCACCCAGCACCACGAGAATGAGCACCCAGCACCCTGAGTACTGAGCACCCAGCACCCTGAGTACTGAGCACCGAGCTCCCCGAGCACTGAGCACCCTGAGTACTGAGCACCCAGCACCCTGAGTACTGAGCACCCAGCACCCTGAGCACTGAGCACACAGCACCCTGAGTACTGAGCACCCAGCACCACGAGCACTGAGCACACAGCACCCTGAGTACTGAGCACCCTGAGGACTGAGCAACGATCACCATGAGTACTGAGAACCCAGCACCCTGAGTACTGAGCACCCAGCACCCTGAGCACTGAGCACCCAGCACCCTGAGTACTGAGCAGAGAGCACCCTGATCACTGAGCACCCAGCACCCTGAGTACTGAGCACGCAGCACCCTGAGTACTGAGCACCGAGCACCCCGAGTACTGAGCACCCAGCACCCTGAGCACTCAGCACCCAGCACACCGAGCACTAAGCACCCAGCACCCTGAGTACTGAGCTCCCAGCACCCCGAGCCCTGAGCACCCAGCACCCTGAGTACTGAGCACCCTGAGTACTGAGCACCGATCACCCTGAGCACTGAGCACCCAACACCCTGAGTACTGAGCACCCACCGTACTGAGCACTGAGCACACTGAGCACTGAGCACCCAGCACCCTGAGTACTGAGCACCGAGCACCCTGAGCACTGAGCACCCAGCACCCTGAGTACTGAGCACCGAGCACCCCGAGCACTGAGCACCCAGCGCCCCGAGCACTGAGCACTGAGCACCCCGAGTACTGAGCACCCAGCAACCTGAGCACCGAGCACCCAGCACCCCGAGCACTGAGCACCCAGCACCCTGAGCACTGAGCACCCAGCACCCTGAGTACTGAGCACTGAGCTCCCCGAGTACTGAGCACCCACCACCCCGTGCACTGAGCACCGAGGACACCGAGCACTGAGCACCCAGCACCCCGAGCACTGAGCACCCAGCACCCTGAGCACTGAGCACCCAGCACCCTGAGCACTGAGCACCCAGCACCCTGAGCACTAAGCATCCAGCAACCCGAGCACTGAGCACCCAGCACCCCGAGCACTGAGCACCCAGCACCCTGAGTACTGAGCACCCAGCACCCTGAGTACTCAGCACCCAGCACCCTGAGCACTGAGCAACCAGCACCCTGAGTACTGAGCACCCTGCACCCCAAGCACTAAGCACCCTGAGAGCTGAGCACCCAGCACCGCAAGCACTGAGCACCCTGAGTACTGAGCACCCAGCACCCTGATTAATGAGCACCCAGCACCCCGAGAACTGAGCACCCAGCACCCTGAGTATTGAGCACCGAGCACCCTGAGTACTGAGCACCCAGCACCCTGAGTACTGAGCACCCAGTGTACTGAGCACCGAGCACCCAGCACCCTGAGTACTGAGCACCCAGCCCCCTGAGCACTGAGCACCCAGCACCCTGAGTACTGAGCACCGAGCACCCTGAGTACTGAGCACCCAGCACCCCGAGCACTGAGCACCCAGCACCCCGAGCACTGAGCACCCAGCACCCTGAGCACTGAGCACCCTGAGTACTGAGCACTGAGCACCCTGAGTACTGAGCACCCAGCACCCTGAGTATTGAGCACCCAGCAACCTGAGCACTGAGCACCGAGCACCCTGAGCACTGAGCACCAAGCACCCTGAGTACTGAGCACCCTGAGTACTGAGCACACAGCACCGTGAGCACTGAGCACCCAGCACCCCAAGCACTGAGCACCCAGCACCCTGAGCACTGAGCACCCTGAGTACTGAGCACTGAGCACCCTGACTACTGAGCACTGAGCACCCTGAGTACTGAGCACCCAGCACCCTGAGTACTGAGCACCCAGCACCCTGAGCAATGAGCACCCGGAGTACTGAGCACCCAGCACCCTGAGTACTTAGCACCGAGCACCCTGAGTACTGAGCACCCAGTACCCTGAGCACTGAACACACAGCACCCTGAGTACTGAGCACCCCGAGCATTGAGCACCCAGCACCCTGAGCACTGAGGACCCAGCACCCTGAGTACTGAGCACCCAGCACCCTGAGCACTGAGCACCCAGCACCCTGAGTACTGAGCACCCAGCACCCTGAGCACTGAGCACCCAGCACCCTGAGTAATGAGCACTGAGCACCCAGCACCCCGAGCACTGAGCACTAAGCACCCTGTGTACTGAGCACTGAGTACCCAGCACCCCGAGCACTGAGCACCCAGCACCCTGAGCACTGAGCACCCTGAGTACTGAGCACCCAGCACCCTGAGCACTGAGCACCCAGCACCCTGAGCACTGAGCACCCAGCACCCAGAGCACTGAGCACCCTGAGTACTGAGCACTGAGCACCCTGAGCACTGAGCACCGAGCACCCTGAGTGCTGAGCACTGAGCACCCTGACCACTGAGCACCCAGCACCCTGAGTACTGAGCACCCAGCACCCTGAGCACTGAGGACGGAGCACCCTGAGTACTAAGCACAAAGCACCCTGAGTACTGAGCACCCAGCACCCTGAGCACTGAGCACCCAGCACACTGAGTACTGAGCACTGAGCACCCTGAGTACTGAGCACCGAGCACCCTGAGCACTGAGCACCCAGCACGCTGAGTACTGAGCACTGAGCACCCTGATTAATGAGCACCCAGCACCCCGAGAACTGAGCACCCAGCACCCTGAGTATTGAGCACCGAGCACCCTGAGTACTGAGCACCCAGCACCCTGAGTACTGAGCACCCAGTGTACTGAGCACCGAGCACCCAGCACCCTGAGTACTGAGCACCCAGCACCCTGAGCACCGAGCACCCAGCACCCTGAGTACTGAGCACCGAGCACCCTGAGTACTGAGCACCCAGCACCCCGAGCACTGAGCACCCAGCACCCCGAGCACTGAGCACCCAGCACACCGAGCACTCAGCACCCAGCACCGCGAGCACTGAGCACCCAGCACACCGAGCACTGAGCACCCAGCACCCCGAGCACCGAGCACCATGAGTACTAAGCACCGAGCACCCTGAGCACTGAGCACCCAGCACCCTGAGCACTGAGCACCCAGCACCCTGAGTACTGAGCCCCCAGCACCCCGAGCACTGAGCACCCAGCACCGTGAGTACTGAGCACCCAGCACCCTGAGCACTGAGCACCGAGCACCCTGAGCACTGAGCACCCAGCACCCTGAGGACTGAGTACCCAGCACCCCGAGCACTGAGCACCCAGCACCCTGAGCACTGAGCACCCTGATTACTGAGCACTGAGCACCCTGAGTACTGAGCACCCAGAACCCTGAGTATTGAGCACCCAGCAACCTGAGCACTGAGCACCAATCACCCTGAGCACTGAGCACCCAGCACCCTGAGCACTGAGCACCCAGCACCCTGAGCACTTAGCACCCTGAGGACTGAGCACCCAGCACCCTGAGTACTGAGCACCCAGCACCCTGAGTACTGAGCACCCAGCATCCTGAGTACTGAGCACCCTGAGTACTGAGCACCCAGCATCCTGAGTACTGTGCAACCTGAGTACTGAGCACCCAGCAACCTGAGTACTTAGCACCCAGCAACTGAGCACTTAGCACCCAGCACCCTGAGTACTGAGCACCGAGCACTCCGAGTACTGAGCACCCAGCACCCCGAGCACTGAGCACCCAGCACCCTGAGCACTGAGCACCCAGCACCCCAAGCACTGAGCACCCAGCACCCTGAGTACTGAGTACTGAGCACCCTGAGTACTGAGCACCCAGCATCCTGAGCACTGAGCACCCGGCACCCTGAGTACTGAGCACCGACCACCCCGAGCACTGAGCACGCAGCACCCTGAGTACTGAGCACCCAGCACTAAAAGTACTGAGCACCGAGCATCCTGAGCACTGAGCACCGAGCACCCCGAGCACTGAGCACCCAGCACCCTGAGTACTGAGCACCCAGCAAAAAGTGTACTGAGCAGCGAGCACCCTGAGCACTGAGCACCCAGCACCCTGAGTAATGAGCACCCAGCACCCCGAGTACTGAGCACCCAGCACCCCGAGCACTGAGCACCCAGCACCCTGAGTACTGAGCACCCAGCACCCTGAGCACTGAGCACAAAGCACACTGAGTACTGAGCACCCTGAGTACTGAGCATAGAGGACCCTGAGCACTGAGCACCCAGCACCCTGAGCACTGAGCACCCAGCACACCGAGAATGAGCACCCATCACTCTGAGTACTGAGAACCGAGCACCCTGAGTACTGAGCACGCAGCACGCTGAGCACTGAGCACCCAGCACCCCGAGTACTGAGCACCCAGCACCCCGAGCACTGAGCACCCAGCACCACGAGAATGAGCAGCCAGCACCCTGAGTACTGAGCACCCAGCACCCTGAGTACTGAGCACCCTGAGTACTGTGCACCGATCACCCTGAGCACTGAGCACCCAGCACCCTGAGTACTGAGCACCGAGCACCCTGAGCACTGAGCACCCAGCACCCTGAGTACTGAGCACCGAGCACCCCGAGCACTGAGCACCCAGCGCCCCGAGCACTGAGCACCCAGCACCCCGAGCACTGAGCACCCAGCACCCGTAGCACTGAGGACCCAGCACCCCGAGCAATGAGCACCCAGCACCCTGAGTACTGAGCACCCAGCACCCCGAGTACTGAGCACCCAGCAACCTGAGCACCGAGCACCCAGCACCCCGAGCACTGAGCACCCAGCACCCTGAGCACTGAGCACCCAGCACTCTGAGTACTGAGCACTGAGCTCCCCGAGTACTGAGCACCCACCACCCCGAGCACTGAGCACCGAGGACACCGAGCACTGAGCACCCAGCACCCCGAGCACTGAGCACCCAGCACCCTGAGCACTGAGCACCCAGCACCCTGAGCACTGAGCACCCAGCACCCCGAGCACTAAGCACCCAGCAACCCGAGCACTGAGCACCCAGCACCCCGAGCACTGAGCACACAGCACCCTGAGTACTGATCACCCAGCACCCTGAGTACTCAGCACCCAGCACCCTGAGCACTGAGCAACCAGCACCCTGAGTACTGAGCACCCTTCACCCCAAGCACTGAGCACCCTGAGAACTGAGCACCCAGCACCCCAAGCACTGAGAACCCTGAGTACTGAGCACCCAGCACCCTGATTAATGAGCACCCAGCACCCCGAGAACTGAGCACCCAGCACCCTGAGTATTGAGCACCGAGCACCCTGAGTACTGAGCACCCAGCACCCTGAGTACTGAGCACCCAGTGTACTGAGCACAGAGCACCCAGCACCCTGAGTACTGAGCACCCAGCACCCTGAGCACTGAGCACCCAGCACCCTGAGTACTGAGCACCGAGCACCCTGAGTACTGAGCAACCAGCACCCCGAGCACTGAGCACCCAGCACCCCGAGCACTGAGCACCCAGCACCACGAGAATGAGCACCCAGCACCCTGAGTACTGAGCACCCAGCACCCTGAGTACTGAGCACCGAGCTCCCCGAGCACTGAGCACCCTGAGTACTGAGCACCCAGCACCCTGAGTACTGAGCACCCAGCACCCTGAGCACTGAGCACACAGCACCCTGAGTACTGAGCACCCAGCACCACGAGCACTGAGCACACAGCACCCTGAGTACTGAGCACCCTGAGGACTGAGCACCGATCACCATGAGCACTGAGAACCCAGCACCCTGAGTACTGAGCACCCAGCACCCTGAGCACTGAGCACCCAGCACCCTGAGTACTGAGCAGAGAGCACCCTGATCACTGAGCACCCAGCACCCTGAGTACTGAGCACGCAGCACCCTGAGTACTGAGCACCGAGCACCCCGAGTACTGAGCACCCAGCACCCTGAGCACTCAGCACCCAGCACACCGAGCACTGAGCACCCAGCACCCTGAGTACTGAGCTCCCAGCACCCCGAGCCCTGAGCACCCAGCACCCTGAGTACTGAGCACCCTGAGTACTGAGCACCGATCACCCTGAGCACTGAGCACCCAACACCCTGAGTACTGAGCACCCACCGTACTGAGCACTGAGCACACTGAGCACTGAGCACCCAGCACCCTGAGTACTGAGCACCGAGCACACTGAGCACTGAGCACCCAGCACCCTGAGTACTGAGCACCGAGCACCCCGAGCACTGAGCACCCAGCGCCCCGAGCACTGAGCACTGAGCACCCCGAGTACTGAGCACCCAGCAACCTGAGCACCGAGCACCCAGCACCCCGAGCACTGAGCACCCAGCACCCTGAGCACTGAGCACCCAGCACCCTGAGTACTGAGCACTGAGCTCCCCGAGTACTGAGCACCCACCACCCCGTGCACTGAGCACCGAGGACACCGAGCACTGAGCACCCAGCACCCCGAGCACTGAGCACCCAGCACCCTGAGCACTGAGCACCCAGCACCCTGAGCACTGAGCACCCAGCACCCTGAGCACTAAGCATCCAGCAACCCGAGCACTGAGCACCCAGCACCCCGAGCACTGAGCACCCAGCACCCTGAGTACTGAGCACCCAGCACCCTGAGTACTCAGCACAGAGCACCCTGAGCACTGAGCAACCAGCACCCTGAGTACTGAGCACCCTGCACCCCAAGCACTAAGCACCCTGAGAACTGAGCACCCAGCACCGCAAGCACTGAGCACCCTGAGTACTGAGCACCCAGCACCCTGATTAATGAGCACCCAGCACCCCGAGAACTGAGCACCAAGCACCCTGAGTATTGAGCACCGAGCACCCTGAGTACTGAGCACCCAGCACCCTGAGTACTGAGCACCCAGTGTACTGAGCACCGAGCACCCAGCACCCTGAGTACTGAGCACCCAGCCCCCTGAGCACTGAGCACCCAGCACCCTGAGTACTGAGCACCGAGCACCCTGAGTACTGAGCACCCAGCACCCCGAGCACTGAGCACCCAGCACCCCGAGCACTGAGCACCCAGCACCCTGAGCACTGAGCACCCTGAGTACTGAGCACTGAGCACCCTGAGTACTGAGCACCCAGCACCCTGAGTATTGAGCACCCAGCAACCTGAGCACTGAGCACCGAGCACCCTGAGCACTGAGCACCAAGCACCCTGAGTACTGAGCACCCTGAGTACTGAGCACACAGCACCGTGAGCACTGAGCACCCAGCACCCCGAGCACTGAGCACCCAGCACCCTGAGCACTGAGCACCCTGAGTACTGAGCACTGAGCACCCTGACTACTGAGCACTGAGCACCCTGAGTACTGAGCACCCAGCACCCTGAGTACTGAGCACCCAGCACCCTGAGCAATGAGCACCCGGAGTACTGAGCACCCAGCACCCTGAGTACTTAGCACCGAGCACCCTGAGTACTGAGCACCCAGTACCCTGAGCACTGAACACACAGCACCCTGAGTACTGAGCACCCCGAGCATTGAGCACCCAGCACCCTGAGCACTGAGGACCCAGCACCCTGAGTACTGAGCACCCAGCACCCTGAGCACTGAGCACCCAGCACCCTGAGTACTGAGCACCCAGCACCCTGAGCACTGAGCACCCAGCACCCTGAGTAATGAGCACTGAGCACCCAGCACCCCGAGCACTGAGCACTAAGCACCCTGTGTACTGAGCACTGAGTACCCAGCACCCCGAGCACTGAGCACCCAGCACCCTGAGCACTGAGCACCCTGAGTACTGAGCACCCAGCACCCTGAGCACTGAGCACCCAGCACCCTGAGCACTGAGCACCCAGCACCCAGAGCACTGAGCACCCTGAGTACTGAGCACTGAGCACCCTGAGCACTGAGCACCGAGCACCCTGAGTGCTGAGCACTGAGCACCCTGACCACTGAGCACCCAGCACCCTGAGTACTGAGCACCCAGCACCCTGAGCACTGAGGACGGAGCACCCTGAGTACTGAGCACAAAGCACCCTGAGTACTGAGCACCCAGCACCCTGAGCACTGAGCACCCAGCACACTGAGTACTGAGCACTGAGCACCCTGAGTACTGAGCACCGAGCACCCTGAGCACTGAGCACCCAGCACGCTGAGTACTGAGCACTGAGCACCCTGATTAATGAGCACCCAGCACCCCGAGAACTGAGCACCCAGCACCCTGAGTATTGAGCACCGAGCACCCTGAGTACTGAGCACCCAGCACCCTGAGTACTGAGCACCCAGTGTACTGAGCACCGAGCACCCAGCACCCTGAGTACTGAGCACCCAGCACCCTGAGCACCGAGCACCCAGCACCCTGAGTACTGAGCACCGAGCACCCTGAGTACTGAGCACCCAGCACCACGAGCACTGAGCACCCAGCACCCCGAGCACTGAGCACCCAGCACACCGAGCACTCAGCACCCAGCACCGCGAGCACTGAGCACCCAGCACCCCGAGCACTGAGCACCCAGCACCACGAGAATGAGCACCCAGCACCCTGAGTACTGAGCACCCAGCACCCTGAGTACTGAGCACCGAGCTCCCCGAGCACTGAGCACCCTGAGTACTGAGCACCCAGCACCCTGAGTACTGAGCACCCAGCACCCTGAGCACTGAGCACACAGCACCCTGAGTACTGAGCACCCAGCACCACGAGCACTGAGCACACAGCACCCTGAGTACTGAGCACCCTGAGGACTGAGCACCGATCACCATGAGCACTGAGAACCCAGCACCCTGAGTACTGAGCACCCAGCACCCTGAGCACTGAGCACCCAGCACCCTGAGTACTGAGCAGAGAGCACCCTGATCACTGAGCACCCAGCACCCTGAGTACTGAGCACGCAGCACCCTGAGTACTGAGCACCGAGCACCCCGAGTACTGAGCACCCAGCACCCTGAGCACTCAGCACCCAGCACACCGAGCACTGAGCACCCAGCACCCTGAGTACTGAGCTCCCAGCACCCCGAGCCCTGAGCACCCAGCACCCTGAGTACTGAGCACCCTGAGTACTGAGCACCGATCACCCTGAGCACTGAGCACCCAACACCCTGAGTACTGAGCACCCACCGTACTGAGCACTGAGCACACTGAGCACTGAGCACCCAGCACCCTGAGTACTGAGCACCGAGCACCCTGAGCACTGAGCACCCAGCACCCTGAGTACTGAGCACCGAGCACCCCGAGCACTGAGCACCCAGCGCCCCGAGCACTGAGCACTGAGCACCCCGACTACTGAGCACCCAGCAACCTGAGCACCGAGCACCCAGCACCCCGAGCACTGAGCACCCAGCACCCTGAGCACTGAGCACCCAGCACCCTGAGTACTGAGCACTGAGCTCCCCGAGTACTGAGCACCCACCACCCCGTGCACTGAGCACCGAGGACACCGAGCACTGAGCACCCAGCACCCCGAGCACTGAGCACCCAGCACCCTGAGCACTGAGCACCCAGCACCCTGAGCACTGAGCACCCAGCACCCTGAGCACTAAGCATCCAGCAACCCGAGCACTGAGCACCCAGCACCCCGAGCACTGAGCACCCAGCACCCTGAGTACTGAGCACCCAGCACCCTGAGTACTCAGCACCCAGCACCCTGAGCACTGAGCAACCAGCACCCTGAGTACTGAGCACCCTGCACCCCAAGCACTAAGCACCCTGAGAACTGAGCACCCAGCACCGCAAGCACTGAGCACCCTGAGTACTGAGCACCCAGCACCCTGATTAATGAGCACCCAGCACCCCGAGAACTGAGCACCCAGCACCCTGAGTATTGAGCACCGAGCACCCTGAGTACTGAGCACCCAGCACCCTGAGTACTGAGCACCCAGTGTACTGAGCACCGAGCACCCAGCACCCTGAGTACTGAGCACCCAGCCCCCTGAGCACTGAGCACCCAGCACCCTGAGTACTGAGCACCGAGCACCCTGAGTACTGAGCACCCAGCACCCCGAGCACTGAGCACCCATCACCCCGAGCACTGAGCACCCAGCACCCTGAGCACTGAGCACCCTGAGTACTGAGCACTGAGCACCCTGAGTACTGAGCACCCAGCACCCTGAGTATTGAGCACCCAGCAACCTGAGCACTGAGCACCGAGCACCCTGAGCACTGAGCACCAAGCACCCTGAGTACTGAGCACCCTGAGTACTGAGCACACAGCACCGTGAGCACTGAGCACCCAGCACCCCGAGCACTGAGCACCCAGCACCCTGAGCACTGAGCACCCTGAGTACTGAGCACTGAGCACCCTGACTACTGAGCACTGAGCACCCTGAGTACTGAGCACCCAGCACCCTGAGTACTGAGCACCCAGCACCCTGAGCAATGAGCACCCGGAGTACTGAGCACCCAGCACCCTGAGTACTTAGCACCGAGCACCCTGAGTACTGAGCACCCAGTACCCTGAGCACTGAACACACAGCACCCTGAGTACTGAGCACCCCGAGCATTGAGCACCCAGCACCCTGAGCACTGAGGACCCAGCACCCTGAGTACTGAGCACCCAGCACCCTGAGCACTGAGCACCCAGCACCCTGAGTACTGAGCACCCAGCACCCTGAGCACTGAGCACCCAGCACCCTGAGTAATGAGCACTGAGCACCCAGCACCCCGAGCACTGAGCACTAAGCACCCTGTGTACTGAGCACTGAGTACCCAGCACCCCGAGCACTGAGCACCCAGCACCCTGAGCACTGAGCACCCTGAGTACTGAGCACCCAGCACCCTGAGCACTGAGCACCCAGCACCCTGAGCACTGAGCACCCAGCACCCAGAGCACTGAGCACCCTGAGTACTGAGCACTGAGCACCCTGAGCACTGAGCACCGAGCACCCTGAGTGCTGAGCACTGAGCACCCTGACCACTGAGCACCCAGCACCCTGAGTACTGAGCACCCAGCACCCTGAGCACTGAGGACGGAGCACCCTGAGTACTAAGCACAAAGCACCCTGAGTACTGAGCACCCAGCACCCTGAGCACTGAGCACCCAGCACACTGAGTACTGAGCACTGAGCACCCTGAGTACTGAGCACCGAGCACCCTGAGCACTGAGCACCCAGCACGCTGAGTACTGAGCACTGAGCACCCTGATTAATGAGCACCCAGCACCCCGAGAACTGAGCACCCAGCACCCTGAGTATTGAGCACCGAGCACCCTGAGTACTGAGCACCCAGCACCCTGAGTACTGAGCACCCAGTGTACTGAGCACCGAGCACCCAGCACCCTGAGTACTGAGCACCCAGCACCCTGAGCACCGAGCACCCAGCACCCTGAGTACTGAGCACCGAGCACCCTGAGTACTGAGCACCCAGCACCCCGAGCACTGAGCACCCAGCACCCCGAGCACTGAGCACCCAGCACACCGAGCACTCAGCACCCAGCACCGCGAGCACTGAGCACCCAGCACACCGAGCACTGAGCACCCAGCACCCCGAGCACCGAGCACCATGAGTACTAAGCACCGAGCACCCTGAGCACTGAGCACCCAGCACCCTGAGCACTGAGCACCAAGCACCCTGAGTACTGAGCCCCCAGCACCCCGAGCACTGAGCACCCAGTACCGTGAGTACTGAGCACCCAGCACCCTGAGCACTGAGCACCGAGCACCCTGAGCACTGAGCACCCAGCACCCTGAGGACTGAGTACCCAGCACCCCGAGCACTGAGCACCCAGCACCCTGAGCACTGAGCACCCTGATTACTGAGCACTGAGCACCCTGAGTACTGAGCACCCAGAACCCTGAGCACTGAGCACCCAGCACCCTGAGCACTGAGCACCCAGCACCCTGAGCACTTAGCACCCTGAGGACTGAGCACCCAGCACCCTGAGTACTGAGCACCCAGCACCCTGAGTACTGAGCACCCAGCATCCTGAGTACTGAGCACCCTGAGTACTGAGCACCCAGCATCCTGAGTACTGTGCAACCTGAGTACTGAGCACCCAGAAACCTGAGTACTTAGCACCCAGCAACTGAGCACTTAGCACCCAGCACCCTGAGTACTGAGCACCGAGCACTCCGAGTACTGAGCACCCAGCACCCCGAGCACTGAGCACCCAGCACCCTGAGCACTGAGCACCCAGCACCCCAAGCACTGAGCACCCAGCACCCTGAGTACTGAGTACTGAGCACCCTGAGTACTGAGCACCCAGCATCCTGAGCACTGAGCACCCGGCACCCTGAGTACTGAGCACCGACCACCCCGAGCACTGAGCACGCAGCACCCTGAGTACTGAGCACCCAGCACTAAAAGTACTGAGCACCGAGCATCCTGAGCACTGAGCACCGAGCACCCCGAGCACTGAGCACCCAGCACCCTGAGTACTGAGCACCCAGCAAAAAGTGTACTGAGCAGCGAGCACCCTGAGCACTGAGCACCCAGCACCCTGAGTAATGAGCACCCAGCACCCCGAGTACTGAGCACCCAGCACCCCGAGCACTGAGCACCCA
The DNA here is from genome assembly GCF_018167655.1 of Microtus oregoni. Classification (NCBI taxonomy): domain Eukaryota; kingdom Metazoa; phylum Chordata; class Mammalia; order Rodentia; family Cricetidae; genus Microtus; species Microtus oregoni. The sequence continues at coordinate 1,519,295 of NW_024543271.1, read as the reverse complement.
GCACCCTGAGTACTGAGCACCCAGCACCCTGAGCACTGAGCACAAAGCACACTGAGTACTGAGCACCCTGAGTACTGAGCATAGAGGACCCTGAGCACTGAGCACCCAGCACCCTGAGCACTGAGCACCCAGCACACCGAGAATGAGCACCCATCACTCTGAGTACTGAGAACCGAGCACCCTGAGTACTGAGCACGCAGCACGCTGAGCACTGAGCACCCAGGACCCCGAGTACTGAGCACCCAGCACCCCGAGCACTGAGCACCCAGCACCACGAGAATGAGCAGCCAGCACCCTGAGTACTGAGCACCCAGCACCCTGAGTACTGAGCACCCTGAGTACTGTGCACCGATCACCCTGAGCACTGAGCACCCAGCACCCTGAGTACTGAGCACCGAGCACCCTGAGCACTGAGCACCCAGCACCCTGAGTACTGAGCACCGAGCACCCCGAGCACTGAGCACCCAGCGCCCCGAGCACTGAGCACCCAGCACCCCGAGCACTGAGCACCCAGCACCCGTAGCACTGAGGACCCAGCACCCCGAGCAATGAGCACCCAGCACCCTGAGTACTGAGCACCCAGCACCCCGAGTACTGAGCACCCAGCAACCTGAGCACCGAGCACCCAGCACCCCGAGCACTGAGCACCCAGCACCCTGAGCACTGAGCACCCAGCACTCTGAGTACTGAGCACTGAGCTCCCCGAGTACTGAGCACCCACCACCCCGAGCACTGAGCACCGAGGACACCGAGCACTGAGCACCCAGCACCCCGAGCACTGAGCACCCAGCACCCTGAGCACTGAGCACCCAGCACCCTGAGCACTGAGCACCCAGCACCCCGAGCACTAAGCACCCAGCAACCCGAGCACTGAGCACCCAGCACCCCGAGCACTGAGCACACAGCACCCTGAGTACTGATCACCCAGCACCCTGAGTACTCAGCACCCAGCACCCTGAGCACTGAGCAACCAGCACCCTGAGTACTGAGCACCCTTCACCCCAAGCACTGAGCACCCTGAGAACTGAGCACCCAGCACCCCAAGCACTGAGAACCCTGAGTACTGAGCACCCAGCACCCTGATTAATGAGCACCCAGCACCCCGAGAACTGAGCACCCAGCACCCTGAGTATTGAGCACCGAGCACCCTGAGTACTGAGCACCCAGCACCCTGAGTACTGAGCACCCAGTGTACTGAGCACAGAGCACCCAGCACCCTGAGTACTGAGCACCCAGCACCCTGAGCACTGAGCACCCAGCACCCTGAGTACTGAGCACCGAGCACCCTGAGTACTGAGCAACCAGCACCCCGAGCACTGAGCACCCAGCACCCCGAGCACTGAGCACCCAGCACCCTGAGCACTGAGCACCCTGAGTACTGAGCACAGAGCACCCTGAGTACTGAGCACCCAGCACCCTGAGTATTGAGCACCCAGCAACCTGAGCACTGAGCACCAAGCACCCTGAGCACTGAGCACCAAGCACCCTGAGTACTGAGCACCCTGAGTACTGAGCACACAGCACCGTGAGCACTGAGCACCCAGCACCCCGAGCACTGAGCACCCAGCACCCTGAGCACTGAGCACCCTGAGTACTGAGCACTGAACACCCTGAGTACTGAGCACCCAGCACCCTGAGTACTGAGCACCCAGCACCCTGAGCAATGAGCACCCGGAGTACTGAGCACCCAGCACCCTGAGTACTAAGCACCGAGCACCCTGAGTACTGAGCACCCAGTACCCTGAGCACTGAACACACAGCACCCTGAGTACTGAGCACCCTGAGCATTGAGCACCCAGCACCCTGAGCACTGAGGACCCAGCACCCTGAGTACTGAGCACCCAGCACCCTGAGCACTGAGCACCCAGCACCCTGAGTACTGAGCACCCAGCACCCTGAGCACTGAGCACTCTGAGTAATGAGCACTGAGCACCCAGCACCCCGAGCACTGAGCACTCAGCACCCTGTGTACTGAGCACTGAGTACCCAGCACCCCGAGCACTGAGCACCCAGCACCCTGAGCACTGAGCACCCTGAGTACTGAGCACCCAGCACCCTGAGCACTGAGCACCCAGCACCCTGAGCACTGAGCACCCAGCACCCAGAGCACTGAGCACCCTGAGTACTGAGCACTGAGCACCCTGATCACTGAGCACCGAGCACCCTGAGTGCTGAGCACTGAGCACCCTGACCACTGAGCACCCAGCACCCTGAGTACTGAGCACCCAGCACCCTGAGCACTGAGGACCGAGCACCCTGAGTACTAAGCACAAACCACCCTGAGTACTGAGCACCCAGCACCCTGAGCACTGAGCACCCAGCACACTGAGTACTGAGCACTGAGCACCCTGAGTACTGAGCACCGAGCACCCTGAGCACTGAGCACCCAGCACGCTGAGTACTGAGCACTGAGCACCCTGATTAATGAGCACCCGGCACCCCGAGAACTGAGCACCCAGCACCCTGAGTATTGAGCACCGAGCACCCTGAGTACTGAGCACCCAGCACCCTGAGTACTGAGCACCCAGTGTACTGAGCACCGAGCACCCAGCACCCTGAGTACTGAGCACCCAGCACCCTGATCACTGAGCACCCAGCACCCTGAGTACTGAGCACCGAGCACCCTGAGTACTGAGCACCCAGCACCCCGAGCACTGAGCACCCAGCACCCCGAGCACTGAGCACCCAGCACACCGAGCACTCAGCACCCAGCACCCCGAGCACTGAGCACCCAGCACACCGAGCACTGAGCACCCAGCACCCCGAGCACCGAGCACCATGAGTACTAAGCACCGAGCACCCTGAGCACTGAGCACCCAGCACCCTGAGCACTGAGCACCCAGCACCCTGAGTACTGAGCCCCCAGCACCCCGAGCACTGAGCACCCAGCACCGTGAGTACTGAGCACCCAGCACCCTGAGCACTGAGCACCGAGCACCCTGAGCACTGAGCACCCAGCACCCTGAGGACTGAGTACCCAGCACCCCGAGCACTGAGCACCCAGCACCCTGAACACTGAGCTCCCTGATTACTGAGCACTGAGCACCCTGAGTACTGAGCACCCAGCACCCTGAGTATTGAGCACCCAGCAACCTGAGCACTGAGCACCGAGCACCCTGAGCACAGAGCACCCAGCACCCTGAGCACTGAGCACCCAGCACCCTGAGCACTGAGCACCCTGAGTACTGAGCACAGAGCACCCTGAGTACTGAGCACCCAGCACCCTGAGTATTGAGCACCCAGCAACCTGAGCACTGAGCACCAAGCACCCTGAGCACTGAGCACCAAGCACCCTGAGTACTGAGCACCCTGAGTACTGAGCACACAGCACCGTGAGCACTGAGCACCCAGCACCCCGAGCACTGAGCACCCAGCACCCTGAGCACTGAGCACCCTGAGTACTGAGCACTGAACACCCTGAGTACTGAGCACCCAGCACCCTGAGTACTGAGCACCCAGCACCCTGAGCAATGAGCACCCGGAGTACTGAGCACCCAGCACCCTGAGTACTAAGCACCGAGCACCCTGAGTACTGAGCACCCAGTACCCTAGCACTGAACACACAGCACCCTGAGTACTGAGCACCCTGAGCATTGAGCACCCAGCACCCTGAGCACTGAGGACCCAACACCCTGAGTACTGAGCACCCAGCACCCCGAGCACTGAGCACCCAGCACCCCGAGCACTGAGCACCCAGCACACCGAGCACTCAGCACCCAGCACCCCGAGCACTGAGCACCCAGCACACCGATCACTGAGCACCCAGCACCCCGAGCACCGAGCACCATGAGTACTAAGCACCGAGCACCCTGAGCACTGAGCACCCAGCACCCTGAGCACTGAGCACCCAGCACCCTGAGTACTGAGCCCCCAGCACCCCGAGCACTGAGCACCCAGCACCGTGAGTACTGAGCACCCAGCACCCTGAGCACTGAGCACCGAGCACCCTGAGCACTGAGCACCCAGCACCCTGAGGACTGAGTACCCAGCACCCCGAGCACTGAGCACCCAGCACCCTGAACACTGAGCTCCCTGATTACTGAGCACTGAGCACCCTGAGTACTGAGCACCCAGCACCCTGAGTATTGAGCACCCAGCAACCTGAGCACTGAGCACCGAGCACCCTGAGCACAGAGCACCCAGCACCCTGAGCACTGAGCACCCAGCACCCTGAGCACTGAGCACCCTGAGTACTGAGCACAGAGCACCCTGAGTACTGAGCACCCAGCACCCTGAGTATTGAGCACCCAGCAACCTGAGCACTGAGCACCAAGCACCCTGAGCACTGAGCACCAAGCACCCTGAGTACTGAGCACCCTGAGTACTGAGCACACAGCACCGTGAGCACTGAGCACCCAGCACCCCGAGCACTGAGCACCCAGCACCCTGAGCACTGAGCACCCTGAGTACTGAGCACTGAACACCCTGAGTACTGAGCACCCAGCACCCTGAGTACTGAGCACCCAGCACCCTGAGCAATGAGCACCCGGAGTACTGAGCACCCAGCACCCTGAGTACTAAGCACCGAGCACCCTGAGTACTGAGCACCCAGTACCCTGAGCACTGAACACACAGCACCCTGAGTACTGAGCACCCTGAGCATTGAGCACCCAGCACCCTGAGCACTGAGGACCCAGCACCCTGAGTACTGAGCACCCAGCACCCCGAGCACTGAGCACCCAGCACCCTGAGCACTGAGCACCCAGCACACCGAGCACTCAGCACCCAGCACCCCGAGCACTGAGCACCCAGCACACCGAGCACTGAGCACCCAGCACCCCGAGCACCGAGCACCATGAGTACTAAGCACCGAGCACCCTGAGCACTGAGCACCCAGCACCCTGAGCACTGAGCACCCAGCACCCTGAGTACTGAGCCCCCAGCACCCCGAGCACTGAGCACCCAGCACCGTGAGTACTGAGCACCCAGCACCCTGAGCACTGAGCACCGAGCACCCTGAGCACTGAGCACCCAGCAACCTGAGGACTGAGTACCCAGCACCCCGAGCACTGAGCACCCAGCACCCTGAACACTGAGCTCCCTGATTACTGAGCACTGAGCACCCTGAGCACTGAGCACCGAGCACCCCGAGCACTGAGCACCCAGCACCCTGAGTACTGAGCACCCAGCAAAAAGTGTACTGAGCAGCGAGCACCCTGAGCACTGAGCACCCAGCACCCTGAGTAATGAGCACCCAGCACCCCGAGTACTGAGCACCCAGCACCCCGAGCACTGAGCACCCAGCACCCTGAGTACTGAGCACCCAGCACCCTGAGCACTGAGCACAAAGCACACTGAGTACTGAGCACCCTGAGTACTGAGCATAGAGGACCCTGAGCACTGAGCACCCAGCACCCTGAGCACTGAGCACCCAGCACACCGAGAATGAGCACCCATCACTCTGAGTACTGAGAACCGAGCACCCTGAGTACTGAGCACGCAGCACGCTGAGCACTGAGCACCCAGCACCCCGAGTACTGAGCACCCAGCACCCCGAGCACTGAGCACCCAGCACCACGAGAATGAGCAGCCAGCACCCTGAGTACTGAGCACCCAGCACCCTGAGTACTGAGCACCCTGAGTACTGTGCACCGATCACCCTGAGCACTGAGCACCCAGCACCCTGAGTACTGAGCACCGAGCACCCTGAGCACTGAGCACCCAGCACCCTGAGTACTGAGCACCGAGCACCCCGAGCACTGAGCACCCAGCGCCCCGAGCACTGAGCACCCAGCACCCCGAGCACTGAGCACCCAGCACCCGTAGCACTGAGGACCCAGCACCCCGAGCAATGAGCACCCAGCACCCTGAGTACTGAGCACCCAGCACCCCGAGTACTGAGCACCCAGCAACCTGAGCACCGAGCACCCAGCACCCCGAGCACTGAGCACCCAGCACCCTGAGCACTGAGCACCCAGCACTCTGAGTACTGAGCACTGAGCTCCCCGAGTACTGAGCACCCACCACCCCGAGCACTGAGCACCGAGGACACCGAGCACTGAGCACCCAGCACCCCGAGCACTGAGCACCCAGCACCCTGAGCACTGAGCACCCAGCACCCTGAGCACTGAGCACCCAGCACCCCGAGCACTAAGCACCCAGCAACCCGAGCACTGAGCACCCAGCACCCCGAGCACTGAGCACACAGCACCCTGAGTACTGATCACCCAGCACCCTGAGTACTCAGCACCCAGCACCCTGAGCACTGAGCAACCAGCACCCTGAGTACTGAGCACCCTTCACCCCAAGCACTGAGCACCCTGAGAACTGAGCACCCAGCACCCCAAGCACTGAGAACCCTGAGTACTGAGCACCCAGCACCCTGATTAATGAGCACCCAGCACCCCGAGAACTGAGCACCCAGCACCCTGAGTATTGAGCACCGAGCACCCTGAGTACTGAGCACCCAGCACCCTGAGTACTGAGCACCCAGTGTACTGAGCACAGAGCACCCAGCACCCTGAGTACTGAGCACCCAGCACCCTGAGCACTGAGCACCCAGCACCCTGAGTACTGAGCACCGAGCACCCTGAGTACTGAGCAACCAGCACCCCGAGCACTGAGCACCCAGCACCCCGAGCACTGAGCACCCAGCACCCTGAGCACTGAGCACCCTGAGTACTGAGCACAGAGCACCCTGAGTACTGAGCACCCAGCACCCTGAGTATTGAGCACCCAGCAACCTGAGCACTGAGCACCAAGCACCCTGAGCACTGAGCACCAAGCACCCTGAGTACTGAGCACCCTGAGTACTGAGCACACAGCACCGTGAGCACTGAGCACCCAGCACCCCGAGCACTGAGCACCCAGCACCCTGAGCACTGAGCACCCTGAGTACTGAGCACTGAACACCCTGAGTACTGAGCACCCAGCACCCTGAGTACTGAGCACCCAGCACCCTGAGCAATGAGCACCCGGAGTACTGAGCACCCAGCACCCTGAGTACTAAGCACCGAGCACCCTGAGTACTGAGCACCCAGTACCCTGAGCACTGAACACACAGCACCCTGAGTACTGAGCACCCTGAGCATTGAGCACCCAGCACCCTGAGCACTGAGGACCCAGCACCCTGAGTACTGAGCACCCAGCACCCTGAGCACTGAGCACCCAGCACCCTGAGTACTGAGCACCCAGCACCCTGAGCACTGAGCACTCTGAGTAATGAGCACTGAGCACCCAGCACCCCGAGCACTGAGCACTCAGCACCCTGTGTACTGAGCACTGAGTACCCAGCACCCCGAGCACTGAGCACCCAGCACCCTGAGCACTGAGCACCCTGAGTACTGAGCACCCAGCACCCTGAGCACTGAGCACCCAGCACCCTGAGCACTGAGCACCCAGCACCCAGAGCACTGAGCACCCTGAGTACTGAGCACTGAGCACCCTGATCACTGAGCACCGAGCACCCTGAGTGCTGAGCACTGAGCACCCTGACCACTGAGCACCCAGCACCCTGAGTACTGAGCACCCAGCACCCTGAGCACTGAGGACCGAGCACCCTGAGTACTAAGCACAAAGCACCCTGAGTACTGAGCACCCAGCACCCTGAGCACTGAGCACCCAGCACACTGAGTACTGAGCACTGAGCACCCTGAGTACTGAGCACCGAGCACCCTGAGCACTGAGCACCCAGCACGCTGAGTACTGAGCACTGAGCACCCTGATTAATGAGCACCCGGCACCCCGAGAACTGAGCACCCAGCACCCTGAGTATTGAGCACCGAGCACCCTGAGTACTGAGCACCCAGCACCCTGAGTACTGAGCACGCAGTGTACTGAGCACCGAGCACCCAGCTTCCTGAGTACTGAGCACCCAGCACCCTGATCACTGAGCACCCAGCACCCTGAGTACTGAGCACCGAGCACCCTGAGTACTGAGCACCCAGCACCCCGAGCACTGAGCACCCAGCACCCCGAGCACTGAGCACCCAGCACACCGAGCACTCAGCACCCAGCACCCCGAGCACTGAGCACCCAGCACACCGAGCACTGAGCACCCAGCACCCCGAGCACCGAGCACCATGAGTACTAAGCACCGAGCACCCTGAGCACTGAGCACCCAGCACCCTGAGCACTGAGCACCCAGCACCCTGAGTACTGAGCCCCCAGCACCCCGAGCACTGAGCACCCAGCACCGTGAGTACTGAGCACCCAGCACCCTGAGCACTGAGCACCGAGCACCCTGAGCACTGAGCACCCAGCACCCTGAGGACTGAGTACCCAGCACCCCGAGCACTGAGCACCCAGCACCCTGAACACTGAGCTCCCTGATTACTGAGCACTGAGCACCCTGAGTACTGAGCACCCAGCACCCTGAGTATTGAGCACCCAGCAACCTGAGCACTGAGCACCGAGCACCCTGAGCACAGAGCACCCAGCACCCTGAGCACTGAGCACCCAGCACCCTGAGCACTGAGCACCCTGAGTACTGAGCACAGAGCACCCTGAGTACTGAGCACCCAGCACCCTGAGTATTGAGCACCCAGCAACCTGAGCACTGAGCACCAAGCACCCTGAGCACTGAGCACCAAGCACCCTGAGTACTGAGCACCCTGAGTACTGAGCACACAGCACCGTGAGCACTGAGCACCCAGCACCCCGAGCACTGAGCACCCAGCACCCTGAGCACTGAGCACCCTGAGTACTGAGCACTGAACACCCTGAGTACTGAGCACCCAGCACCCTGAGTACTGAGCACCCAGCACCCTGAGCAATGAGCACCCGGAGTACTGAGCACCCAGCACCCTGAGTACTAAGCACCGAGCACCCTGAGTACTGAGCACCCAGTACCCTAGCACTGAACACACAGCACCCTGAGTACTGAGCACCCTGAGCATTGAGCACCCAGCACCCTGAGCACTGAGGACCCAACACCCTGAGTACTGAGCACCCAGCACCCCGAGCACTGAGCACCCAGCACCCCGAGCACTGAGCACCCAGCACACCGAGCACTCAGCACCCAGCACCCCGAGCACTGAGCACCCAGCACACCGATCACTGAGCACCCAGCACCCCGAGCACCGAGCACCATGAGTACTAAGCACCGAGCACCCTGAGCACTGAGCACCCAGCACCCTGAGCACTGAGCACCCAGCACCCTGAGTACTGAGCCCCCAGCACCCCGAGCACTGAGCACCCAGCACCGTGAGTACTGAGCACCCAGCACCCTGAGCACTGAGCACCGAGCACCCTGAGCACTGAGCACCCAGCACCCTGAGGACTGAGTACCCAGCACCCCGAGCACTGAGCACCCAGCACCCTGAACACTGAGCTCCCTGATTACTGAGCACTGAGCACCCTGAGTACTGAGCACCCAGCACCCTGAGTATTGAGCACCCAGCAACCTGAGCACTGAGCACCGAGCACCCTGAGCACAGAGCACCCAGCACCCTGAGCACTGAGCACCCAGCACCCTGAGCACTGAGCACCCTGAGTACTGAGCACAGAGCACCCTGAGTACTGAGCACCCAGCACCCTGAGTATTGAGCACCCAGCAACCTGAGCACTGAGCACCAAGCACCCTGAGCACTGAGCACCAAGCACCCTGAGTACTGAGCACCCTGAGTACTGAGCACACAGCACCGTGAGCACTGAGCACCCAGCACCCCGAGCACTGAGCACCCAGCACCCTGAGCACTGAGCACCCTGAGTACTGAGCACTGAACACCCTGAGTACTGAGCACCCAGCACCCTGAGTACTGAGCACCCAGCACCCTGAGCAATGAGCACCCGGAGTACTGAGCACCCAGCACCCTGAGTACTAAGCACCGAGCACCCTGAGTACTGAGCACCCAGTACCCTGAGCACTGAACACACAGCACCCTGAGTACTGAGCACCCTGAGCATTGAGCACCCAGCACCCTGAGCACTGAGGACCCAGCACCCTGAGTACTGAGCACCCAGCACCCCGAGCACTGAGCACCCAGCACCCTGAGCACTGAGCACCCAGCACACCGAGCACTCAGCACCCAGCACCCCGAGCACTGAGCACCCAGCACACCGAGCACTGAGCACCCAGCACCCCGAGCACCGAGCACCATGAGTACTAAGCACCGAGCACCCTGAGCACTGAGCACCCAGCACCCTGAGCACTGAGCACCCAGCACCCTGAGTACTGAGCCCCCAGCACCCCGAGCACTGAGCACCCAGCACCGTGAGTACTGAGCACCCAGCACCCTGAGCACTGAGCACCGAGCACCCTGAGCACTGAGCACCCAGCACCCTGAGGACTGAGTACCCAGCACCCCGAGCACTGAGCACCCAGCACCCTGAACACTGAGCTCCCTGATTACTGAGCACTGAGCACCCTGAGCACTGAGCACCGAGCACCCCGAGCACTGAGCACCCAGCACCCTGAGTACTGAGCACCCAGCAAAAAGTGTACTGAGCAGCGAGCACCCTGAGCACTGAGCACCCAGCACCCTGAGTAATGAGCACCCAGCACCCCGAGTACTGAGCACCCAGCACCCCGAGCACTGAGCACCCAGCACCCTGAGTACTGAGCACCCAGCACCCTGAGCACTGAGCACAAAGCACACTGAGTACTGAGCACCCTGAGTACTGAGCATAGAGGACCCTGAGCACTGAGCACCCAGCACCCTGAGCACTGAGCACCCAGCACACCGAGAATGAGCACCCATCACTCTGAGTACTGAGAACCGAGCACCCTGAGTACTGAGCACGCAGCACGCTGAGCACTGAGCACCCAGCACCCCGAGTACTGAGCACCCAGCACCCCGAGCACTGAGCACCCAGCACCACGAGAATGAGCAGCCAGCACCCTGAGTACTGAGCACCCAGCACCCTGAGTACTGAGCACCCTGAGTACTGTGCACCGATCACCCTGAGCACTGAGCACCCAGCACCCTGAGTACTGAGCACCGAGCACCCTGAGCACTGAGCACCCAGCACCCTGAGTACTGAGCACCGAGCACCCCGAGCACTGAGCACCCAGCGCCCCGAGCACTGAGCACCCAGCACCCCGAGCACTGAGCACCCAGCACCCGTAGCACTGAGGACCCAGCACCCCGAGCAATGAGCACCCAGCACCCTGAGTACTGAGCACCCAGCACCCCGAGTACTGAGCACCCAGCAACCTGAGCACCGAGCACCCAGCACCCCGAGCACTGAGCACCCAGCACCCTGAGCACTGAGCACCCAGCACTCTGAGTACTGAGCACTGAGCTCCCCGAGTACTGAGCACCCACCACCCCGAGCACTGAGCACCGAGGACACCGAGCACTGAGCACCCAGCACCCCGAGCACTGAGCACCCAGCACCCTGAGCACTGAGCACCCAGCACCCTGAGCACTGAGCACCCAGCACCCCGAGCACTAAGCACCCAGCAACCCGAGCACTGAGCACCCAGCACCCCGAGCACTGAGCACACAGCACCCTGAGTACTGATCACCCAGCACCCTGAGTACTCAGCACCCAGCACCCTGAGCACTGAGCAACCAGCACCCTGAGTACTGAGCACCCTTCACCCCAAGCACTGAGCACCCTGAGAACTGAGCACCCAGCACCCCAAGCACTGAGAACCCTGAGTACTGAGCACCCAGCACCCTGATTAATGAGCACCCAGCACCCCGAGAACTGAGCACCCAGCACCCTGAGTATTGAGCACCGAGCACCCTGAGTACTGAGCACCCAGCACCCTGAGTACTGAGCACCCAGTGTACTGAGCACAGAGCACCCAGCACCCTGAGTACTGAGCACCCAGCACCCTGAGCACTGAGCACCCAGCACCCTGAGTACTGAGCACCGAGCACCCTGAGTACTGAGCAACCAGCACCCCGAGCACTGAGCACCCAGCACCCCGAGCACTGAGCACCCAGCACCCTGAGCACTGAGCACCCTGAGTACTGAGCACAGAGCACCCTGAGTACTGAGCACCCAGCACCCTGAGTATTGAGCACCCAGCAACCTGAGCACTGAGCACCAAGCACCCTGAGCACTGAGCACCAAGCACCCTGAGTACTGAGCACCCTGAGTACTGAGCACACAGCACCGTGAGCACTGAGCACCCAGCACCCCGAGCACTGAGCACCCAGCACCCTGAGCACTGAGCACCCTGAGTACTGAGCACTGAACACCCTGAGTACTGAGCACCCAGCACCCTGAGTACTGAGCACCCAGCACCCTGAGCAATGAGCACCCGGAGTACTGAGCACCCAGCACCCTGAGTACTAAGCACCGAGCACCCTGAGTACTGAGCACCCAGTACCCTGAGCACTGAACACACAGCACCCTGAGTACTGAGCACCCTGAGCATTGAGCACCCAGCACCCTGAGCACTGAGGACCCAGCACCCTGAGTACTGAGCACCCAGCACCCTGAGCACTGAGCACCCAGCACCCTGAGTACTGAGCACCCAGCACCCTGAGCACTGAGCACTCTGAGTAATGAGCACTGAGCACCCAGCACCCCGAGCACTGAGCACTCAGCACCCTGTGTACTGAGCACTGAGTACCCAGCACCCCGAGCACTGAGCACCCAGCACCCTGAGCACTGAGCACCCTGAGTACTGAGCACCCAGCACCCTGAGCACTGAGCACCCAGCACCCTGAGCACTGAGCACCCAGCACCCAGAGCACTGAGCACCCTGAGTACTGAGCACTGAGCACCCTGATCACTGAGCACCGAGCACCCTGAGTGCTGAGCACTGAGCACCCTGACCACTGAGCACCCAGCACCCTGAGTACTGAGCACCCAGCACCCTGAGCACTGAGGACCGAGCACCCTGAGTACTAAGCACAAAGCACCCTGAGTACTGAGCACCCAGCACCCTGAGCACTGAGCACCCAGCACACTGAGTACTGATTACTGAGCACCCTGAGTACTGAGCACCGAGCACCCTGAGCACTGAGCACCCAGCACGCTGAGTACTGAGCACTGAGCACCCTGATTAATGAGCACCCGGCACCCCGAGAACTGAGCACCCAGCACCCTGAGTATTGAGCACCGAGCACCCTGAGTACTGAGCACCCAGCACCCTGAGTACTGAGCACCCAGTGTACTGAGCACCGAGCACCCAGCTTCCTGAGTACTGAGCACCCAGCACCCTGAGCACTGAGCACCCAGCACCCTGAGTACTGAGCACCGAGCACCCTGAGTACTGAGCACCCAGCACCCCGAGCACTGAGCACCCAGTACCCCGAGCACTGAGCACCCAGCACACCGAGCACTCAGCACCCAGCACCCCGAGCACTGAGCACCCAGCACACCGAGCACTGAGCACCCAGCACCCCGAGCACCGAGCACCATGAGTACTAAGCACCGAGCACCCTGAGCACTGAGCACCCAGCACCCTGAGCACTGAGCACCCAGCACCCTGAGTACTGAGCCCCCAGCACCCCGAGCACTGAGCACCCAGCACCGTGAGTACTGAGCACCCAGCACCCTGAGCACTGAGCACCGAGCACCCTGAGCACTGAGCACCCAGCACCCTGAGGACTGAGTACCCAGCACCCCGAGCACTGAGCACCCAGCACCCTGAACACTGAGCTCCCTGATTACTGAGCACTGAGCACCCTGAGTACTGAGCACCCAGCACCCTGAGTATTGAGCACCCAGCAACCTGAGCACTGAGCACCGAGCACCCTGAGCACAGAGCACCCAGCACCCTGAGCACTGAGCACCCAGCACCCTGAGCACTGAGCACCCTGAGTACTGAGCACAGAGCACCCTGAGTACTGAGCACCCAGCACCCTGAGTATTGAGCACCCAGCAACCTGAGCACTGAGCACCAAGCACCCTGAGCACTGAGCACCAAGCACCCTGAGTACTGAGCACCCTGAGTACTGAGCACACAGCACCGTGAGCACTGAGCACCCAGCACCCCGAGCACTGAGCACCCAGCACCCTGAGCACTGAGCACCCTGAGTACTGAGCACTGAACACCCTGAGTACTGAGCACCCAGCACCCTGAGTACTGAGCACCCAGCACCCTGAGCAATGAGCACCCGGAGTACTGAGCACCCAGCACCCTGAGTACTAAGCACCGAGCACCCTGAGTACTGAGCACCCAGTACCCTGAGCACTGAACACACAGCACCCTGAGTACTGAGCACCCTGAGCATTGAGCACCCAGCACCCTGAGCACTGAGGACCCAGCACCCTGAGTACTGAGCACCCAGCACCCCGAGCACTGAGCACCCAGCACCCCGAGCACTGAGCACCCAGCACACCGAGCACTCAGCACCCAGCACCCCGAGCACTGAGCACCCAGCACACCGATCACTGAGCACCCAGCACCCCGAGCACCGAGCACCATGAGTACTAAGCACCGAGCACCCTGAGCACTGAGCACCCAGCACCCTGAGCACTGAGCACCCAGCACCCTGAGTACTGAGCCCCCAGCACCCCGAGCACTGAGCACCCAGCACCGTGAGTACTGAGCACCCAGCACCCTGAGCACTGAGCACCGAGCACCCTGAGCACTGAGCACCCAGCACCCTGAGGACTGAGTACCCAGCACCCCGAGCACTGAGCACCCAGCACCCTGAACACTGAGCTCCCTGATTACTGAGCACTGAGCACCCTGAGTACTGAGCACCCAGCACCCTGAGTATTGAGCACCCAGCAACCTGAGCACTGAGCACCGAGCACCCTGAGAACAGAGCACCCAGCACCCTGAGCACTGAGCACCCAGCACCCTGAGCACTGAGCACCCTGAGTACTGAGCACAGAGCACCCTGAGTACTGAGCACCCAGCACCCTGAGTATTGAGCACCCAGCAACCTGAGCACTGAGCACCAAGCACCCTGAGCACTGAGCACCAAGCACCCTGAGCACTGAGCACCCTGAGTACTGAGCACTGAACACCCTGAGTACTGAGCACCCAGCAAAAAGTGTACTGAGCAGCGAGCACCCTGAGCACTGAGCACCCAGCACCCTGAGTAATGAGCACCCAGCACCCCGAGTACTGAGCACCCAGCACCCCGAGCACTGAGCACCCAGCACCCTGAGTACTGAGCACCCAGCACCCTGAGCACTGAGCACAAAGCACACTGAGTACTGAGCACCCTGAGTACTGAGCATAGAGGAACCTGAGCACTGAGCACCCAGCACCCTGAGCACTGAGCACCCAGCACACCGAGAATGAGCACCCATCACTCTGAGTACTGAGAACCGAGCACCCTGAGTACTGAGCACGCAGCACGCTGAGCACTGAGCACCCAGCACCCCGAGTACTGAGCACCCAGCACCCCGAGCACTGAGCACCCAGCACCACGAGAATGAGCAGCCAGCACCCTGAGTACTGAGCACCCAGCACCCTGAGTACTGAGCACCCTGAGTACTGTGCACCGATCACCCTGAGCACTGAGCACCCAGCACCCTGAGTACTGAGCACCGAGCACCCTGAGCACTGAGCACCCAGCACCCTGAGTACTGAGCACCGAGCACCCCGAGCACTGAGCACCCAGCGCCCCGAGCACTGAGCACCCAGCACCCCGAGCACTGAGCACCCAGCACCCGTAGCACTGAGGACCCAGCACCCCGAGCAATGAGCACCCAGCACCCTGAGTACTGAGCACCCAGCACCCCGAGTACTGAGCACCCAGCAACCTGAGCACCGAGCACCCAGCACCCCGAGCACTGAGCACCCAGCACCCTGAGCACTGAGCACCCAGCACTCTGAGTACTGAGCACTGAGCTCCCCGAGTACTGAGCACCCACCACCCCGAGCACTGAGCACCGAGGACACCGAGCACTGAGCACCCAGCACCCCGAGCACTGAGCACCCAGCACCCTGAGCACTGAGCACCCAGCACCCTGAGCACTGAGCACCCAGCACCCCGAGCACTAAGCACCCAGCAACCCGAGCACTGAGCACCCAGCACCCCGAGCACTGAGCACACAGCACCCTGAGTACTGATCACCCAGCACCCTGAGTACTCAGCACCCAGCACCCTGAGCACTGAGCAACCAGCACCCTGAGTACTGAGCACCCTTCACCCCAAGCACTGAGCACCCTGAGAACTGAGCACCCAGCACCCCAAGCACTGAGAACCCTGAGTACTGAGCACCCAGCACCCTGATTAATGAGCACCCAGCACCCCGAGAACTGAGCACCCAGCACCCTGAGTATTGAGCACCGAGCACCCTGAGTACTGAGCACCCAGCACCCTGAGTACTGAGCACCCAGTGTACTGAGCACAGAGCACCCAGCACCCTGAGTACTGAGCACCCAGCACCCTGAGCACTGAGCACCCAGCACCCTGAGTACTGAGCACCGAGCACCCTGAGTACTGAGCAACCAGCACCCCGAGCACTGAGCACCCAGCACCCCGAGCACTGAGCACCCAGCACCCTGAGCACTGAGCACCCTGAGTACTGAGCACAGAGCACCCTGAGTACTGAGCACCCAGCACCCTGAGTATTGAGCACCCAGCAACCTGAGCACTGAGCACCAAGCACCCTGAGCACTGAGCACCAAGCACCCTGAGTACTGAGCACCCTGAGTACTGAGCACACAGCACCGTGAGCACTGAGCACCCAGCACCCCGAGCACTGAGCACCCAGCACCCTGAGCACTGAGCACCCTGAGTACTGAGCACTGAACACCCTGAGTACTGAGCACCCAGCACCCTGAGTACTGAGCACCCAGCACCCTGAGCAATGAGCACCCGGAGTACTGAGCACCCAGCACCCTGAGTACTAAGCACCGAGCACCCTGAGTACTGAGCACCCAGTACCCTGAGCACTGAACACACAGCACCCTGAGTACTGAGCACCCTGAGCATTGAGCACCCAGCACCCTGAGCACTGAGGACCCAGCACCCTGAGTACTGAGCACCCAGCACCCTGAGCACTGAGCACCCAGCACCCTGAGTACTGAGCACCCAGCACCCTGAGCACTGAGCACTCTGAGTAATGAGCACTGAGCACCCAGCACCCCGAGCATTGAGCACTCAGCACCCTGTGTACTGAGCACTGAGTACCCAGCACCCCGAGCACTGAGCACCCAGCACCCTGAGCACTGAGCACCCTGAGTACTGAGCACCCAGCACCCTGAGCACTGAGCACCCAGCACCCTGAGCACTGAGCACCCAGCACCCAGAGCACTGAGCACCCTGAGTACTGAGCACTGAGCACCCTGATCACTGAGCACCGAGCACCCTGAGTGCTGAGCACTGAGCACCCTGACCACTGAGCACCCAGCACCCTGAGTACTGAGCACCCAGCACCCTGAGCACTGAGGACCGAGCACCCTGAGTACTAAGCACAAAGCACCCTGAGTACTGAGCACCCAGCACCCTGAGCACTGAGCACCCAGCACACTGAGTACTGAGCACTGAGCACCCTGAGTACTGAGCACCGAGCACCCTGAGCACTGAGCACCCAGCACGCTGAGTACTGAGCACTGAGCACCCTGATTAATGAGCACCCGGCACCCCGAGAACTGAGCACCCAGCACCCTGAGTATTGAGCACCGAGCACCCTGAGTACTGAGCACCCAGCACCCTGAGTACTGAGCACCCAGTGTACTGAGCACCGAGCACCCAGCTTCCTGAGTACTGAGCACCCAGCACCCTGAGCACTGAGCACCCAGCACCCTGAGTACTGAGCACCGAGCACCCTGAGTACTGAGCACCCAGCACCCCGAGCACTGAGCACCCAGCACCCCGAGCACTGAGCACCCAGCACACCGAGCACTCAGCACCCAGCACCCCGAGCACTGAGCACCCAGCACACCGAGCACTGAGCACCCAGCACCCCGAGCACCGAGCACCATGAGTACTAAGCACCGAGCACCCTGAGCACTGAGCACCCAGCACCCTGAGCACTGAGCACCCAGCACCCTGAGTACTGAGCCCCCAGCACCCCGAGCACTGAGCACCCAGCACCGTGAGTACTGAGCACCCAGCACCCTGAGCACTGAGCACCGAGCACCCTGAGCACTGAGCACCCAGCACCCTGAGGACTGAGTACCCAGCACCCCGAGCACTGAGCACCCAGCACCCTGAACACTGAGCTCCCTGATTACTGAGCACTGAGCACCCTGAGTACTGAGCACCCAGCACCCTGAGTATTGAGCACCCAGCAACCTGAGCACTGAGCACCGAGCACCCTGAGCACAGAGCACCCAGCACCCTGAGCACTGAGCACCCAGCACCCTGAGCACTGAGCACCCTGAGTACTGAGCACAGAGCACCCTGAGTACTGAGCACCCAGCACCCTGAGTATTGAGCACCCAGCAACCTGAGCACTGAGCACCAAGCACCCTGAGCACTGAGCACCAAGCACCCTGAGTACTGAGCACCCTGAGTACTGAGCACACAGCACCGTGAGCACTGAGCACCCAGCACCCCGAGCACTGAGCACCCAGCACCCTGAGCACTGAGCACCCTGAGTACTGAGCACTGAACACCCTGAGTACTGAGCACCCAGCACCCTGAGTACTGAGCACCCAGCACCCTGAGCAATGAGCACCCGGAGTACTGAGCACCCAGCACCCTGAGTACTAAGCACCGAGCACCCTGAGTACTGAGCACCCAGTACCCTGAGCACTGAACACACAGCACCCTGAGTACTGAGCACCCTGAGCATTGAGCACCCAGCACCCTGAGCACTGAGGACCCAGCACCCTGAGTACTGAGCACCCAGCACCCCGAGCACTGAGCACCCAGCACCCCGAGCACTGAGCACCCAGCACACCGAGCACTCAGCACCCAGCACCCCGAGCACTGAGCACCCAGCACACCGATCACTGAGCACCCAGCACCCCGAGCACCGAGCACCATGAGTACTAAGCACCGAGCACCCTGAGCACTGAGCACCCAGCACCCTGAGCACTGAGCACCCAGCACCCTGAGTACTGAGCCCCCAGCACCCCGAGCACTGAGCACCCAGCACCGTGAGTACTGAGCACCCAGCACCCTGAGCACTGAGCTCGAGCACCCTGAGCACTGAGCACCCAGCACCCTGAGGACTGAGTACCCAGCACCCCGAGCCCTGAGCACCCAGCACCCTGAACACTGAGCTCCCTGATTACTGAGCACTGAGCACCCTGAGTACTGAGCACCCAGCACCCTGAGTATTGAGCACCCAGCAACCTGAGCACTGAGCACCGAGCACCCTGAGCACAGAGCACCCAGCACCCTGAGCACTGAGCACCCAGCACCCTGAGCACTGAGCACCCTGAGTACTGAGCACAGAGCACCCTGAGTACTGAGCACCCAGCACCCTGAGTATTGAGCACCCAGCAACCTGAGCACTGAGCACCAAGCACCCTGAGCACTGAGCACCAAGCACCCTGAGCACTGAGCACCCTGAGTACTGAGCACTGAACACCCTGAGTACTGAGCACCCAGCAAAAAGTGTACTGAGCAGCGAGCACCCTGAGCACTGAGCACCCAGCACCCTGAGTAATGAGCACCCAGCACCCCGAGTACTGAGCACCCAGCACCCCGAGCACTGAGCACCCAGCACCCTGAGTACTGAGCACCCAGCACCCTGAGCACTGAGCACAAAGCACACTGAGTACTGAGCACCCTGAGTACTGAGCATAGAGGACCCTGAGCACTGAGCACCCAGCACCCTGAGCACTGAGCACCCAGCACACCGAGAATGAGCACCCATCACTCTGAGTACTGAGAACCGAGCACCCTGAGTACTGAGCACGCAGCACGCTGAGCACTGAGCACCCAGCACCCCGAGTACTGAGCACCCAGCACCCCGAGCACTGAGCACCCAGCACCACGAGAATGAGCAGCCAGCACCCTGAGTACTGAGCACCCAGCACCCTGAGTACTGAGCACCCTGAGTACTGTGCACCGATCACCCTGAGCACTGAGCACCCAGCACCCTGAGTACTGAGCACCGAGCACCCTGAGCACTGAGCACCCAGCACCCTGAGTACTGAGCACCGAGCACCCCGAGCACTGAGCACCCAGCGCCCCGAGCACTGAGCACCCAGCACCCCGAGCACTGAGCACCCAGCACCCGTAGCACTGAGGACCCAGCACCCCGAGCAATGAGCACCCAGCACCCTGAGTACTGAGCACCCAGCACCCCGAGTACTGAGCACCCAGCAACCTGAGCACCGAGCACCCAGCACCCCGAGCACTGAGCACCCAGCACCCTGAGCACTGAGCACCCAGCACTCTGAGTACTGAGCACTGAGCTCCCCGAGTACTGAGCACCCACCACCCCGAGCACTGAGCACCGAGGACACCGAGCACTGAGCACCCAGCACCCCGAGCACTGAGCACCCAGCACCCTGAGCACTGAGCACCCAGCACCCTGAGCACTGAGCACCCAGCACCCCGAGCACTAAGCACCCAGCAACCCGAGCACTGAGCACCCAGCACCCCGAGCACTGAGCACACAGCACCCTGAGTACTGATCACCCAGCACCCTGAGTACTCAGCACCCAGCACCCTGAGCACTGAGCAACCAGCACCCTGAGTACTGAGCACCCTTCACCCCAAGCACTGAGCACCCTGAGAACTGAGCACCCAGAACCCCAAGCACTGAGAACCCTGAGTACTGAGCACCCAGCACCCTGATTAATGAGCACCCAGCACCCCGAGAACTGAGCACCCAGCACCCTGAGTATTGAGCACCGAGCACCCTGAGTACTGAGCACCCAGCACCCTGAGTACTGAGCACCCAGTGTACTGAGCACAGAGCACCCAGCACCCTGAGTACTGAGCACCCAGCACCCTGAGCACTGAGCACCCAGCACCCTGAGTACTGAGCACCGAGCACCCTGAGTACTGAGCAACCAGCACCCCGAGCACTGAGCACCCAGCACCCCGAGCACTGAGCACCCAGCACCCTGAGCACTGAGCACCCTGAGTACTGAGCACAGAGCACCCTGAGTACTGAGCACCCAGCACCCTGAGTATTGAGCACCCAGCAACCTGAGCACTGAGCACCAAGCACCCTGAGCACTGAGCACCAAGCACCCTGAGTACTGAGCACCCTGATTACTGAGCACACAGCACCGTGAGCACTGAGCACCCAGCACCCCGAGCACTGAGCACCCAGCACCCTGAGCACTGAGCACCCTGAGTACTGAGCACTGAACACCCTGAGTACTGAGCACCCAGCACCCTGAGTACTGAGCACCCAGCACCCTGAGCAATGAGCACCCGGAGTACTGAGCACCCAGCACCCTGAGTACTAAGCACCGAGCACCCTGAGTACTGAGCACCCAGTACCCTGAGCACTGAACACACAGCACCCTGAGTACTGAGCACCCTGAGCATTGAGCACCCAGCACCCTGAGCACTGAGGACCCAGCACCCTGAGTACTGAGCACCCAGCACCCTGAGCACTGAGCACCCAGCACCCTGAGTACTGAGCACCCAGCACCCTGAGCACTGAGCACTCTGAGTAATGAGCACTGAGCACCCAGCACCCCGAGCACTGAGCACTCAGCACCCTGTGTACTGAGCACTGAGTACCCAGCACCCCGAGCACTGAGCACCCAGCACCCTGAGCACTGAGCACCCTGAGTACTGAGCACCCAGCACCCTGAGCACTGAGCACCCAGCACCCTGAGCACTGAGCACCCAGCACCCAGAGCACTGAGCACCCTGAGTACTGAGCACTGAGCACCCTGATCACTGAGCACCGAGCACCCTGAGTGCTGAGCACTGAGCACCCTGACCACTGAGCACCCAGCACCCTGAGTACTGAGCACAAAGCACCCTGAGCACTGAGGACCGAGCACCCTGAGTACTAAGCACAAAGCACCCTGAGTACTGAGCACCCAGCACCCTGAGCACTGAGCACCCAGCACACTGAGTACTGAGCACTGAGCACCCTGAGTACTGAGCACCGAGCACCCTGAGCACTGAGCACCCAGCACGCTGAGTACTGAGCACTGAGCACCCTGATTAATGAGCACCCGGCACCCCGAGAACTGAGCACCCAGCACCCTGAGTATTGAGCACCGAGCACCCTGAGTACTGAGCACCCAGCACCCTGAGTACTGAGCACCCAGTGTACTGAGCACCGAGCACCCAGCTTCCTGAGTACTGAGCACCCAGCACCCTGAGCACTGAGCACCCAGCACCCTGAGTACTGAGCACCGAGCACCCTGAGTACTGAGCACCCAGCACCCCGAGCACTGAGCACCCAGCACCCCGAGCACTGAGCACCCAGCACACCGAGCACTCAGCACCCAGCACCCCGAGCACTGAGCACCCAGCACACCGAGCACTGAGCACCCAGCACCCCGAGCACCGAGCACCATGAGTACTAAGCACCGAGCACCCTGAGCACTGAGCACCCAGCACCCTGAGCACTGAGCACCCAGCACCCTGGGTACTGAGCCCCCAGCACCCCGAGCACTGAGCACCCAGCACCGTGAGTACTGAGCACCCAGCACCCTGAGCACTGAGCACCGAGCACCCTGAGCACTGAGCACCCAGCACCCTGAGGACTGAGTACCCAGCACCCCGAGCACTGAGCACCCAGCACCCTGAACACTGAGCTCCCTGATTACTGAGCACTGAGCACCCTGAGTACTGAGCACCCAGCACCCTGAGTATTGAGCACCCAGCAACCTGAGCACTGAGCACCGAGCACCCTGAGCACAGAGCACCCAGCACCCTGAGCACTGAGCACCCAGCACCCTGAGCACTTAGCACCCTGAGGACTGAGCACCCAGCACCCTGAGTACTGAGCACCCAGCACCCTGAGTACTGAGCACCCAGCACCCCGAGCACTGAGCACCCAGCACCCTGAGCACTGAGAACTGAGCACCCAGCACCCCGAGCACTGAGCACCCAGCACCCTGAGCACCCAGCACCCTGAGCACTGAGCACCCTGAGCACTGTGCACCCTCAGCACTGAGCACTGAGCACCCAGCACCCTGAGTACTGAGCACCCAACACTCTGAGCACTGAGCACCCAGCACGCTGAGTACTGAGCACTGAGCACACAGCACCCTGAGTACTGAGCACCCAGCACCCCGAGCACTGAGCACCCAGCGCCCCGAGCACTGAGCACCCAGCACCCTGAGCACTGAGCACTGAGCACACTGAGCACTGAGCACCCAGCACCCCGAGTACTGAGCACTGAGAACCCTGAGTACTGAGCACCCAACACCCAGAGTACTGATCACCCAGCACCCTGAGAACTGAGCACCCAGCACCCTGAGTACTGAGCACCCAGCACCCTGAGTACTGAGCACCCAGCACCCTGAGCACTGAGCACTGAGCACCCAGCACCTTGAGCACTGAGCACTGACCACCCAGCACCCCGAGCACTGAGCACCCAGCACCCCGAGCACTGAGCACCCAGCGCCCTGAGCACTGAGCACCCAGCACACTGAGCACTGAGCACTGAGCAACCAGCCCCCTGAGTACTGAGCACCCAGCACCATGAGTACTGAGCACCCAGCACCCTGAGCACTGAGCACCCTGAGGACTGAGCACCCAGCACCCTGAGCACTGAGCACCCAGCACACTGAGTACTGAGCACCGATCACCCTGAGCACTGAGCACCCAGCACCCCGAGCACTGAGCACCCAGCACCCCGAGCACTGAGCACCCAGCACCCCGAGCACTGAGCACCCAGCACCCCGAGCACTGAGCACCCAGCACCCTGAGGACTGAAAACCCAGCACCCTGAGCACTGAGCACCCAGCACCCTGAGTACTGAGTACTCAGCACCCTGAGCACTGAGCACCCAGCACCCTGAGTACTGAGCACCAAGCACCCTGAGCACTGAGCACCCAGCACCCTGAGTACTGAGCTCCCTGAGTACTGAGCACCGATCACCCTGAGCACTGAGCACCCAGCACCCTGAGTACTGAGCACCCAGCACCCTGAGCACTGAGCACCCAGCACCCTGAGCACTGAGCACCCAGCACCCTGAGTACTGAGCACCCAGCACCCTGAGTACTGAGTACCCAGCACCCTGAGCACTGAGGACCCAGCACCCTGAGTACTGAGCACCGAGCACCCTGAGTACTGAGCACCCAGCACCCTGAGTACTGAGCACACAGCACCCTGAGCACTGAGCACCCAGCACCCTGAGTACTGAGCACCCAGCACCCTGAGTACTGAGCACCCAGCACCCAGAGCACTGAGCACCCAGCACCCCGAGCACGGAGCACCCAGGACCCCGAGCACTGAGTACTGAGCACCCAGCACCCTGAGTACTGAGCACCGAGCTAACCGAGCACTGAGCACCCTGAGTACTGAGCACCCAGCACCCCGATCACTGAGCACCCAGCACCCTGAGCACTGAGCACCCAGCACCCTGAGCACTGAGCTGCCAGCACCCTGAGTACTGAGCTCCCAGCACGCTGAGTACTGAGCACCCAGCACCCTGAGCACTGAGCACCCAGCACCCTGAGTACTGAGCACTGAGCACCCAGCACCCCGAGCACTGAGCACCCAGCACCCTGTGTACTGAGCACTGAGCACCCTGAGTAGTAAGCACCCAGCACCCTGAGTACTGAGCACCCAGCACCCTGAGCACTGAGCACCGAGCACCCCGAGCACTGAGCACCTAGCACCCTGAGCACTCAGCACCCAGCACCCCGAGCACTGAGCACCCAGCACCCTGAGCACTGAGCACCCAGCACCATGAGCACGGAGATCCCCGAGTACTGAGCACCCAGCACCCTGAGCACTGAGCACCCAGCACCTTGAGTACTGAGCACCGAGCACCTCGAGCACTAAGCACCCAGCACCCTGAGTACTGAGCACCCAGCACCCTGAGCACTGAGCACCCAGAACCCTGAGCACTGAGCACCCAGCACCCTGAGCACGGAGCACCCAGCACCCTGAGTACTGAGCACCCAACACCCAGACTACTGAGCTCCCAGCACCCTGAGCACTGAGCACCCAGCACCCTGAGTACTGAGCACCCAGCACCCTGAGTACTGAACACCCAGCACCCTGAGCACTGAGCACTGAGCACCCTGAGCACTGAGTACTGAGCACTGAGCACCCTGAGCACTGAGCACCCAGCACCCCGAGTACTGAGCACCCAGCACCCCGAGCACTGAGCACCCAGCGCCCCGAGCACTGAGCACTCAGCACCCTGAGCACTGAGCACCCAGCACCCCGAGTACTGAGCACTGAGCACCCTGAGTACTGAGCACCAAGCACCCCGAGTACTGAGCACTGAGCACCCTGAGTACTGAGCACCCAGCACCCTGAGCACTGAGCACCCAGCACCCTGAGTACTGAGCACTGAAAACCCTGAGTACTGAGCACCGAGCACCCTGAGTACTGAGCAGCCAGCACCCTGATCACTGAGCACGGAGCACCCCGAGGACTGAGCACCAAGCACCCTGAGCACTGAGCACCCAGCACCTTGAGTACTGAGCACCGAGCACAACGAGCACTGAGCACCCAGCACCCTGAGTACTGAGCACCCAGCACCCTGAGCACTGAGCACCCAGCTCCCTGAGCACTGAGCACGCAGCACCCCAAGCACGGAGCACCCAGCACCCTGAGTACTGAGCACAGAGCACCCTGAGCACTGAGCACCCAGCACCCTGAGTACTGAGCACCCAGCACCCTGAGTACTGAGCAACCAGCACCCTGAGCACTGAGCACTGAGCACCCAGCACCCTGACCACTGAGCACTGAGCACCCAGCACCACAGCCCTGAGCACCCAGCACCCCGAGCACTGAGCACCCTGCACCCTGAGCACTGAGCACCCAGCACACTGTGTACAGAGCAACCAGCAACCTGAGTACTGAGCACCCAGCACCCTGAGTACTGAGCACTCAGCACCCTGAGTACTGAGCACCGAGCACAATGAGCAATGAGCACCCAGCACCCTGAGCACTGAGCACCCGGAGGACTGAGCACCCAGCACCCTGAGCACTGAGCACCCAGCACCCTGAGTACTGAGCACCCAGCACCCCGAGCACTGAGCACCCAGCACCCTGAGTACTGAGCACCCAGCACCCCGAGTACTGAGCACCCAGCACCCTGAGTACTGAGCACCCAGCACCCCGAGCACTGAGCACACAGCACCCTGAGTACTGAGCACCCTGAGTACTGAGAACTGAGCACAGATCATCCTGAGTACTGAGCACCCTGAGGACTGAGCACCCAGCACCCAGAGCAATGAGAACCCAGCACCCTGAGTACTGAGCACTGATCACCCTGAGCACTGAGCACCCAGCACCCCGAGCACTGAGCACCCAGCACCCCGAGCACTGAGCACCCAGCACCCTGAGCACTGAGCACCGAGCACCCTGAGTACTGAACACCCAGCACCCTGAGCACTCAGCACTGAGCACCCAGCACCCTGAGCACTGAGCACTGAGCACCCAGCACACCGAGCACTGAGCACCCAGCACCCTGAGCACCCAGCACCCTGAGCACTGAGCACCCTGAGCACTGAGCACCCTGAGCACTGAGCACTGAGCACCCAGCACCCTGAGTACTGAGCACCCAACACTCTGAGCACTGAGCACCCAGCACGCTGAGTACTGAGCACTGAGCACACAGCACCCTGAGTACTGAGCACCCAGCACCCCGAGCACTGAGCACCCAGCGCCCCGAGCACTGAGCACCCAGCACCCCGAGCACTGAGCACTGAGCACACTGAGCACTGAGCACCCAGCACACCGAGTACTGAGCACTGAGCACCCTGAGTACTGAGCACCCAGCACCCCGAGTACTGAGCACTGAGCACCCTGAGTACTGAGCACCCAGCAACCTGAGCACTGAGAACCCTGAGTACTGAGCACCGAGCACCCTGAGTACTGAGCACCCAGCCCCCTGAGCACTGAGCACGGAGCACCCCGAGGACTGAGCACCCCGCACCCTGAGCACTGAGCACCCAGCACCTTGAGTACTGAGCACCGAGCACCCCGAGCACTGAGCACCCAGCACCCTGAGTACTGAGCACCCAACACCCAGAGTACTGAGCACCCAGCACCCTGATCACTGAGCACCCAGCACCCTGAGTACTGAGCACCCAGCACCCTGAGTACTGAGCACCCAGCACCCTGAGTACTGAGCACCCAGCACCCTGAGCACTGAGCACTGACCACCCAGCACCCCGAGCACTGAGCACCCAGCACCCCGAGCACTGAGCACCTAGCGCCCTGAGCACTGAGCACCCGGCACCCTGAGCACTGAGCACCCAGCCCCCTGAGTACTGAGCACCCAGCACCATGAGTACTGAGCACCCAGCACCCTGAGTACTGAGCACCGAGCACCCCGAGCACTGAGCACCCAGCACCCTGAGCACTGAGCACCCTGAGGACTGAGCACCCAGCACCCTGAGCACCGAGCACCCCGAGCACTGAGCACCCAGCACCCTGAGCACTGAGCACCCTGAGCACTGAGCACCCAGCACCCCGAGCACTGAGCACCAAGCACCCTGAGTACTGAGCACCCAGCACCCTGAGCACTGGGCACCCAGCACCCTGAGTACTGAGCACTCTGAGTACTGAGCACCGATCACCCTGAGCACTGAGCACCCAGCACCCTGAGTACTGAGCACCCAGCACCCTGAGCACTGAGCACCCAGCACCCTGAGTACTGAGCACCCAGAACCCTGAGTACTGAGTACAAAGCACCCTGAGCACTGAGCACCCAGCACCCTGAGTACTGAGCACCGAGCACACTAAGTACTGAGCACCAAGCATCCTGAGTACTGAGCACCCAGCACCCTGAGCACTGAGCACCCAGCACCCTGAGTACTGAGCACCCAGCACCCTGAGTACTGAGCACCCAGCACCCTGAGTACTGAGCACCCAGCACCCTGAGTACTGAGCACCCAGCACCCCGAGCACTGAGCACCCAGCACCCTGAGTACTGAGCACCCAGCACCCTGAGCACTGAGCACCCAGCACCCTGAGTACTGAGCACCCTGAGTACTGAGCACCGATCACCCTGAGCACTGAGCACCCAGCACCCTGAGTACTGAGCACCCAGCACCCTGAGCACTGAGCACCCAGCACCCTGAGTACTGAGCACCCAGAACCCTGAGTACTGAGTTCAAAGCACCCTGAGCACTGAGCACCCAGCACCCTGAGTACTGAGCACCGAGCACACTAAGTACTGAGCACCAAGCATCCTGAGTACTGAGCACCCAGCACCCTGAGCACTGAGCACCCAGCACCCTGAGTACTGAGCACCCAGCACCCTGAGTACTGAGCACCCAGCACCCAGAGTACTGAGCACCCAGCACCCTGAGTACTGAGCACCCAGCACCCTGAGGACTGAGCACCGAGCACCCCAAGCACTGAGCAACCAGCACCCTGAGTACTGAGCACTGATCACCCTGAGTACTGAGCACCGAACACCCTGAGTACTGAGCACACAGCACCCTGAGGACTGAGCACCCAGCACCCTGAACAATGAGCACCCAGCACCCTGAGTACTGTGCCCCCAGCACCCTGAGTACTGAGCACCCAGCACCCTGAGCACTGAGCACCCAGCACCCCGAGCACTGAGCACCCAGCACCCTGAGCACTGAGCACCCAGCACCCCGAGCACTGAGCACCCAGCACCCTGAGCACTGAGCACCCAGCACCCTGAGCACTGAGCACCCAGCACCCTGAGTACTGAGTACTCAGCACCCTGAGCACTGAGCACCCAGCACCCTGAGTACTGATCACCGAGCACCCCGAGCACTGAGCACCCAGCACCCTGAGTACTGAGCACCCAGCACCCTGAGTACTGAGCACCCAGCACCCTGAGTACTGAGCACCCAGCACCCTGAGCACTGAGCACAAAGCACGCTGAGTACTGAGCACTGAGCACCCTTAGTACTGAGCACCGAGGACCCTGAGCACTGAGCACCCAGCACGCTGAGTACTGAGCACTGAGCACAATGAGTACTGAGCACCTAGCACCCTGAGTACTGAGCACCCAGCACACTGAGCACTGAGCAGCCAGCACCCTCAGCACTGAGCACCCAGCACCCCGAGCACTGAGCACCCAGCACCCTGAGCACTGAGCACCCAGCACCCCGAGTACTGAGCACCCAGCACCCCGAGTACTGAGCACCGAGCACCCCGAGCACTGAGCACCCAGCACCCTGAGTACTGAGCACCCAGTACCCTGAGTACTGAGCACCCCGAGTACTGAGCACCCAGCACCCCGAGCACTGAGCACCCAGCACCCTGAGAACTGAGAACCGAGCACCCTGAGTACTGAGCACCCAGCACCCTGAGTACTGAGCCCCCAGCACCCTGAGTACTGAGCACCCAGCACCCCGAGCACTGAGCACCCAGCACCCCGAGAATGAGCACCCAGCACCCTGAGTACTGAGCACCCAGCACCCCGAGCACGGAGCACCCAGGACCCCGAGCACTGAGTACTGAACACCCAGCACCCGGTGTACTGAGCACCGAGCTCCCCGAGCACTGAGCACCCAGCACCCTGAGCACTGAGCACCCAGCACCCTGAGCACTGAGCACCCAGCACCCTGAGTACTGAGCACCCAGCACGCTGAGTACTGAGCACTCAGCACCCTGAGAACTGAGCACCCAGCACCCTGAGTACTGAGCACTGAGCACCCAGCACCCCGAGCACTGAGCACCCAGCACCCTGTGTACTGAGCACTGAGAACCCTGATTACTAAGCACCTAGCACCCTGAGTACTGAGCACCCAGGACCCTGAGCACTGAGCACCGAGCACCCCGAGCACTGAGCACCCAGCACCCTGAGCACTCAGCACCCATCACCCCGATCACTGAGCACCCAGCACCCTGAGCACTGAGCACCCAGCACCCTGAGCACTGAGCACCCAGCACCCAGAGCACTGAGCACCCAGCACCCTGAGCGCTGAGCACCCAGCACCCTGAGTACTGAGCACCCAGCACCCTGAGTACTGAGCACCCTGAGTACTGAGCACCGATCACCCTGAGCACTGAGCACCCAGCACACTGAGTACTGAGCACCCAGCACCCTGAGCACTGAGCACCCAGCACCCTGAGCATTGAGCACCCAGCACCCTGAGTACTGAGCACCCAGAACCCTGAGTACTGAGTACAAAGCACCCTGAGCACTGAGCACCCAGCACCCTGAGTACTGAGCACGGAGCACCCTGAGTACTGAGCACCCAGCACCCTGAGTACTGAGCACCCAGCACCCTGAGCACTGAGCACCCAGCACCCTGAGTACTGAGCACCCAGCACACTGAGTACTGAGCACTGATCACCCTGAGCTCTGAGCACCCAGCACCCCGAGCACTGAGCACCCAGCACCCTGAGTACTGAGCACCTAGCACCCTGAGCACTGAGCACCGAGCACCCTGAGTACTGAACACCCAGCAACCTGAGCACTGAGCACTGAGCACCCAGCACCCTGAGCACTGATCACTGAGCACCCAGCACCCCGAGCACTGAGCACCCAGCACCCTGAGCACCCAGCACCCAGAGCACTGAGCACCCTGAGCACTGAGCACCCTGAGCACTGAGCACTGAGCACCCAGCACCCTGAGTACTGAGCACCCAACACTCTGAGCACTGAGCACCCAGCACGCTGAGTACTGAGCACTGAGCACACAGCACCCTGAGCACTGAGCACCCAGCACCCTGAGCACTGAGCACTGAGCACCCAGCATCCCGAGCACTGAGCACCAGGCACCCTGAGCACCCAGCACCCTGAGCACTGAGCACCCTGAGTACTGAGCACCCAGCACCCTGAGCACTGAGCACACAGCACCCTGAGTACTGAGCACCCTGAGTACTGAGCACCGATCACCCTGAGCACTGAGCACCCAGCACCCTGAGTACTGAGCTCACAGCACCCTGAGCACTGAGCACCCAGCACCCTGAGCACTGAACACCCAGCACCCTGAGTACTGAGCACCCAGCACCCTGAGTACTGATCACCGAGCTCCCCGAGCACTGAGCACCCAGCACCCTGAGCACTGAGCACCCAGCACCCTGAGCACTGAACACCCAGCACCCTGAGTACTGAGCACCCAGCACCCTGAGTACTGATCACCGAGCACCCCGAGCACTGAGCACCCAGCACCCTGAGTACTGAGCACCCAGCACCCTGAATACTGAGCACCCAGCACCCTGAGTACTGAGCACTCAGCACCCTGAGCACTGAGCACCCAGCACCCTGAGTACTGAGCACTGAGCACCCAGCACCCCGAGCACTGAGCACCCAGCACCCTGTGTACTGAGCACTGAGCACCCTGATTACTAAGCACCCCGCACCCTGAGTACTGAGCACCCAGGACCCTAAGCACTGAGCACCGAGCACCCCGAGCACTGAGCACTCAGCACCCTGAGCGCTCAGCACCCATCACCCCGATCACTGAGCACCCAGCACCCTGAGCACTGAGCACCCAGCACTCTGAGCACTGAGCACCCAGCACCCAGAGCACTGAGCACCCAGCACCCTGAGCACTGAGCACCCAGCACCCTGAGTACTGAGCACCCAGCACCCTGAGTACTGAGCACCCAGCACCCTGAGTACTGAGCACCGAGCACCCTGAGTACTGAGCACCGAGCACCCTGAGTACTGAGCACCCAGCACCCTGAGCACTGAGCACCCAGCACCCTGAGTACTGAGCACCCAGCACCCTGAGTACTGAGCACCCAGCACCCCGAGCACTGAGCACCCAGAACCCTGAGTACTGAGCACCTAGCACCCTGAGCACTGAGCACCGAGCACCCTGAGTACTGAACACCCAGCACCCTGAGCACTGAGCACTGAGCACACAGCACCCTGAGCACTGAGAACTGAGCACCCAGCACCCCGAGCACTGAGCACCCAGCACCCTGAGCACCCAGGACCCTGAGCACTGAGCACCCTGAGCACTGAGCACCCTCAGCACTGAGCACTGAGCACCCAGCACCCTGAGTACTGAGCACCCAACACTCTGAGCACTGAGCACCCAGCACGCTGAGTACTGAGCACTGAGCACACAGCACCCTGAGTACAGAGCACCCAGCACCCCGAGCACTGAGCACCCAGCGCCCCGAGCGTTGAGAACCCAGCACCCTGAGCACTGAGCACTGAGCACACTGAGCACTGAGCACCCAGCACCCCGAGTACTGAGCACTGAGCACCCTGAGTACTGAGCACCCAACACCCCGAGTACTGATCACCCAGCACCCTGAGAACTGAGCACCCAGCACCCTGAGTACTGAGCACCCAGCACCCTGAGTACTGAGCACCCAGCACCCTGAGCACTGAGCACTGAGGACCCAGCACCTTGAGCACTGAGCACTGACCACCCAGCACCCCGAGCACTGAGCACCCAGCACCCCGAGCACTGAGCACCCAGCGCCCTGAGCACTGAGCACCCAGCACACTGAGCACTGAGCACCCAGCCCCCTGAGTACTGAGCACCCAGCACCATGAGTACTGAGCACCCAGCACCCTGAGCACTGAGCACCCTGAGGACTGAGCACCCAGCACCCTGAGCACTGAGCACCCAGCACCCTGAGTACTGAGCACCGATCACCCTGAGCACTGAGCACCCAGCACCCCGAGCACTGAGCACCCAGCACCCTGAGTACTGAGCACCCAGCACCCTGAGCACTGAGCACCCAGCACCCTGAGTACTGAGCACCCTGAGTTCTGAGCACCGATCACCCTGAGCACTGAGCACCCAGCACACTGAGTACTGAGCACCCAGCACCCTGAGCACTGAGCACCCAGCACCCTGAGCACTGAGCACCCAGCACCCTGAGTACTGAGCACCCAGCACCCTGAGTACTGAGTACCCAGCACCCTGAGCACTGAGGACCCAGCACCCTGAGTACTGAGCACCGAGCACCCTGAGTACTGAGCACCCAGCACCCTGAGTACTGAGCACACAGCACCCTGAGCACTGAGCACCCAGCACCCTGAGTACTGAGCACCCAGCACCCTGAGTACTGAGCACCCAGCACCCAGAGCACTGAGCACCCAGCACCCCGAGCATGGAGCACCCAGGACCCCGAGCACTGAGTACTGAGCACCCAGCACCCTGAGTACTGAGCACCTAGCTAACCGAGCACTGAGCACCCTGAGTACTGAGCACCCAGCACCCCGATCACTGAGCACCCAGCACCCTGAGCACTGAGCACCCAGCACCCTGAGCACTGAGCACCCAACACCCTGAGTACTGAGCACCCAGCACGCTGAGTACTGAGCACCCAGCACCCTGAGCACTGAGCACCCAGCACCCTGAGTACTGAGCACCCAGCACCCTGAGCACTCAGCACCCAGCACCCCGAGCACTGAGCACCAAGCACCATGAGCACGGAGAACCCCTAGTACTGATCACCCAGCACCCTGAGCACTGAGCACCCAGCACCTTGAGTAGTGAGCACCGAGCACCTCGAGCACTAAGCACCCAGCACCCTGAGTACTGAACACCCAGCAACCTGAGCACTGAGCACTGAGCACCCAGCACCCTGAGCACTGAGCACTGAGCACCCAGCACCCCGAGCACTGAGCACCCAGCACCCTGAGCACCCAGCACCCAGAGCACTGAGCACCCTGAGCACTGAGCACCCTGAGCACTGAGCACTGAGCACCCAGCACCCTGAGTACTGAGCACCCAACACTCTGAGCACTGAGCACCCAGCACGCTGAGTACTGAGCACTGAGCACACAGCACCCTGAGCACTGAGCACCCAGCACCCTGAGCACTGAGCACTGAGCACCCAGCATCCCGAGCACTGAGCACCAGGCACCCTGAGCACCCAGCACCCTGAGCACTGAGCACCCTGAGTACTGAGCACCCAGCACCCTGAGCACTGAGCACACAGCACCCTGAGTACTGAGCACCCTGAGTACTGAGCACCGATCACCCTGAGCACTGAGCACCCAGCACCATGAGCACGGAGAACCCCTAGTACTGAGCACCCAGCACCCTGAGCACTGAGCACCCAGCACCTTGAGTACTGAGCACCGAGCACCTCGAGCACTAAGCACCCAGCAACCTGAGTACTGAACACCCAGCAACCTGAGCACTGAGCACTGAGCACCCAGCATCCTGAGCACTGAGCACTGAGCACCCAGCACCCCGAGCACTGAGCACCCAGCACCCTGAGCACCCAGCACCCAGAGCACTGAGCACCCTGAGCACTGAGCACCCTGAGCACTGAGCACTGAGCACCCAGCACCCTGAGTACTGAGCACCCAACACTCTGAGCACTGAGCACCCAGCACGCTGAGTACTGAGCACTGAGCACACAGCACCCTGAGCACTGAGCACCCAGCACCCTGAGCACTGAGCACTGAGCACCCAGCATCCCGAGCACTGAGCACCACGCACCCTGAGCACCCAGCACCCTGAGCACTGAGCACCCTGAGTACTGAGCACCCAGCACCCTGAGCACTGAGCACACAGCACCCTGAGTACTGAGCACCCTGAGTACTGAGCACCGATCACCCTGAGCACTGAGCACCCAGCACCCTGAGTACTGAGCACACAGCACCCTGAGCACTGAGCACCCAGCACCCTGAGCACTGAGCACCCAGCACCCTGAGTACTGAGCACCCAGAACCCTGAGTACTGAGTACAAAGCACCCTGAGCACTGAGCACCCAGCACCCTGAGTACTGAGCACCGAGCACCCTGTGTACTGAGCACCCAGCACCCTGAGTACTGAGCACCCAGCACCCTGAGCACTGAGCACCCAGCACCCTGAGTACTGAGCACCCAGCACCCTGAGTACTGAGCACCCAGCACCCTGAGTAAGGAGCACCCAGCACCCTGAGTACTGAGCACCCAGCACCGTGAGTACTGAGCACCGAGCACCCCGAGCACTGAGCAACCAGCACCCTGAGTACTGAGCACGGAGCACCCTGAGTACTAAGCACCGAACACCCTGAGTACTGAGCACCCAGCACCCTGAGGACTGAGCACCCAGCACCCTGAGCACTGAGCACCCAGCACCCTGAGTAATGAGCACCCAGCACCCTGAGTACTGAGCACCCAGCACCCTGAGCACTGAGCACCCAGCACCCCGAGCACTGAGCACCCAGCACCCTGAGTACTGAGTACTCAGCACCCTGAGCACAGAGCACCCAGCACCCTGAGATCTGATCACCGAGCACCCCGAGCACTGAGCACCCAGCACCCTGAGCACAGAGCACCCAGCACCCTGAGTAATGAGCACCCAGCACCCTGAGTACTGATCACCGAGCACCCCGAGCACTGAGCACCCAGCACCCTGAGTACTGAGCACCCAGCACCCTGAATACTGAGCACCCAGCACCCTGAGTACTGAGCACCCAGCACCCTGAGCACTGAGCACAAAGCACGCTGAGTACTGAGCACTGAACACCGTGAGTACTGAGCACCGAGGACCCTGAGCACTGAGCACCCAGCACGCTGAGTACTGAGCACTGAGCACCCTGAGTACTGAGCACCTAGCACCCTGAGTACTGAGCACCCAGCACCCTGAGCACTGAGCAGCCAGCACCCTCAGCACTGAGCACCCAGCACTCCGAGCACTGAGCACCCAGCACCCTGAGCACTGAGCACCCAGCACCCCGAGTACTGAGCACCGAGCACCCCGAGCTCTGAGCACCCAGCACACTGAGTACTGAGCACCCAGTACCCTGAGTACTGAGCACCCCGAGTACTGAGCACCCAGCACCCCGAGCACTGAGCACCCAGCACCCTGAGTACTGAGAACAGATCACCCCGAGCTCGGAGCACCCAGGACCCCGAGCACTGAGTACTGAGCAGCCAGCACCCTGAGCACTGAGCACCCAGCACCCTGAGCACTGAACACCCAGCACCCTGAGTACTGAGCACCCAGCACCCTGAGTACTGATCACCGAGCACCCCGAGCACTGAGCACCCAGCACCCTGAGTACTGAGCACCAAGCACCCTGAATACTGAGCACCCAGCACCCTGAGTACTGAGCACTCAGCACCCTGAGCACTGAGCACCCAGCACCCTGAGTACTGAGCACTGAGCACCCAGCACCCCGAGCACTGAGCACCCAGCACCCTGTGTACTGAGCACTGAGCACCCTGATTACTAAGCACCCAGCACCCTGAGTACTGAGCACCCAGGACCCTAAGCACTGAGCACCGAGCACCCCGAGCACTGAGCACTCAGCACCCTGAGCACTCAGCACCCATCACCCCGATCACTGAGCACCCAGCACCCTGAGCACTGAGCACCCAGCACTCTGAGCACTGAGCACCCAGCACCCAGAGCACTGAGCACCCAGCACCCTGAGCACTGAGCACCCAGCACCCTGAGTACTGAGCACCCAGCACCCTGAGTACTGAGCACCCAGCACCCTGAGTACTGAGCACCGAGCACCCTGAGTACTGAGCACCGAGCACCCTGAGTACTGAGCACCCAGCACCCTGAGCACTGAGCACCCAGCACCCTGAGTACTGAGCACCCAGCACCCTGAGTACTGAGCACCCAGCACCCCGAGCACTGAGCACCCAGAACCCTGAGTACTGAGCACCTAGCACCCTGAGCACTGAGCACTGTGCACCCTGAGTACTGAACACCCAGCACCCTGAGCACTGAGCACTGAGCACACAGCACCCTGAGCACTGAGAACTGAGCACCCAGCACCCCGAGCACTGAGCACCCAGCACCCTGAGCACCCAGCACCCTGAGCACTGAGCACCCTGAGCACTGAGCACCCTCAGCACTGAGCACTGAGCACCCAGCACCCTGAGTACTGAGCACCTAACACTCTGAGCACTGAGCACCCAGCACGCTGAGTACTGAGCACTGAGCACACAGCACCCTGAGTACAGAGCACCCAGCACCCCGAGCACTGAGCACCCAGCGCCCCGAGCGTTGAGAACCCAGCACCCTGAGCACTGAGCACTGAGCACACTGAGCACTGAGCACCCAGCACCCCGAGTACTGAGCACTGAGCACCCTGAGTACTGAGCACCCAACACCCCGAGTACTGATCACCCAGCACCCTGAGAACTGAGCACCCAGCACCCTGAGTACTGAGCACCCAGCACCCTGAGTACTGAGCACCCAGCACCCTGAGCACTGAGCACTGAGCACCCAGCACCTTGAGCACTGAGCACTGACCACCCAGCACCCCGAGCACTGAGCACCCAGCACCCCGAGCACTGAGCACCCAGCGCCCTGAGCACTGAGCACCCAGCACACTGAGCACTGAGCACCCAGCCCCCAGAGTACTGAGCACCCAGCACCATGAGTACTGAGCACCCAGCACCCTGAGCACTGAGCACCCTGAGGACTGAGCACCCAGCACCCGGGCACTGAGCAACCAGCACCCTGAGTACTGAGCACCGATCACCCTGAGCACTGAGCACCCAGCACCCCGAGCACTGAGCACCCAGCACCCTGAGTACTGAGCACCCAGCACCCTGAGCACTGAGCACCCAGCACCCTGAGTACTGAGCACCCTGAGTACTGAGCACCGATCACCCTGAGCACTGAGCACCCAGCACCCTGAGTACTGAGCACCCAGCACCCTGAGCACTGAGGACCCAGCACCCTGAGTACTGAGCACCCAGCACCCTGAGTACTGAGCACCCAGCACCCTGAGTACTGAGCACCCAGCACCCTGAGTACTGAGCACCCAGCACCCAGAGCACTGAGCACCCAGCACCCCGAGCATGGAGCACCCAGGACCCCGAGCACTGAGTACTGAGCACCCAGCACCCTGAGTACTGAGCACCGAGCTAACCGAGCACTGAGCACCCTGAGTACTGAGCACCCAGCACCCCGATCACTGAGCACCCAGCACCCTGAGCACTGAGCACCCAGCACCCTGAGCACTGAGCACCCAGCACCCTGAGTACTGAGCACCCAGCACGCTGAGTACTGAGCACCCAGCACCCTGAGCACTGAGCACCCAGCACCCTGAGTACTGAGCACTGAGCACCCAGCACCCCGAGCACTGAGCACCCAGCACCCTGTGTACTGAGCACTGAGCACCCTGAGTACTAAGCACCCAGCACCCTGAGTACTGAGCACCCAGCACCCTGAGCACTGAGCACCGAGCACCCCGAGCACTGAGCACCCAGCACCCTGAGCACTCAGCACCCAGCACCCCGAGCACTGAGCACCAAGCACCCTGAGCACTGAGCACCCAGCACCATGAGCACGGAGAACCCCGAGTACTGAGCAACCAGCACCCTGAGCACTGAGCACCCAGCACCTTGAGTACTGAGCACCGAGCACCTCGAGCACTAAGCACCCAGCACCCTGAGTACTGAGCACCCAGCACCCTGAGCACTGAGCACCCAGAACCCTGAGCACTGAGCACAGAACACCCTGAGCACGGAGCACCCAGCACCCTGAGTACTGAGCACCCAACACCCAGACTACTGAGCTCCCAGCACACTGAGCACTGAGCAGCCAGCACCCTGAGTACTGAGCACCCAGCACCCTGAGTACTGAACACCCAGCACCCTGAGCACTGAGCACTGAGCACCCTGAGCACTGAGTACTGAGCACTGAGCACCATGAGCACTGAGCACCCAGCACCCCGAGTACTGAGCACCCAGCACCCCGAGCACTGAGCACCCAGCACCCTGAGTACAGAGCACCCTGATTACTGAGCACTGAGCACCGAGCATCCTGAGTACTGAGCACCCAGCACCCCGAGCACTGAGCACTGAGCAACCTGAGCACTGAGCACCCAGCACCCGGAGTACTGAGCACTGAGCACCCTGAGTACTGAGCACCAAGCACCCCGAGTACTGAGCACTGAGCACCCTGGGTACTGAGCACCCAGCACCCTGAGCACTGAGCACCCAGCACCCTGAGTACTGAGCACTGAAAACCCTGAGTACTGAGCACCGAGCACCCTGAGTACTGAGCACCCAGCACCCTGATCACTGAGCACGGAGCACCCCGAGGACTGAGCACCCAGCACCCTGAGCACTGAGCACCCAGCACCTTGAGTACTGAGCACCGAGCACAACGAGCACTGAGCACCCAGCACCCTGAGTACTGAGCACCCAGCACCCTGAGCACTGAGCACCCAGCTCCCTGAGCACTGAGCACTCAGCACCCCAAGCACTGAGCACCCAGCACCCTGAGTACTGAGCACAGAGCACCCTGAGCACTGAGCACCCAGCACCCTGAGCACTGAGCACCCAGCTCCCTGAGCACTGAGCACTGAGCACCCAGCACCCTGAGCACTGAGCACCCAGCACCACAGCCCTGAGCACCCAGCACCCCGAGCACTGAGCACCCAGCACCCTGAGCACTGAGCACCCAGCACCCTGAGTACTGAGCAACCAGCAACCTGAGTACTGAGCACCCAGCACCCTGAGTACTGAGCAGTCAGCACCCTGAGTACTGAGCACCGAGCACACCGAGCAATGAGCACCCAGCACCCTGAGCACTGAGCACCCGGAGGACTGAGCACCCAGCACCCTGAGCACTGAGCACCGATCACTCTGAGCAGTGAGCACCCAGCACCCCGAGCACTGAGCACCCAGCACCCTGAGTACTGAGCACCCAGCACCCCGAGTACTGAGCACCCAGCACCCTGAGTACTGAGCACCCAGCACCCCGAGCACTGAGCACCCAGCACCCTGAGTACTGAGCACCCTGAGTACTGAGCACTGAGCACAGAGCATCCTGAGTACTGAGCACCCTGAGGACTGAGCACCCAGCACCCAGAGCACTGAGAACCCAGCACCCTGAGTACTGAGCACTGATCACCCTGAGCACTGAGCACCCAGCACCCCGAGCACTGAGCACCCAGCACCCTGAGTACTGAGCACCCAGCACCCTGAGCACTGAGCACCGAGCACCCTGAGTACTGAACACCCAGCACCCTGAGCACTCAGCACTGAGCACCCAGCACCCTGAGCACTGAGCACTGAGCACCCAGCACCCCGAGCACTGAGCACCCAGCACCCTGAGCACCCAGCACCCTGAGCACTGAGCACCCTGAGCACTGAGCACCCTGAGCACTGAGCACTGAGCACCCAGGACCCTGAGTACTGAGCACCCAACACTCTGAGCACTGAGCACCCAGCACGCTGAGTACTGAGCACTGAGCACACAGCACCCTGAGTACTGAGCACCCAGCACCCCGAGCACTGAGCACCCAGCGCCCCGAGCACTGAGCACCCAGCACCCCGAGCACTGAGCACTGAGCACACTGAGCACTGA
The DNA here is from genome assembly GCF_018167655.1 of Microtus oregoni. NCBI lineage: Eukaryota > Metazoa > Chordata > Mammalia > Rodentia > Cricetidae > Microtus > Microtus oregoni. Next base: position 1,479,280 of record NW_024543271.1, on the reverse strand, counting down.
GAACACTGAGTACTGAGCACCCAGCACCCTGAGCACTGAGAACCCTGAATACTGAGCACCGAGCACCCTGAGTACTGAGTACCCAGCCCCCTGAGCACTGAGCATGGAGCACCCCGAGGACTGAGCACCCCGCACCCTGAGCACTGAGCACCCAGCACCTTGAGTACTGAGCACCGAGCACCCCGAGCACTGAGCACCCAGCACCCTGAGTACTGAGCACCCAACACCCAGAGTACTGAGCACCCAGCACCCTGATCACTGAGCACCCAGCACCCTGAGTACTGAGCACCCAGCACCCTGAGTACTGAGCACCCAGCACCCTGAGCACTGAGCACTGAGCACCCAGCACCCTGAGCACTGAGCACTGACCACCCAGCACCCCGAGCACTGAGCACCCAGCACCCCGAGCACTGAGCACAAAGCGCCCTGAGCACTGAGCACCCAGCACCCTGAGCACTGAGCACCCAGCCCCCTGAGTACTGAGCACCCAGCACCATGAGTACTGAGCACCCAGCACCCTGATTACTGAGCACCGAGCACCCCGAGCACTGAGCACCCAGCACCCTGAGCACTGAGCACCCTGAGGACTGAGCACCCAGCACCCTGAGCACCGAGCACACCGAGCACTGAGCACCCAGCACCCAGAGCACTGAGCACCCTGAGCACTGAGCACCCAGCACACCGAGCACTGAGCACCCAGCACCCTGAGTACTGAGCACCCAGCACCCTGAGCACTGAGCACCCAGCACCCTGAGTACTGAGCACCCTGAGTACTGAGCACCGATCACCCTGAGCACTGAGCACCCAGCACCCTGAGTACTGAGCACCCAGCACCCTGAGCACTGAGCACCCAGCACCCTGAGCACTGAGCACCCAGCACCCTGAGTACTGAGCACCCAGAACCCTGAGTACTGAGTACACAGCACAGTGAGCACTGAGCACCCAGCACCCTGAGTACTGAGCACCGAGCACACTAAATACTGAGCACCAAGCACCCTGAGTACTGAGCACACAGCACCCTGAGCACTGAGCACACAGCACCCTGAGTACTGAGCACCCAGCACCCTGAGTACTGAGCACACAGCACCCTGAGTACTGAGCACCCAGCACCCTGAGTACTGAGCACCCAGCACCCTGAGTACTGAGCACCGAGCACCCCGAGCACTGAGCAACCAGCACCCTGAGTACTGAGCACTGAGCACCCTGAGTACTGAGCACCGAACACCCTGAGTACTGAGCACCCAGCACCCTGAGGACTGAGCACCCAGCACCCTGAACACTGAGCACCCAGCACCCTGAGTACTGAGCCCCCAGCACCCTGAGTACTGAGCACCCAGCACCCTGAGCACTGAGCACCCAGCACCCCGAGCACTGAGCACCCAGCACCCCGAGCACTGAGCACCCAGCACCAGGAGCACTGAGCACCCAGCACCCTGAGTACTGAGCACAGAGCACCCTGAGCACTGAGCACCCAGCACCCTGAGTACTGAGCACCCAGCACCCTGAGTACTGAGCAACCAGCACCCTGAGCACTGAGCACTGAGCACCCAGCACCCTGAGCACTGAGCACTGAGCACCCAGCACCACAGCCCTGAGCACCCAGCACTCCGAGCACTGAGCACCCAGCACCCTGAGCACTGAGCACCCAGCACCCTGAGTACTGAGCAACCAGCAACCTGAGTACTGAGCACCCAGCACCCTGAGTACTGAGCACTCAGCACCCTGAGTACTGAGCACCGAGCACACCGAGCAATGAGCACCCAGCACCCTGAGCACTGAGCACCCGGCGGACTGAGCAGCCAGCACCCTGAGCACTGAGCACCGATCACTCTTAGCAGTGAGCACCCAGCACCCCGAGCACTGAGCACCCAGCACCCTGAGTACTGAGCACCCAGCACCCCGAGTACTGAGCACCCAGCACCCTGAGTACTGAGCACCCAGCACCCCGAGCACTGAGCACCCAGCACCCTGAGTACTGAGCACCCTGAGTACTGAGCACTGAGCACAGAGCATCCTGAGTACTGAGCACCCTGAGGACTGAGCACCCAGCACCCAGAGAACTGAGAACCCAGCACCCTGAGTACTGAGCACTGATCACCCTGAGCACTGAGCACCCAGCACCCCGAGCACTGAGCACCCAGCACCCTGAGTACTGAGCACCCAGCACCCTGAGCACTGAGCACCGAGCACCCTGAGTACTGAACACACAGCACCCTGAGCACTCAGCACTGAGCACCCAGCACCCTGTGCACTGAGCACTGAGCACCCAGCACCCCGAGCACTGAGCACCCAGCACCCTGAGCACCCAGCACCCTGAGCACTGAGCACCCTGAGCACTGAGCACTGAGCACCCAGCACCCTGAGTACTGAGCACCCAACACTCTGAGCACTGAGCACCCAGCACGCTGAGTACTGAGCACTGAGCACACAGCACCCTGAGTACTGAGCACCCAGTACCCCGAGCACTGAGCACCCAGCGCCCCGAGCACTGAGCACCCAGCACCCCGAGCACTGAGCACTGAGCACACTGAGCACTGAGCACCCAGCACCCCGAGTACTGAGCACTGAGCGCCCTGAGTACTGAGCACCCAGCACCCCGAGTACTGAGCACTGAGCACCCTGAGTACTGAGCACCCAGCACCCTGAGCACTGAGAACCCTGAGTACTGAGCACCGAGCACCCTGAGTACTGAGCACCCAGCCCCCTGAGCACTGGGCACGGAGCACCCCGAGGACTGAGCACCCCGCACCCTGAGCACTGAGCACCCAGCACCTTGAGTACTGAGCACCGAGCACCCCGAGCACTGAGCACCCAGCACCCTGAGTACTGAGCACCCAACACCCAGAGTACTGAGCACCCAGCACCCTGATCACTGAGCACCCAGCACGCTGAGTACTGAGCACCCAGCACCCTGAGTACTGAGCACCCAGCACCCTGAGCACTGAGCACTGAGCACCCAGCACCCTGAGCACTGAGCACTGACCACCCAGCACACAGAGCACTGAGCACCCAGCACCCCGAGCACTGAGCACCCAGCGCCCTGAGCACTGAGCACCCAGCACCCTGAGTACTGAGCACCGAGCACCCCGAGCACTGAGCACCCAGCACCCTGAGCACTGAGCACCCTGAGGACTGAGCACCCAGCACCCTGAGCACCAAGCACCCCGAGCACTGAGCACCCAGCACCCTGAGCACTGAGCACCCTGAGCACTGAGCACCCAGCACACCGAGCACTGAGCACCCAGCACCCTGAGTACTGAGCACCCAGCACCCTGAGCACTGAGCACCCAGCACCCTGAGTACTGAGCACCCTGAGTACTGAGCACCGATCACCCTGAGCACTGAGCACCCAGCACCCTGAGTACTGAGCACCCAGCACCCTGAGCACTGAGCACCCAGAACCCTGAGCACTGAGCACCCAGCACCCTGAGTACTGAGGACCCAGAACCCTGAGTACTGAGTACAAAGCACCCTGAGCACTGAGCACCCAGCACCCTGAGTACTGAGCACCGAGCACACTAAGTACTGAGCACCAAGCACCCTGAGTACTGAGCACCCAGCACCCTGAGCACTGAGCACCCAGCACCCTGAGTACTGAGCACCCAGCACCCTGAGTACTGAGCACCCAGCACCCTGAGTACTGAGCACCCAGCACCCTGAGTACTGAGCACCCAGCACCCTGAGTACTGAGCACCGAGCACACCGAGCACTGAGCAACCAGCACCCTGAGTACTGAGCACTGAGCACCCTGAGTACTGAGCACCGAACACCCTGAGTACTGAGCACCCAGCACCCTGAGGACTGAGCACCCAGCACCCTGAACACTGAGCACCCAGCACCCTGAGTACTGAGCCCCCAGCACCCTGAGTACTGAGCACCCAGCACCCTGAGCACTGAGCACCCAGCACCCCGAGCACTGAGCACCCAGCACCCCGAGCACTGAGCACCCAGCACCCCGAGCACTGAGCACCCAGCACCCTGAGCACTGAGCACCCAGCACCCTGAGCACTGAGCACCCAGCACCCTGAGTACTGAGTACTCAGCACCCTCAGCACTGAGCACCCAGCACCCTGAGTACTGATCACCGAGCACCCCGAGCACTGAGCACCCAGCACCCTGAGTACTGAGCACCCAGCACCCTGAGTACTGAGCACCCAGCACCCTGAGTACTGAGCACCCAGCACCCTGAGCACTGAGCACAAAGCACGCTGAGTACTGAGCACTGAGCACCCTGAGTACTGAGCACCGAGGACCCTGAGCACTGAGCACCCAGCACGCTGAGTACTGAGCACTGAGCACCCTGAGTACTGAGCACCTAGCACCCTGAATACTGAGCACACAGCACCCTGAGCACTGAGCAGCCAGCACCCTCAGCACTGAGCACCCAGCACCCCGAGCACTGAGCACCCAGCACCCTGAGCACTGAGCACCCAGCACCCCGAGTACTGAGCACCCAGCACCCTGAGTACTGAGCACCAAGTACCCTGAGTACTGAGCACCCCGAGTAATGAGCACCCAGCACCCCGAGCACTGAGCACCCGGCACCCTGAGTACTGAGAACAGATCACCCTGAGTACTGAGCACCCAGCACCCTGAGTACTGAGCCCCCAGCACCCTGAGTACTGAGCACCCAGCAACCCGAGCACTGAGCACCCAGCACCCCGAGAATGAGCACCCAGCACCCTGAGTACTGAGAACCGAGCACCCTGAGTACTGAGCACCCAGCACCCTGAGTACTGAGCCCCCAGCACCCTGAGCACTGAGCACCCAGCACACCGAGCACTGAGCACCCAGCACCCCGAGAATGAGCACCCAGCACACTGAGTACTGAGCACCCAGCACCCCGAGCACGGAGCACCCAGGACCCCGAGCACTGAGTACTGAGCACCCAGCACCCTGAGTACTGAGCACCGAGCTCCCCGAGCACTGAGCACCCAGCACCCTGAGCACTGAGCACCCAGCACCCTGAGCACTGAGCACCCAGCACCCTGAGCACTGAGCACCCAGCACCCTGAGCACTGAGCACCCAGCACCCAGAGCACTGAGCACCCAGCACCCTGAGCACTGAGCACCCAGCACCCTGAGTACTGAGCACCCAGCACCCTGAGTACTGAGCACCCTGAGTACTGAGCACCGATCACCCTGAGCACTGAGCACCCAGCACCCTGAGTACTGAGCACCCAGCACCCTGAGCACTGAGCACCCAGCACCCTGAGCATTGAGCACACAGCACCCTGAGTACTGAGCACCCAGAACCCTGAGTACTGAGTACAAAGCACCCTGAGCACTGAGCACCCAGCACCCTGAGTACTGAGCACGGAGCACCCTGAGTACTGAGCACCCAGCACCCTGAGTACTGAGCACCCAGCACCCTGAACACTGAGCACCCAGCACCCTGAGTACTGAGCACCCAGCACCCTGAGTACTGAGCACTGATCACCCTGAGCACTGAGCACCCAGCACCCCGAGCACTGAGCACCCAGCACCCTGAGTACTGAGCACCTAGCACCCTGAGCACTGAGCACCGAGCACCCTGAGTACTGAACACCCAGCACCCTGAGCACTGAGCACTGAGCACCCAGCACATTGAGCACTGAGCACTGAGCACCCAGCACCCCGAGCACTGAGCACCCAGCACCCTGAGCACCCAGCACCCTGAGCACTGAGCACCCTGAGCACTGAGCACCCTGAGCACTGAGCACTGAGCACCCAGCACCCTGAGTACTGAGCACCCAACACTCTGAGCAATGAGCACCCAGCACGCTGAGTACTGAGCACTGAGCAAACAGCACCCTGAGCACTGAGCACCCAGCACCCTGAGCACTGAGCACTGAGCACCCAGCACCCCGAGCACTGAGCACCCAGCACCCTGAGCACCCAGCACCCTGAGCACTGAGCACCCTGAGTACTGAGCACCCAGCACCCTGAGCACTGAGCACACAGCACCCTGAGTACTGAGCATCCTGAGTACTGAGCACTGATCACCCTGAGCACTGAGCACCCAGCACCCTGAGTACTGAGCACACAGCACCCTGAGCACTGAGCACCCAGCACCCTGAGCACTGAGCACCCAGCACCCTGAGTACTGAGCACCCAGAACCCTGAGTACTGAGTACAAAGCACCCTGAGCACTGAGCACCCAGCACCCTGAGTACTGAGCACCGAGCACCCTGAGTACTGAGCACCCAGCACCCTGAGTACTGAGCACCCAGCACCCTGAGCACTGAGCACCCAGCACCCTGAGTACTGAGCACCCAGCACCCTGAGTACTGAGCACCCAGCACCCTGAGTACGGAGCACCCAGCACCCTGAGTACTGAGCACCCAGCACCCTGAGTACTGAGCACCGAGCACCCTGAGCACTGAGCAACCAGCACCCTGAGTACTGAGCACTGAGCACCCTGAGTACTAAGCACCGAACACCCTGAGTACTGAGCACCCAGCACCCTGAGGACTGAGCACCCAGCACCCTGAGCACTGAGCACCCAGCACCCTGAGTAATGAGCACCCAGCACCCTGAGTACTGAGCACCCAGCACCCTGAGCACTGAGCACCCAGCACCCCGAGCCCTGAGCACCCAGCACCCCGAGCACTGAGCACCCAGTACCCTGAGCACTGAGCACCCAGCACCCTGAGCACTGAGCACCCAGCACCCTGAGTACTGAGTACTCAGCACCCTGAGCACTGAGCACCCAGCACCCTGAGTACTGATCACCGAGCACCCCGAGCACTGAGCACCCAGCACCCTGAGTACTGAGCACCCAGCACCCTGAGCACTGAGCACAAAGCACGCTGAGTACTGAGCACTGAACACCCTGAGTACTGAGCACCGAGGACCCTGAGCACTCAGCACCCAGCACGCTGAGTACTAAGCACTGAGCACCCTGAGTACTGAGCACCTAGCACCCTGAGTACTGAGCACCCAGCACCCTGAGCACTGAGCAGCCAGCACCCTCAGCACTGAGCACCCAGCACCCCGAGCACTGAGCACCCAGCACCCTGAGCACTGAGCACCCAGCACCCCGAGTACTGAGCACCGAGCACCCCGAGCTCTGAGCACCCAGCACCCTGAGTACTGAGCACCCAGTACCCTGAGTACTGAGCACCCCGAGTACTGAGCACCCAGCACCCCGAGCACTGAGCACCCAGCACCCTGAGTACTGAGAACAGATCACCCCGAGCACGGAGCACCCAGTACCCCGAGCACTGAGTACTGAGCACCCAGCACCCTGAGTACTGAGCACCGAGCTCCCCAAGCACTGAGCACCCAGCACCCCGAGAATGAGCACCCAGCACCCTGAGTACTGAGAACCGAGCACCCTGAGTACTGAGCACCCAGCACCCTGAGTACTGAGCCCCCAGCACCCTGAGTACTGAGCACCCAGCAACCCGAGCACTGAGCACCCAGCACCCCGAGAATGAGCACCCAGCACCCTGAGTACTGAGAACCGAGCACCCTGAGTACTGAGCACCCAGCACCCTGAGTACTGAGCCCCCAGCACCCTGAGTACTGAGCACCCAGCAACCCGAGCACTGAGCACCCAGCACCCCGAGAATGAGCACCCAGCACCCTGAGTACTGAGAACCGAGCACCCTGAGTACTGAGCACCCAGCACCCTGAGTACTGAGCCCCCAGCACACTGAGCACTGAGCACCCAGCACACCGAGCACTGAGCACCCAGCACCCCGAGAATGAGCACCCAGCACACTGAGTACTGAGCACCCAGCACCCTGAGTACTGAGCACCGAGCTCCCCGAGCACTGAGCACCCAGCACCCTGAGCACTGAGCACCCAGCACCCTGAGCACTGAGCACCCAGCACCCTGAGCACTGAGCACCCAGCACCCTGAGCACTGAGCACCCAGCACCCAGAGCACTGAGCACCCAGCACCCTGAGCACTGAGCACCCAGCACCCTGAGTACTGAGCACCCAGCACCCTGAGTACTGAGCACCCTGAGTACTGAGCACCGATCACCCTGAGCACTGAGCACCCAGCACCCTGAGTACTGAGCACCCAGCACCCTGAGCACTGAGCACCCAGCACCCTGAGCATTGAGCACACAGCACCCTGAGTACTGAGCACCCAGAACCCTGAGTACTGAGTACAAAGCACCCTGAGCACTGAGCACCCAGCACCCTGAGTACTGAGCACGGAGCACCCTGAGTACTGAGCACCCAGCACCCTGAGTACTGAGCACCCAGCACCCTGAGCACTGAGCACCCAGCACCCTGAGTACTGAGCACCCAGCACCCTGAGTACTGAGCACTGATCACCCTGAGCACTGAGCACCCAGCACCCCGAGCACTGAGCACCCAGCACCCTGAGTACTGAGCACCTAGCACCCTGAGCACTGAGCACCGAGCACCCTGAGTACTGAACACCCAGCACCCTGAGCACTGAGCACTGAGCACCCAGCACATTGAGCACTGAGCACTGAGCACCCAGCACCCCGAGCACTGAGCACCCAGCACCCTGAGCACCCAGCACCCTGAGCACTGAGCACCCTGAGCACTGAGCACCCTGAGCACTGAGCACTGAGCACCCAGCACCCTGAGTACTGAGCACCCAACACTCTGAGCAATGAGCACCCAGCACGCTGAGTACTGAGCACTGAGCAAACAGCACCCTGAGCACTGAGCACCCAGCACCCTGAGCACTGAGCACTGAGCACCCAGCACCCCGAGCACTGAGCACCCAGCACCCTGAGCACCCAGCACCCTGAGCAATGAGCACCCTGAGTACTGAGCACCCAGCACCCTGAGCACTGAGCACACAGCACCCTGAGTACTGAGCATCCTGAGTACTGAGCACTGATCACCCTGAGCACTGAGCACCCAGCACCCTGAGTACTGAGCACACAGCACCCTGAGCACTGAGCACCCAGCACCCTGAGCACTGAGCACCCAGCACCCTGAGTACTGAGCACCCAGAACCCTGAGTACTGAGTACAAAGCACCCTGAGCACTGAGCACCCAGCACCCTGAGTACTGAGCACCGAGCACCCTGAGTACTGAGCACCCAGCACCCTGAGTACTGAGCACCCAGCACCCTGAGCACTGAGCACCCAGCACCCTGAGTACTGAGCACCCAGCACCCTGAGTACTGAGCACCCAGCACCCTGAGTACGGAGCACCCAGCACCCTGAGTACTGAGCACCCAGCACCCTGAGTACTGAGCACCGAGCACCCTGAGCACTGAGCAACCAGCACCCTGAGTACTGAGCACTGAGCACCCTGAGTACTAAGCACCGAACACCCTGAGTACTGAGCACCCACCACCCTGAGGACTGAGCACCCAGCACCCTGAGCACTGAGCACCCAGCACCCTGAGTAATGAGCACCCAGCACCCTGAGTACTGAGCACCCAGCACCCTGAGCACTGAGCACCCAGCACCCCGAGCCCTGAGCACCCAGCACCCCGAGCACTGAGCACCCAGTACCCTGAGCACTGAGCACCCAGCACCCTGAGCACTGAGCACCCAGCACCCTGAGTACTGAGTACTCAGCACCCTGAGCACTGAGCACCCAGCACCCTGAGTACTGATCACCGAGCACCCCGAGCACTGAGCACCCAGCACCCTGAGTACTGAGCACCCAGCACCCTGAGCACTGAGCACAAAGCACGCTGAGTACTGAGCACTGAACACCCTGAGTACTGAGCACCGAGGACCCTGAGCACTCAGCACCCAGCACGCTGAGTACTAAGCACTGAGCACCCTGAGTACTGAGCACCTAGCACCCTGAGTACTGAGCACCCAGCACCCTGAGCACTGAGCAGCCAGCACCCTCAGCACTGAGCACCCAGCACCCCGAGCACTGAGCACCCAGCACCCTGAGCACTGAGCACCCAGCACCCCGAGTACTGAGCACCGAGCACCCCGAGCTCTGAGCACCCAGCACCCTGAGTACTGAGCACCCAGTACCCTGAGTACTGAGCACCCCGAGTACTGAGCACCCAGCACCCCGAGCACTGAGCACCCAGCACCCTGAGTACTGAGAACAGATCACCCCGAGCACGGAGCACCCAGTACCCCGAGCACTGAGTACTGAGCACATAGCACCCTGAGTACTGAGCACCGAGCTCCCCGAGCACTGAGCACCCAGGACCCTGAGCACTGAGCACCCAGCACCCTGAGCACTGAACACCCAGCACCCTGAGTACTGAGCACCCAGCACGCTGAGTACTGAGCACTCAGCACCCTGAGCACTGAGCACAAAGCACCCTGAGTACTGAGCACTGAGCACCCAGCACCCCGAGCACTGAGCACCCAGCAACCTGTGTACTGAGCACTGAGCACCCTGATTACTAAGCACCTAGCACCCTGAGTACTGAGCACCCAGGACCCTGAGCACTGAGCACCAAGCACCCCGAGCACTGAGCACTCAGCACCCTGAGCACTCAGCACCCATCACCCCGATCACTGAGCACCCAGCACCCTGAGCACTGAGCACCCAGCACCCTGAGCACTGAGCACCCAGCAACCAGAGCACTGAGCACCCAGCACCCTGAGCACTGAGCACCCAGCACCCTGAGTACTGAGCACCCAGCACCCTGAGTACTGAGCACCCAGCACCCTGAGTACTGAGCACCGAGCACCCTGAGTACTGAGCACCGAGCACCCTGAGTACTGAGCACCCAGCACCCTGAGCACTGAGCACCCAGCACCCTGAGTACTGAGCACCCAGCACCCTGAGTACTGAGCACCCAGCACCCCGAGCACTGAGCACCCAGCACCCTGAGTACTGAGCACCTAGCACCCTGAGCACTGAGCACCGAGCACCCTGAGTACTGAACACCCAGCACCCTGAGCACTGAGCACTGAGCACCCAGCACCCTGAGCACTGAGAACTGAGCACCCAGCACCCCGAGCACTGAGCACCCAGCACCCTGAGCACCCAGCACCCTGAGCACTGAGCACCCTGAGCACTGAGCACCCTGAGCACTGAGCACTGAGCAGCAAGCACCCTGAGTACTGAGCACCCAACACTCTGAGCACTGAGCACCCAGCACGCTGAGTACTGAGCACTGAGCACACAGCACCCTGAGTACTGAGCACCCAGCAACCCGAGCACTGAGCACCCAGCGCCCCGAGCACTGAGCACCCAGCACCCTGAGCACTGAGCACTGAGCACACTGAGCACTGAGCACCCAGCACCCCGAGTACTGAGCACTGAGCACCCTGAGTACTGCGCACCCAACACCCAGAGTACTGATCACCCAGCACCCTGAGAACTGAGCACCCAGCACCCTGAGTACTGAGCACCCAGCACCCTGAGTACTGAGCACCCAGCACCCTGAGCACTGAGCACTGAGCACCCAGCACCTTGAGCACTGAGCACTGACCACCCAGCACCCTGAGCACTGAGCACCCAGCACCCTGAGCACTGAGCACCCAGCACCCTGAGTACTGAGTACTCAGCACCCTGAGCACTGAGCACCCAGCACCCTGAGTACTGATCACCGAGCACCCCGAGCACTGAGCACCCAGCACCCTGAGTACTGAGCACCCAGCACCCTGAGTACTGAGCACCCAGCACCCTGAGTACTGAGCACCCAGCACCCTGAGCACTGAGCACAAAGCACGCTGAGTACTGAGCACTGAGCACCCTGAGTACTGAGCACCGAGGACCCTGAGCACTGAGCACCCAGCACGCTGAGTACTGAGCACTGAGCACACTGAGTTCTGAGCACCTAGCACCCTGAGTACTGAGAACCCAGCACCCTGAGCACTGAGCAGCCAGCACCCTCAGCACTGAGCACCCAGCACCCCGAGCACTGAGCACGCAGCACCCTGAGCACTGAGCAACCAGCACCCCGAGTACTGAGCACCCAGCACCCCGAGTACTGAGCACCGAGCACCCTGAGCACTGAGCACCCAGCACCCTGAGTACTGAGCACCCAGTACCCTGAGTACTGAGCACCCCGAGTACTGAGCACCCAGCACCCGGAGCACTGAGCACCCAGCAGCCTGAGTACTGAGAACAGATCACCCTGAGCACTGAGCACCCAGCACCCTGAGTACTGAGCAGCCAGAACCCTGAGTACTGAGTACAAAGCACCCTGAGCACTGAGCACCCAGCACCCTGAGTACTGAGCACCGAGCACCCTGAGTACTGAGCACCCAGCACCCTGAGTTCTGAGCACCCAGCACCCTGAGCACTGAGCACCCAGCACCCTGAGTACTGAGCACCCAGCACCCTGAGTACTGAGCACCCAGCACCCTGAGTACGGAGCACCCAGCACCCTGAGTACTGAGCACCCAGCACCCTGAGTACTGAGCACCGAGCACCCCGAGCACTGAGCAACCAGCACCCTGAGTACTGAGCACTGAGCACCCTGAGTACTAAGCACCGAACACCCTGAGTACTGAGCACCCAGCACCCTGAGGACTGAGCACCCAGCACCCTGAGCACTGAGCACCCAGCACCCTGAGTAATGAGCACCCAGCACCCTGAGTACTGAGCACCCAGCACCCTGAGCACTGAGCACCCAGCACCCCGAGCACTGAGCACCCAGCACCCCGAGCACTGAGCACCCAGCACCCTGAGCACTGAGCACCCAGCACCCTGAGCACTGAGCACCCAGCACCCTGAGTACTGAGTACTCAGCACCCTGAGCACTGAGCACCCAGCACCCTGAGTACTGATCACCGAGCACCCCGAGCACTGAGCACCCAGCACCCAGAGTACTGAGCACCCAGCACCCTGAGCACTGAGCACAAAGCACGCTGAGTACTGAGCACTGAACACCCTGAGTACTGAGCACCGAGGACCCTGAGCACTCAGCACCCAGCACGCTGAGTACTAAGCACTGAGCACCCTGAGTACTGAGCACCTAGCACCCTGAGTACTGAGCACCCAGCACCCTGAGCACTGAGCAGCCAGCACCCTCAGCACTCAGCACCCAGCACCCCGAGCACTGAGCACCCAGCACCCTGAGCACTGAGCACCCAGCACCCCGAGTACTGAGCACCGAGCACCCCGAGCTCTGAGCACCCAGCACCCTGAGTACTGAGAACAGATCACCCCGAGCACGGAGCACCCAGTACCCCGAGCACTGAGTACTGAGCACCCAGCACCCTGAGTACTGAGCACCGAGCTCCCCGAGCACTGAGCACCCAGCACCCTGAGCACTGAGCACCCAGCACCCTGAGCACTGAACACCCAGCACCCTGAGTACTGAGCACCCAGCACGCTGAGTACTGAGCACTCAGCACCCTGAGCACTGAGCACCCAGCACCCTGAGTACTGAGCACTGAGCACCCAGCACCCCGAGCACTGAGCACCCAGCACCCTGTGTACTGTGCACTGAGCACCCTGATTACTAAGCACCTAGCACCCTGAGTACTGAGCACCCAGGACCCTGAGCACTGAGCACCGAGCACCCCGAGCACTGAGCACTCAGCACCCTGAGCACTCAGCACCCATCACCCCGATCACTGAGCACCCAGCACCCTGAGCACTGAGCACCCAGCACCCTGAGCACTGAGCACCCAGCAACCAGAGCACTGAGCACCCAGCACCCTGAGCACTGAGCACCCAGCACCCTGAGTACTGAGCACCCAGCACCCTGAGTACTGAGCACCCAGCACCCTGAGTACTGAGCACCGAGCACCCTGAGTACTGAGCACCGAGCACCCTGAGTACTGAGCACCCAGCACCCTGAGCACTGAGCACCCAGCACCCTGAGTACTGAGCACCCAGCACCCTGAGTACTGAGCACCCAGCACCCCGAGCACTGAACACCCAGCACCCTGAGTACTGAGCACCTAGCACCCTGAGCACTGAGCACCGAGCACCCTGAGTACTGAACACCCAGCACCCTGAGCACTGAGCACTGATCACCCAGCACCCTGAGCACTGAGAACTGAGCACCCAGCACCCCGAGCACTGAGCACCCAGCACCCTGAGCACCCAGCACCCTGAGCACTGAGCACCCTGAGCACTGAGCACCCTGAGCACTGAGCACTGAGCACCCAGCACCCTGAGTACTGAGCACCCAACACTCTGAGCACTGAGCACCCAGCACGCTGAGTACTGAGCACTGAGCACACAGCACCCTGAGTACTGAGCACCCAGCACCCCGAGCACTGAGCACCCAGCGCCCCGAGCACTGAGCACCCAGCACCCTGAGCACTGAGCACTGAGCACACTGAGCACTGAGCACCCAGCACCCCGAGTACTGAGCACTGAGCACCCTGAGTACTGCGCACCCAACACCCAGAGTACTGATCACCCTGCACCCTGAGAACTGAGCACCCAGCACCCTGAGTACTGAGCACCCAGCACCCTGAGTACTGAGCACCCAGCACCCTGAGCACTGAGCACTGAGCACCCAGCACCCTGAGTACTGAGCACCCAGCACCCTGAGTACTGAGCACCCAGCACCCTGAGCACTGAGCACTGAGCACCCAGCACCTTGAGCACTGAGCACTGACCACCCAGCACCCTGAGCACTGAGCACCCAGCACCCTGAGCACTGAGCACCCAGCACCCTGAGTACTGAGTACTCAGCACCCTGAGCACTGAGCACCCAGCACCCTGAGTACTGATCACCGAGCACCCCGAGCACTGAGCACCCAGCACCCTGAGTACTGAGCACCCAGCACCCTGAGTACTGAGCACCCAGCACCCTGAGTACTGAGCACCCAGCACCCTGAGCACTGAGCACAAAGCACGCTGAGTACTGAGCACTGAGCACCCTGAGTACTGAGCACCGAGGACCCTGAGCACTGAGCACCCAGCACGCTGAGTACTGAGCACTGAGCACCCTGAGTACTGAGCACCTAGCACCCTGAGTACTGAGCACCCAGCACCCTGAGCACTGAGCAGCCAGCACCCTCAGCACTGAGCACCCAGGACCCCGAGCACTGAGCACCCAGCACCCTGAGCACTGAGCACCCAGCACCCCGAGTACTGAGCACCCAGGACCCCGAGTACTGAGCACCGAGCACCCCGAGCACTGAGCACCCAGCACCCTGAGTACTGAGCACCCAGTACCCTGAGTACTGAGCACCCCGAGTACTGAGCACCCAGCACCCCGAGCACTGAGCACCCAGCACCCTGAGCACTGAGCACCCAGCACCCTGAGCACTGAACACCCAGCACCCCGAGCACTGAGCACCCAGCACCCTGAGTACTGAGCACTGAGCACCCAGCACCCCGAGCACTGAGCACCCAGCACCCTGAGTACTGAGCACCCAGCACGCTGAGTACTGAGCACTCAGCACCCTGAGCACTGAGCACCCAGCACCCTGAGTACTGAGCACTGAGCACCCAGCACCCCGAGCACTGAGCACCCAGTACCCTGAGTACTGAGCACCCCGAGTACTGAGCACCGAGCTCCCCAAGCACTGAGCACCCAGCACCCTGAGCACTGAGCACCCAGCACCCTGAGCACTGAACACCCAGCACCCTGAGTACTGAGCACCCAGCACGCTGAGTACTGAGCACTCAGCACCCTGAGCACTGAGCACCCAGCACCCTGAGTACTGAGCACTGAGCACCCAGCACCCCGAGCACTGAGCACCCAGCACCCTGTGTACTGAGCACTGAGCACCCTGATTACTAAGCACCTAGCACCCTGAGTACTGAGCACCCAGGACCCTGAGCACTGAGCACCAAGCACCCCGAGCACTGAGCACTCAGCACCCTGAGCACTCAGCACCCATCACCCCGATCACTGAGCACCCAGCACCCTGAGCACTGAGCACCCAGCACCCTGAGCACTGAGCACCCAGCAACCAGAGCACTGAGCACCCAGCACCCTGAGCACTGAGCACCCAGCACCCTGAGTACTGAGCACCCAGCACCCTGAGTACTGAGCACCCAGCACCCTGAGTACTGAGCACCGAGCACCCTGAGTACTGAGCACCGAGCACCCTGAGTACTGAGCACCCAGCACCCTGAGCACTGAGCACCCAGCACCCTGAGTACTGAGCACCCAGCACCCTGAGTACTGAGCACCCAGCACCCCGAGCACTGAGCACCCAGCACCCTGAGTACTGAGCACCTAGCACCCTGAGCACTGAGCACCGAGCACCCTGAGTACTGAACACCCAGCACCCTGAGCACTGAGCACTGAGCACCCAGCACCCTGAGCACTGAGAACTGAGCACCCAGCACCCCGAGCACTGAGCACCCAGCACCCTGAGCACCCAGCACCCTGAGCACTGAGCACCCTGAGCACTGAGCACCCTGAGCACTGAGCACTGAGCAGCAAGCACCCTGAGTACTGAGCACCCAACACTCTGAGCACTGAGCACCCAGCACGCTGAGTACTGAGCACTGAGCACACAGCACCCTGAGTACTGAGCACCCAGCAACCCGAGCACTGAGCACCCAGCGCCCCGAGCACTGAGCACCCAGCACCCTGAGCACTGAGCACTGAGCACACTGAGCACTGAGCACCCAGCACCCCGAGTACTGAGCACTGAGCACCCTGAGTACTGCGCACCCAACACCCAGAGTACTGATCACCCAGCACCCTGAGAACTGAGCACCCAGCACCCTGAGTACTGAGCACCCAGCACCCTGAGTACTGAGCACCCAGCACCCTGAGCACTGAGCACTGAGCACCCAGCACCTTGAGCACTGAGCACTGACCACCCAGCACCCTGAGCACTGAGCACCCAGCACCCTGAGCACTGAGCACCCAGCACCCTGAGTACTGAGTACTCAGCACCCTGAGCACTGAGCACCCAGCACCCTGAGTACTGATCACCGAGCACCCCGAGCACTGAGCACCCAGCACCCTGAGTACTGAGCACCCAGCACCCTGAGTACTGAGCACCCAGCACCCTGAGTACTGAGCACCCAGCACCCTGAGCACTGAGCACAAAGCACGCTGAGTACTGAGCACTGAGCACCCTGAGTACTGAGCACCGAGGACCCTGAGCACTGAGCACCCAGCACGCTGAGTACTGAGCACTGAGCACACTGAGTTCTGAGCACCTAGCACCCTGAGTACTGAGCACCCAGCACCCTGAGCACTGAGCAGCCAGCACCCTCAGCACTGAGCACCCAGCACCCCGAGCACTGAGCACGCAGCACCCTGAGCACTGAGCAACCAGCACCCCGAGTACTGAGCACCCAGCACCCCGAGTACTGAGCACCGAGCACCCCGAGCACTGAGCACCCAGCACCCTGAGTACTGAGCACCCAGTACCCTGAGTACTGAGCACCCCGAGTACTGAGCACCCAGCACCCCGAGCACTGAGCACCCAGCACCCTGAGTACTGAGAACAGATCACCCTGAGCACTGAGCACCCAGCACCCTGAGTACTGAGCACCCAGAACCCTGAGTACTGAGTACAAAGCACCCTGAGCACTGAGCACCCAGCACCCTGAGTACTGAGCACCGAGCACCCTGAGTACTGAGCACCCAGCACCCTGAGTTCTGAGCACCCAGCACCCTGAGCACTGAGCACCCAGCACCCTGAGTACTGAGCACCCAGCACCCTGAGTACTGAGCACCCAGCACCCTGAGTACGGAGCACCCAGCACCCTGAGTACTGAGCACCCAGCACCCTGAGTACTGAGCACCGAGCACCCCGAGCACTGAGCAACCAGCACCCTGAGTACTGAGCACTGAGCACCCTGAGTACTAAGCACCGAACACCCTGAGTACTGAGCACCCAGCACCCTGAGGACTGAGCACCCAGCACCCTGAGCACTGAGCACCCAGCACCCTGAGTAATGAGCACCCAGCACCCTGAGTACTGAGCACCCAGCACCCTGAGCACTGAGCACCCAGCACCCCGAGCACTGAGCACCCAGCACCCCGAGCACTGAGCACCCAGCACCCTGAGCACTGAGCACCCAGCACCCTGAGCACTGAGCACCCAGCACCCTGAGTACTGAGTACTCAGCACCCTGAGCACTGAGCACCCAGCACCCTGAGTACTGATCACCGAGCACCCCGAGCACTGAGCACCCAGCACCCAGAGTACTGAGCACCCAGCACCCTGAGCACTCAGCACAAAGCACGCTGAGTACTGAGCACTGAACACCCTGAGTACTGAGCACCGAGGACCCTGAGCACTCAGCACCCAGCACGCTGAGTACTAAGCACTGAGCACCCTGAGTACTGAGCACCTAGCACCCTGAGTACTGAGCACCCAGCACCCTGAGCACTGAGCAGCCAGCACCCTCAGCACTCAGCACCCAGCACCCCGAGCACTGAGCACCCAGCACCCTGAGCACTGAGCACCCAGCACCCCGAGTACTGAGCACCGAGCACCCCGAGCTCTGAGCACCCAGC
This sequence comes from Microtus oregoni, assembly GCF_018167655.1. Classification (NCBI taxonomy): domain Eukaryota; kingdom Metazoa; phylum Chordata; class Mammalia; order Rodentia; family Cricetidae; genus Microtus; species Microtus oregoni. The sequence goes on along the minus strand of NW_024543271.1, from coordinate 1,461,018 downwards.
ACCCTGAGTACTGAGAACAGATCACCCCGAGCACGGAGCACCCAGTACCCCGAGCACTGAGTACTGAGCACCCAGCACCCTGAGTACTGAGCACCGAGCTCCCCGAGCACTGAGCACCCAGCACCCTGAGCACTGAGCACCCAGCACCCTGAGCACTGAACACCCAGCACCCTGAGTACTGAGCACCCAGCACGCTGAGTACTGAGCACTCAGCACCCTGAGCACTGAGCACCCAGCACCCTGAGTACTGAGCACTGAGCACCCAGCACCCCGAGCACTGAGCAACCAGCACCCTGTGTACTGTGCACTGAGCACCCTGATTACTAAGCACCTAGCACCCTGAGTACTGAGCACCCAGGACCCTGAGCACTGAGCACCGAGCACCCCGAGCACTGAGCACTCAGCACCCTGAGCACTCAGCACCCATCACCCCGATCACTGAGCACCCAGCACCCTGAGCACTGAGCACCCAGCACCCTGAGCACTGAGCACCCAGCAACCAGAGCACTGAGCACCCAGCACCCTGAGCACTGAGCACCCAGCACCCTGAGTACTGAGCACCCAGCACCCTGAGTACTGAGCACCCAGCACCCTGAGTACTGAGCACCGAGCACCCTGAGTACTGAGCACCGAGCACCCTGAGTACTGAGCACCCAGCACCCTGAGCACTGAGCACCCAGCACCCTGAGTACTGAGCACCCAGCACCCTGAGTACTGAGCACCCAGCACCCCGAGCACTGAACACCCAGCACCCTGAGTACTGAGCACCTAGCACCCTGAGCACTGAGCACCGAGCACCCTGAGTACTGAACACCCAGCACCCTGAGCACTGAGCACTGATCACCCAGCACCCTGAGCACTGAGAACTGAGCACCCAGCACCCCGAGCACTGAGCACCCAGCACCCTGAGCACCCAGCACCCTGAGCACTGAGCACCCTGAGCACTGAGCACCCTGAGCACTGAGCACTGAGCACCCAGCACCCTGAGTACTGAGCACCCAACACTCTGAGCACTGAGCACCCAGCACGCTGAGTACTGAGCACTGAGCACACAGCACCCTGAGTACTGAGCACCCAGCACCCCGAGCACTGAGCACCCAGCGCCCCGAGCACTGAGCACCCAGCACCCTGAGCACTGAGCACTGAGCACACTGAGCACTGAGCACCCAGCACCCCGAGTACTGAGCACTGAGCACCCTGAGTACTGCGCACCCAACACCCAGAGTACTGATCACCCAGCACCCTGAGAACTGAGCACCCAGCACCCTGAGTACTGAGCACCCAGCACCCTGAGTACTGAGCACCCAGCACCCTGAGCACTGAGCACTGAGCACCCAGCACCTTGAGCACTGAGCACTGACCACCCAGCACCCTGAGCACTGAGCACCCAGCACCCTGAGCACTGAGCACCCAGCACCCTGAGTACTGAGTACTCAGCACCCTGAGCACTGAGCACCCAGCACCCTGAGTACTGATCACCGAGCACCCCGAGCACTGAGCACCCAGCACCCTGAGTACTGAGCACCCAGCACCCTGAGTACTGAGCACCCAGCACCCTGAGTACTGAGCACCCAGCACCCTGAGCACTGAGCACAAAGCACGCTGAGTACTGAGCACTGAGCACCCTGAGTACTGAGCACCGAGGACCCTGAGCACTGAGCACCCAGCACGCTGAGTACTGAGCACTGAGCACCCTGAGTACTGAGCACCTAGCACCCTGAGTACTGAGCACCCAGCACCCTGAGCACTGAGCAGCCAGCACCCTCAGCACTGAGCACCCAGCACCCTGAGCACTGAGCACCCAGCACCCTGAGCACTGAGCACCCAGCACCCCGAGTACTGAGCACCCAGGACCCCGAGTACTGAGCACCGAGCACCCCGAGCACTGAGCACCCAGCACCCTGAGTACTGAGCACCCCGTACCCTGAGTACTGAGCACCCCGAGTACTGAGCACCCAGCACCCCGAGCACTGAGCACCCAGCACCCTGAGTACTGAGAACAGATCACCCTGAGTACTGAGCACCCAGCACCCTGAGTACTTAGCCCCCAGCACCCTGAGTACTGAGCACCCAGCAACCCGAGCACTGAGCACCCAGCACCCCGAGAATGAGCACCCAGCACCCTGAGTACTGAGAACCGAGCACCCTGAGTACTGAGCACCCAGCACCCTGAGTACTGAGCCCCCAGCACCCTGAGCACTGAGCACCCAGCACACCGAGCACTGAGCACCCAGCACCCCGAGAATGAGCACCCAGCACCCTGAGTACTGAGCACCCAGCACCCCGAGCACGGAGCACCCAGGACCCCGAGCACTGAGTACTGAGCACCCAGCACCCTGAGTACTGAGCACCGAGCTCCCCGAGCACTGAGCACCCAGCACCCTGAGCACTGAGCACCCAGCACCCTGAGCACTGAGCACCCAGCACCCTGAGCACTGAGCACCCAGCACCCTGAGCACTGAGCACCCAGCACCCAGAGCACTGAGCACCCAGCACCCTGAGCACTGAGCACCCAGCACCCTGAGTACTGAGCACCCATCACCCTGAGTACTGAGCACCCTGAGTACTGAGCACCGATCACCCTGAGCACTGAGCACCCAGCACCCTGAGTACTGAGCACCCAGCACCCTGAGCACTGAGCACCCAGCACCCTGAGCATTGAGCACCCAGCACCCTGAGTACTGAGCACCCAGAACCCAGAGTACTGAGTACAAAGCACCCTGAGCACTGAGCACCCAGCACCCTGAGTACTGAGCACGGAGCACCCTGAGTACTGAGCACCCAGCACCCTGAGTACTGAGCACCCAGCACCCTGAGCACTGAGCACCCAGCACCCTGAGTACTGAGCACCCAGCACCCTGAGTACTGAGCACTGATCACCCTGAGCACTGAGCACCCAGCACCCCGAGCACTGAGCACCCAGCACCCTGAGTACTGAGCACCTAGCACCCTGAGCACTGAGCACCGAGCACCCTGAGTACTGAACACCCAGCACCCTGAGCACTGAGCACTGAGCACCCAGCACCCTGAGCACTGAGCACTGAGCACCCAGCACCCCGAGCACTGAGCACCCAGCACCCTGAGCACCCAGCACCCTGAGCACTGAGCACCCTGAGCACTGAGCACCCTGAGCACTGAGCACTGAGCACCCAGCACCCTGAGTACTGAGCACCCAACACTCTGAGCAATGAGCACCCAGCACGCTGAGTACTGAGCACTGAGCACACAGCACCCTGAGCACTGAGCACCCAGCACCCTGAGCACTGAGCACTGAGCACCCAGCAACCCGAGCACTGAGCACCCAGCACCCTGAGCACCCAGCACCCTGAGCACTGAGCACCCTGAGTACTGAGCACCCAGCACCCTGAGCACTGAGCACACAGCACCCTGAGTTCTGAGCACCCTGAGTACTGAGCACTGATCACCCTGAGCACTGAGCACCCAGCACCCTGAGTACTGAGCACACAGCACCCTGAGCACTGAGCACCCAGCACCCTGAGCACTGAGCACCCAGCACCCTGAGTACTGAGCACTGAGCACCCAGCACCCTGAGCACTGAGCACACAGCACCCTGAGTACTGAGCACCCTGAGTACTGAGCACTGATCACCCTGAGCACTGAGCACCCAGCACCCTGAGTACTGAGCACCCAGCACCCTGAGCACTGAGCACCCAGCACTCTGAGCACTGAGCACCCAGCACCCTGAGTACTGAGCCCCCAGCACCCTGAGTACTGAGCACCCAGCACCCTGAGTACGGAGCACCCAGCACCCTGAGTACTGAGCACCCAGCACCCTGAGTACTGAGCACCGAGCACCCGAGCACTGAGCAACCAGCACCCTGAGTACTGAGCACTGAGCACCCTGAGTACTAAGCACCGAACACCCTGAGTAGTGAGCACCCAGCACCCTGAGGACTGAGCACCCAGCACCCTGAGCACTGAGCACCCAGCACCCTGAGTAATGAGCACCCAGCACCCTGAGTACTGAGCACCCAGCACCCTGAGCACTTAGCACCCAGCACCCCGAGCACTGAGCACCCAGCACCCCGAGCACTGAGCACCCAGCACCCTGAGCACTGAGCACCCAGCACCCTGAGCACTGAGCACCCAGCACCCTGAGTACTGAGTACTCAGCACCCTGAGCACTGAGCACCCAGCACCCTGAGTACTGATCACCGAGCACCCCGAGCACTGAGCACCCAGCACCCTGAGTACTGAGCACACAGCACCCTGAGCACTGAGCACAAAGCACGCTGAGTACTGAGCACTGAACACCCTGAGTACTTAGCACCGAGGACCCTGAGCACTCAGCACCCAGCACGCTGAGTACTAAGCACTGAGCACCCTAAGTACTGAGCACCTAGCACCCTGAGTACTGAGCACCCAGCACCCTGAGCACTGAGCAGCCAGCACCCTCAGCACTGAGCACCCAGCACCCCGAGCACTGAGCACCCAGCACCCTGAGCACTGAGCACCCAGCACCCCGAGTACTGAGCACCGAGCACCCCGAGCTCTGAGCACCCAGCACCCTGAGTACTGAGCACCCAGTACCCTGAGTACTGAGCACCCCGAGTACTGAGCACCCAGCACCCCGAGCACTGAGCACCCAGCACCCTGAGTACTGAGAACAGATCACCCCGAGCACGGAGCACCCAGTACCCCGAGCACTGAGTACTGAGCACATAGCACCCTGAGTACTGAGCACCGAGCTCCCCGAGCACTGAGCACCCAGGACCCTGAGCACTGAGCACCCAGCACCCTGAGCACTGAACACCCAGCACCCTGAGTACTGAGCACCCAGCACGCTGAGTACTGAGCACTCAGCACCCTGAGCACTGAGCACCCAGCACCCTGAGTACTGAGCACCCAGCACCCTGAGTACTGAGCACCTAGCACCCTGAGCACTAAGCACCGAGCACCCTGAGTACTGAACACCCAGCACCCTGAGCACTGAGCACTGAGCACCCAGCACCCTGAGCACTGAGAACTGAGCACCCAGCACCCCGAGCACTGAGCACCCAGCACCCTGAGCACCCAGCACCCTGAGCACTGAGCACCCTGAGCACTGAGCACCCTGATCACTGAGCACTGAGCACCAAGCACCCTGAGTACTGAGCACCCAACACTCTGAGCACTGAGCACCCAGCACGCTGAGTACTGAGCACTGAGCACACAGCACCCTGAGTACTGAGCACCCAGCACCCCGAGCACTGAGCACCCAGCGCCCCGAGCACTGAGCACCCAGCACCCTGAGCACTGAGCACTGAGCACACTGAGCACTGAGCACCCAGCACCCCGAGTACTGAGCACTGAGCACCCTGAGTACTGCGCACCCAACACCCAGAGTACTGATCACCCAGCACCCTGAGAACTGAGCACCCAGCACCCTGAGTACTGAGCACCCAGCACCCTGAGTACTGAGCACCCAGCACCCTGAGCACTGAGCACTGAGCACCCAGCACCTTGAGCACTGAGCACTGACCACCCAGCACCCTGAGCACTGAGCACCCAGCACCCTGAGCACTGAGCACCCTGCACCCTGAGTACTGAGTACTCAGCACCCTGAGCACTGAGCACCCAGCACCCTGAGTACTGATCACCGAGCACCCCGAGCACTGAGCACCCAGCACCCTGAGTACTGAGCACCCAGCACCCTGAGTACTGAGCATCCAGCACCCTGAGTACTGAGCACCCAGCACCCTGAGCACTGAGCACAAAGCACGCTGAGTACTGAGCACTGAGCACCCTGAGTACTGAGCACCGAGGACCCTGAGCACTGAGCACCCAGCACGCTGAGTACTGAGCACTGAGCACCCTGAGTTCTGAGCACCTAGCACCCTGAGTACTGAGCACCCAGCACCCTGAGCACTGAGCAGCCAGCACCCTCAGCACTGAGCACCCAGCACCCCGAGCACTGAGCAACCAGCACCCCGAGTACTGAGCACCCAGCACCCCGAGTACTGAGCACCGAGCACCCCGAGCACTGAGCACCCAGCACCCTGAGTACTGAGCACCCAGTACCCTGAGTACTGAGCACCCCGAGTACTGAGCACCCAGCACCCCGAGCACTGAGCATCCAGCACCCTGAGTACTGAGAACAGATCACCCTGAGCACTGAGCACCCAGCACCCTGAGTACTGAGCACCCAGAACCCTGAGTACTGAGTACAAAGCACCCTGAGCACTGAGCACCCAGCACCCTGAGTACTGAGCACCGAGCACCCTGAGTACTGAGCACCCAGCACCCTGAGTACGGAGCACCCAGCACCCTGAGTACTGAGCACCCAGCACCCTGAGTACTGAGCACCGAGCACCCCGAGCACTGAGCAACCAGCACCCTGAGTACTGAGCACTGAGCACCCTGAGTACTAAGCACCGAACACCCTGAGTACTGAGCACCCAGCACCCTGAGGACTGAGCACCCAGCACCCTGAGCACTGAGCACCCAGCACCCTGAGTAATGAGCACCCAGCACCCTGAGTACTGAGCACCCAGCACCGTGAGCACTGAGCACCCAGCACCCCGAGCACTGAGCACCCAGCACCCCGAGCACTGAGCACCCAGCACCCTGAGCACTGAGCACCCAGCACCCTGAGCACTGAGCACCCAGCACCCTGAGTACTGAGTACTCAGCACCCTGAGCACTGAGCACCCAGCACCCTGAGTACTGATCACCGAGCACCCCGAGCACTGAGCACACAGCACCCTGAGTACTGAGCACCCAGCACCCTGAGCACTGAGCACAAAGCACGCTGAGTACTGAGCACTGAAAACCCTGAGTACTGAGCACCGAGGACCCTGAGCACTGAGCACTGAGCACCCAGCACCCTGAGCACTGAGAACTGAGCACCCAGCACCCCGAGCACTGAGCACCCAGCACCCTGAGCACCCAGCACCCTGAGCACTGAGCACCCTGAGCACTGAGCACCCTGATCACTGAGCACTGAGCACCAAGCACCCTGAGTACTGAGCACCCAACACTCTGAGCACTGAGCACCCAGCACGCTGAGTACTGAGCACTGAGCACACAGCACCCTGAGTACTGAGCACCCAGCACCCCGAGCACTGAGCACCCAGCGCCCCGAGCACTGAGCACCCAGCACCCTGAGCACTGAGCACTGAGCACACTGAGCACTGAGCACCCAGCACCCCGAGTACTGAGCACTGATCACCCTGAGTACTGCGCACCCAACACCCAGAGTACTGATCACCCAGCACCCTGAGAACTGAGCACCCAGCACCCTGAGTACTGAGCACCCAGCACCCTGAGTACTGAGCACCCAGCACCCTGAGCACTGAGCACTGAGCACCCAGCACCTTGAGCACTGAGCACTGACCACCCAGCACCCTGAGCACTGAGCACCCAGCACCCTGAGCACTGAGCACCCTGCACCCTGAGTACTGAGTACTCAGCACCCTGAGCACTGAGCACCCAGCACCCTGAGTACTGATCACCGAGCACCCCGAGCACTGAGCACCCAGCACCCTGAGTACTGAGCACCCAGCACCCTGAGTACTGAGCATCCAGCACCCTGAGTACTGAGCACCCAGCACCCTGAGCACTGAGCACAAAGCACGCTGAGTACTGAGCACTGAGCACCCTGAGTACTGAGCACCGAGGACCCTGAGCACTGAGCACCCAGCACGCTGAGTACTGAGCACTGAGCACCCTGAGTTCTGAGCACCTAGCACCCTGAGTACTGAGCACTCAGCACCCTGAGCACTGAGCAGCCAGCACCCTCAGCACTGAGCACCCAGCACCCCGAGCACTGAGCACCCAGCACCCTGAGCACTGAGCAACCAGCACCCCGAGTACTGAGCACCCAGCACCCCGAGTACTGAGCACCGAGCACCCCGAGCACTGAGCACCCAGCACCCTGAGTACTGAGCACCCAGTACCCTGAGTACTGAGCACCCCGAGTACTGAGCACCCAGCACCCCGAGCACTGAGCATCCAGCACCCTGAGTACTGAGAACAGATCACCCTGAGCACTGAGCACCCAGCACCCTGAGTACTGAGCACCCAGAACCCTGAGTACTGAGTACAAAGCACCCTGAGCACTGAGCACCCAGCACCCAGAGTACTGAGCACCGAGCACCCTGAGTACTGAGCACCCAGCACCCTGAGTACAGAGCACCCAGCACCCTGAGTACTGAGCACCCAGCACCCTGAGTACTGAGCACCTAGCACCCCGAGCACTGAGCAACCAGCACCCTGAGTACTGAGCACTGAGCACCCTGAGTACTAAGCACCGAACACCCTGAGTACTGAGCACCCAGCACCCTGAGGACTGAGCACCCAGCACCCTGAGCACTGAGCACCCAGCACCCTGAGTAATGAGCACCCAGCACCCTGAGTACTGAGCACCCAGCACCGTGAGCACTGAGCACCCAGCACCCCGAGCACTGAGCACCCAGCACCCCGAGCACTGAGCACCCAGCACCCTGAGCACTGAGCACCCAGCACCCTGAGCACTGAGCACCCAGCACCCTGAGTACTGAGTACTCAGCACCCTGAGCACTGAGCACCCAGCACCCTGAGTACTGATCACCGAGCACCCCGAGCACTGAGCACACAGCACCCTGAGTACTGAGCACCCAGCACCCTGAGCACTGAGCACAAAGCACGCTGAGTACTGAGCACTGAACACCCTGAGTACTGAGCACCGAGGACCCTGAGCACTCAGCACCCAGCACGCTGAGTACTAAGCACTGAGCACCCTGAGTACTGAGCACCTAGCACCCTGAGTACTGAGCACCCAGCACCCTGAGCACTGAGCAGCCAGCACCCTCAGCACTGAGCACCCAGCACCCCGAGCACTGAGCACCCAGCACCCTGAGCACTGAGCACCCAGCACCCCGAGTACTGAGCACCGAGCACCCCGAGCTCTGAGCACCCAGCACCCTGAGTACTGAGAACAGATCACCCCGAGCACGGAGCACCCAGTACCCCGAGCACTGAGTACTGAGCACCCAGCACCCTGAGTACTGAGCACCGAGCTCCCCGAGCACTGAGCACCCAGCACCCTGAGCACTGAGCACCCAGCACCCTGAGCACTGAGCACCCAGCAACCAGAGCACTGAGCACCCAGCACCCTGAGCACTGAGCACCCAGCACCCTGAGTACTGAGCACCCAGCACCCTGAGTACTGAGCACCCAGCACCCTGAGTACTGAGCACCGAGCACCCTGAGTACTGAGCAACGAGCACCCTGAGTACTGAGCACCCAGCACCCTGAGCACTGAGCACCCAGCACCCTGAGTACTGAGCACCCAGCACCCTGAGTACTGAGCACCCAGCACCCCGAGCACTGAGCACCCAGCACCCTGAGTACTGAGCACCTAGCACCCTGAGCACTGAGCACCGAGCACCCTGAGTACTGAACACCCAGCACCCTGAGCACTGAGCACTGAGCACCCAGCACCCTGAGCACTGAGAACTGAGCACCCAGCACCCCGAGCACTGAGCACCCAGCACCCTGAGCACCCAGCACCCTGAGTACTGAGCACCCTGAGCACTGAGCACCCTGAGCACTGAGCACCCAGCACCCTGAGTACTGAGCACCCAACACTCTGAGAACTGAGCACCCAGCACGCTGAGTACTGAGCACTGAGCACACAGCACCCTGAGTACTGAGCACCCAGCACCCCGAGCACTGAGCACCCAGCGCCCCGAGCACTGAGCACCCAGCACCCTGAGCACTGAGCACTGAGCACACTGAGCACTGAGCACCCAGCACCCCGAGTACTGAGCACTGAGCACCCTGAGTACTGCGCACCCAACACCCAGAGTACTGATCACCCAGCACCCTGAGAACTGAGCACCCAGCACCCTGAGTACTGAGCACCCAGCACCCTGAGTACTGAGCACCCAGCACCCTGAGCACTGAGCACTAAGCACCCAGCACCTTGAGCACTGAGCACTGACCACCCAGCACCCTGAGCACTGAGCACCCAGCACCCTGAGCACTGAGCACCCAGCACCCTGAGTACTGAGTACTCAGCACCCTGAGCACTGAGCACTGAGCACCCAGCACCCTGAGCACTGAGCACTGAGCACCCAGCACCCCGAGCACTGAGCACCCAGCACCCTGAGCACCCAGCACCCTGAGCACTGAGCACCCTGAGCACTGAGCACCCTGAGCACTGAGCACTGAGCACCCAGCACCATGAGTACTGAGCACCCAACACTATGAGCAATGAGCACCCAGCACGCTGAGTACTGAGCACTGAGCACATAGCACCCTGAGGACTGAGCACCCAGCACCCTGAGCACTGAGCACTGAGCACCCAGCACCCCGAGCACTGAGCACCCAGCACCCTGAGCACCCAGCACCCTGAGCACTGAGCACCCTGAGTACTGAGCACCCAGCACCCTGAGCACTGAGCACACAGCACCCTGAGTACTGAGCACCCTGAGTAGTGAGCACTGATCACCCTGAGCACTGAGCACCCAGCACCCTGAGTACTGAGCACACAGCACCCTGAGCACTGAGCACCCAGCACCCTGAGCACTGAGCACCCAGCACCCTGAGTACTGAGCACCCAGAACCCTGAGTACTGAGTACAAAGCACCATGAGCACTGAGCACCCAGCACCCTGAGTACTGAGCACCGAGCACCCTGAGTACTGAGCACCCAGCACCCTGAGTACTGAGCACCCAGCACCCTGAGCACTGAGCACCCAGGACCCTGAGTACTGAGCACCCAGCACCCTGAGTACTGAGCACCCAGCACCCTGAGTACGGAGCACCCAGCACCCTGAGTACTGAGCACCCAGCACCCTGAGTACTGAGCACCGAGCACCCGAGCACTGAGCAACCAGCACCCTGAGTACTGAGCACTGAGCACCCTGAGTACTAAGCACCGAACACCCTGAGTAGTGAGCACCCAGCACCCGGAGGACTGAGCACCCAGCACCCTGAGCACTGAGCACCCAGCACCCTGAGTAATGAGCACCCAGCACCCTGAGTACTGAGCACCCAGCACCCTGAGCACTGAGCACCCAGCACCCCGAGCACTGAGCACCCAGCACCCCGAGCACTGAGCACCCAGCACCCTGAGCACTGAGCACCCAGCACCCTGAGCACTGAGCACCCAGCACCCTGAGTACTGAGTACTCAGCACCCTGAGCACTGAGCACCCAGCACCCTGAGTACTGATCACCGAGCACCCCGAGCACTGAGCACCCAGCACCCTGAGTACTGAGCACCCAGCACCCTGAGCACTGAGCACAAAGCACGCTGAGTACTGAGCTCTGAACACCCTGAGTACTTAGCACCGAGGACCCTGAGCACTCAGCACCCAGCACGCTGAGTACTAAGCACTGAGCACCCTGAGTACTGAGCACCTAGCACCCTGAGTACTGAGCACCCAGCACCCTGAGCACTGAGCAGCCAGCACCCTCAGCACTGAGCACCCAGCACCCCGAGCACTGAGCACCCAGCACCCTGAGCACTGAGCACCCAGCACCCCGAGTACTGAGCACCGAGCACCCCGAGCTCTGAGCACCCAGCACCCTGAGTACTGAGCACCCAGTACCCTGAGTACTGAGCACCCCGAGTACTGAGCACCCAGCACCCCGAGCACTGAGCACCCAGCACCCTGAGTACTGAGAACAGATCACCCCGAGCACGGAGCACCCAGTACCCCGAGCACTGAGTACTGAGCACCCAGCACCCTGAGTACTGAGCACCGAGCTCCCCGAGCACTGAGCACCCAGCACCCTGAGCACTGAGCACCCAGCACCCTGAGCACTGAACACCCAGCACCCTGAGTACTGAGCACCCAGCACGCTGAGTACTGAGCACTCAGCACCCTGAGCACTGAGCACCCAGCACCCTGAGTACTGAGCACTGAGCACCCAGCACCCCGAGCACTGAGCACCCAGCACCCTGTGTACTGAGCACTGAGCACCCTGATTACTAAGCACCTAGCACCCTGAGTACTGAGCACCCAGGACCCTGAGCACTGAGCACCGAGCACCCCGAGCACTGAGCACTCAGCACCCTGAGCACTCAGCACCCATCACCCCGATCACTGAGCACCCAGCACCCTGAGCACTGAGCACCCAGCACCCTGAGCACTGAGCACCCAGCACCCAGAGCACTGAGCACCCAGCACACTGAGCACTGAGCACCCAGCACCCTGAGTACTGAGCACCCAGCACCCTGAGTACTGAGCACCCAGCACCCTGAGTACTGAGCACCGAGCACCATGAGTACTGAGCACCGAGCACCCTGAGTACTGAGCACCCAGCACCCTGAGCACTGAGCACCCAGCACCCTGAGTACTGAGCACCCAGCACCCTGAGTACTGAGCACCCAGCACCCCTAGCACTGAGCACCCAGCACCCTGAGTACTGAGCACCTAGCACCCTGAGCACTGAGCACCGAGCACCCTGAGTACTGAACACCCAGCACCCTGAGCACTGAGCACTGAGCACCCAGCACCCTGAGCACTGAGAACTGAGCACCCAGCACCCCGAGCACTGAGCACCCAGCACCCTGAGCACCCAGCACCCTGAGCACTGAGCACCCTGAGCACTGAGCACCCTGAGCACTGAGCACTGAGCACCCAGCACCCTGAGTACTGAGCACCCAGCACCCTGAGCACTGAGCACCCAGCACCCCGAGCACTGAGCACCCAGCACCCCGAGCACTGAGCACCCAGCACCCTGAGCACTGAGCACCCAGCACCCTGAGCACTGAGCACCCAGCACCCTGAGTACTGAGTACTCAGCACCCTGAGCACTGAGCACCCAGCACCCTGAGTACTGATCACCGAGCACCCCGAGCACTGAGCACCCAGCACCCTGAGTACTGAGCACCCAGCACCCTGAGCACTGAGCACAAAGCACGCTGAGTACTGAGCACTGAACACCCTGAGTACTGAGCACCGAGGACCCTGAGCACTCAGCACCCAGCACGCTGAGTACTAAGCACTGAGCACCCTGAGTACTGAGCACCTAGCACCCTGAGTACTGAGCACCCAGCACCCTGAGCACTGAGCAGCCAGCACCCTCAGCACTGAGCACCCAGCACCCCGAGCACTGAGCACCCAGCACCCCGAGCTCTGAGCACCCAGCACCCTGAGTACTGAGCACCCAGTACCCTGAGTACTGAGCACCCCGAGTACTGAGCACCCAGCACCCCGAGCACTGAGCACCCAGCACCCTGAGTACTGAGAACAGATCACCCCGAGCACGGAGCACCCAGTACCCCGAACACTGAGTACTGAGCACCCAGCACCCTGAGTACTGAGCACCGAGCTCCCCGAGCACTGAGCACCCAGCACCCTGAGCACTGAGCACCCAGCACCCTGAGCACTGAACACCCAGCACCCTGAGCACTGAGCACCCAGCACCCTGAGCACTGAGCACCCAGCACCCTGAGTACTGAGTACTCAGCACCCTGAGCACTGAGCACCCAGCACCCTGAGTACTGATCACTGAGCACCCGGAGCACTGAGCACCCAGCACCCTGAGTACTGAGCACCCAGCACCGTGAGTACTGAGTACAAAGCACCCTGAGCACTGAGCACCCAGCACCCTGAGTACTGAGCACGGAGCACCCTGAGTACTGAGCACCCAGCACCCTGAGTACTGAGCACCCAGCACCCTGAGCACTGAGCACCCAGCACCCTGAGTACTGAGCACCCAGCACCCTGAGTACTGAGCACTGATCACCCTGAGCACTGAGCACCCAGCACCCCGAGCACTGAGCACCCAGCACCCTGAGTACTGAGCACCTAGCACCCTGAGCACTGAGCACCGAGCACCCTGAGTACTGAACACCCAGCACCCTGAGCACTGAGCACTGAGCACCCAGCACCCTGAGCACTGAGCACTGAGCACCCAGCACCCCGAGCACTGAGCACCCAGCACCCTGAGCACCCAGCACCCTGAGCACTGAGCACCCTGAGCACTGAGCACCCTGAGCACTGAGCACTGAGCACCCAGCACCATGAGTACTGAGCACCCAACACTCTGAGCAATGAGCACCCAGCACGCTGAGTACTGAGCACTGAGCACACAGCACCCTGAGGACTGAGCACCCAGCACCCTGAGCACTGAGCACTGAGCACCCAGCACCCCGAGCACTGAGCACCCAGCACCCTGAGCACCCAGCACCCTGAGCACTGAGCACCCTGAGTACTGAGCACCCAGCACCCTGAGCACTGAGCACACAGCACCCTGAGTACTGAGCACCCTGAGTAGTGAGCACTGATCACCCTGAGCACTGAGCACCCAGCACCCTGAGTACTGAGCACACAGCACCCTGAGCACTGAGCACCCAGCACCCTGAGCACTGAGCACCCAGCACCCTGAGTACTGAGCACCCAGAACCCTGAGTACTGAGTACAAAGCACCATGAGCACTGAGCACCCAGCACCCTGAGTACTGAGCACCGAGCACCCTGAGTACTGAGCACCCAGCACCCTGAGTACTGAGCACCCAGCACCCTGAGCACTGAGCACCCAGCACCCTGAGTACTGAGCACCCAGCACCCTGAGTACTGAGCACCCAGCACCCTGAGTACGGAGCACCCAGCACCCTGAGTACTGAGCACCCAGCACCCTGAGTACTGAGCACCGAGCACCCGAGCACTGAGCAACCAGCACCCTGAGTACTGAGCACTGAGCACCCTGAGTACTAAGCACCGAACACCCTGAGTAGTGAGCACCCAGCACCCGGAGGACTGAGCACCCAACACCCTGAGCACTGAGCACCCAGCACCCTGAGTAATGAGCACCCAGCACCCTGAGTACTGAGCACCCAGCACCCTGAGCACTGAGCACCCAGCACCCCGAGCACTGAGCACCCAGCACCCCGAGCACTGAGCACCCAGCACCCTGAGCACTGAGCACCCAGCACCCTGAGCACTGAGCACCCAGCACCCTGAGTAATGAATACTCAGCACCCTGAGCACTGAGCACCCAGCACCCTGAGTACTGATCACCGAGCACCCCGAGCACTGAGCACCCAGCCCCCTGAGTACTGAGCACCCAGCACCCTGAGCACTGAGCACAAAGCACGCTGAGTACTGAGCTCTGAACACCCTGAGTACTTAGCACCGAGGACCCTGAGCACTCAGCACCCAGCACGCTGAGTACTAAGCACTGAGCACCCTGAGTACTGAGCACCTAGCACCCTGAGTACTGAGCACCCAGCACCCTGAGCACTGAGCAGCCAGCACCCTCAGCACTGAGCACCCAGCACCCCGAGCACTGAGCACCCAGCACCCTGAGCACTGAGCACCCAGCACCCCGAGTACTGAGCACCGAGCACCCCGAGCTCTGAGCACCCAGCACCCTGAGTACTGAGCACCCAGTACCCTGAGTACTGAGCACCCCGAGTACTGAGCACCGAGCACCCCGAGCACTGAGCACCCAGCACCCTGAGTACTGAGCACCGAGCTCCCCGAGCACTGAGCACCCAGCACCCTGAGCACTGAGCACCCAGCACCCTGAGCACTGAACACCCAGCACCCTGAGTACTGAGCACCCAGCACGCTGAGTACTGAGCACTCAGCACCCTGAGCACTGAGCACCCAGCACCCTGAGTACTGAGCACTGAGCACCCAGCACCCCGAGCACTGAGCACCCAGCACCCTGTGTACTGAGCACTGAGCACCCTGATTACTAAGCACCTAGCACCCTGAGTACTGAGCACCCAGGACCCTGAGCACTGAGCACCGAGCACCCCGAGCACTGAGCACTCAGCACCCTGAGCACTCAGCACCCATCACCCCGATCACTGAGCACCCAGCACCCTGAGCACTGAGCACCCAGCACCCTGAGCACTGAGCACCCAGCACCCAGAGCACTGAGCACCCAGCACACTGAGCACTGAGCACCCAGCACCCTGAGTACTGAGCACCCAGCACCCTGAGTACTGAGCACCCAGCACCCTGAGTACTGAGCACCGAGCACCATGAGTACTGAGCACCGAGCACCCTGAGTACTGAGCACCCAGCACCCTGAGCACTGAGCACCCAGCACCCTGAGTACTGAGCACCCAGCACCCTGAGTACTGAGCACCCAGCACCCCTAGCACTGAGCACCCAGCACCCTGAGTACTGAGCACCTAGCACCCTGAGCACTGAGCACCGAGCACCCTGAGTACTGAACACCCAGCACCCTGAGCACTGAGCACCCAGCACCCTGAGCACTGAACACCCAGCACCCTGAGTACTGAGCACCCAGCACGCTGAGTACTGAGCACTCAGCACCCTGAGCACTGAGCACCCAGCACCCTGAGTACTGAGCACTGAGCACCCAGCACCCCGAGCACTGAGCACCCAGCACCCTGTGTACTGAGCACTGAGCACCCTGATTACTAAGCACCTAGCACCCTGAGTACTGAGCACCCAGGACCCTGAGCACTGAGCACCGAGCACCCCGAGCACTGAGCACTCAGCACCCTGAGCACTCAGCACCCATCACCCCGATCACTGAGCACCCAGCACCCTGAGCACTGAGCACCCAGCACCCTGAGCACTGAGCACCCAGCACCCAGAGCACTGAGCACCCAGCACCCTGAGCACTGAGCACCCAGCACCCTGAGTACTGAGCACCCAGCACCCTGAGTACTGAGCACCCAGCACCCTGAGTACTGAGCACCGAGCACCGTGAGTACTGAGCACCGAGCACCCTGAGTACTGAGCACCCAGCACCCTGAGCACTGAGCACCCAGCACCCTGAGTACTGAGCACCCAGCACCCTGAGTACTGAGCACCCAGCACCCCTAGCACTGAGCACCCAGCACCCTGAGTACTGAGCACCTAGCACCCTGAGCACTGAGCACCGAGCACCCTGAGTACTGAACACCCAGCACCCTGAGCACTGAGCACTGAGCACCCAGCACCCTGAGCACTGAGAACTGAGCACCCAGCACCCCGAGCACTGAGCACCCAGCACCCTGAGCACCCAGCACCCTGAGCACTGAGCACCCTGAGCACTGAGCACCCTGAGCACTGAGCACTGAGCACCCAGCACCCTGAGTACTGAGCACCCAACACTCTGAGCACTGAGCACCCAGAACGCTGAGTACTGAGCACTGAGCACACAGCACCCTGAGTACTGAGCACCCAGCACCCCGAGCACTGAGCACCCAGCGCCCCGAGCACTGAGCACCCAGCACCCTGAGCACTGAGCACTGAGCACACTGAGCACTGAGCACCCAGCACCCCGAGTACTGAGCACTGAGCACCCTGAGTACTGCGCACCCAACACCCAGAGTACTGATCACCCAGCACCCTGAGAACTGAGCACCCAGCACCCTGAGTACTGAGCACCCAGCACCCTGAGTACTGAGCACCCAGCACCCTGAGCACTGAGCACTGAGCACCCAGCACCTTGAGCACTGAGCACTGACCACCCAGCACCCCGAGCACTGAGCACCCAGCACCCCAAGCACTGAGCACCCAGCGCCCTGAGCACTGAGCACCCAGCACACTGAGCACTGAGCACCCAGCCCCCTGAGTACTGAGCACCCAGCACCATGAGTACTGAGCACCCAGCACCCTGAGCACTGAGCACCCTGAGGACTGAGCACCCAGCTCCCTGAGCACTGAGCACCCAGCACCCTGAGTACTGAGCACCGATCACCCTGAGCACTGAGCACCCAGCACCCCGAGCACTGAGCACCCAGCACCCTGAGTACTGAGCACCCAGCACCCTGAGCACTGAGCACCCAGCACCCTGAGTACTGAGCACCCTGAGTACTGAGCACCGATCACCCTGAGCACTGAGCACCCAGCACCCTGAGTACTGAGCACCCAGCACCCTGAGCACTGAGCAACCAGCACCCTGAGCACTGAGCACCCAGCACCCTGAGTACTGAGCACCCAGCACCCTGAGTACTGAGTACCCAGCACCCTGAGCACTGAGGACCCAGCACCCTGAGTACTGAGCACCGAGCACCCTGAGTACTGAGCACCCAGCACCCTGAGTACTGAGCACACAGCACCCTGAGCACTGAGCACCCAGCACCCTGAGTACTGAGCACCCAGCACCCAGAGCACTGAGCACCCAGCACCCCGAGCACGGAGCACCCAGGACCCCGAGCACTGAGTACTGAGCACCCAGCACCCTGAGTACTGAGCACCGAGCTAACCGAGCACTGAGCACCCTGAGTACTGAGCACCCAGCACCCCGATCACTGAGCACCCAGCACCATGTGCACTGAGCACCCAGCACCCTGAGCACTGAGCACCCAGCACCCTGAGTACTGAGCACCCAGCACGCTGAGTACTGAGCACCCAGCACCCTGAGCACTGAGCAGGCAGCACCCTGAGTACTGAGCACTGAGCACCCAGCACCCCGAGCACTGAGCACCCAGCACCCTGTGTACTGAGCACTGAGCACCCTGAGCACTGAGCACCGAGCACCCCGAGCACTGAGCACCCAGCACCCTGAGCACTCAGCACCCAGCACCCCGAGCACTGAGCACCGAGCACCCCGAGCACTGAGCACCCAGCACCCTGAGCACTCAGCACCCAGCACCCCGAGCACTGAGCACCCAGCACCCTGAGCACTGAGCACCCAGCACCATGAGCACGGAGCACCCCGAGTACTGAGCACCCAGCACCCTGAGCACTGAGCACCCAGCACCTTGAGTACTGAGCACCGAGCACCTCGAGCAATAAGCACCCAGCACCCTGAGTACTGAGCACCCAGCACCCTGAGCACTGAGCACCCAGAACCCTGAGCACTGAGCACCCAGCACCCTGAGCACGGAGCACCCAGCACCCTGAGTACTGAGCACCCAACACCCAGACTACTGAGCTCCCAGCACCCTGAGCACTGAGCACCCAGCACCCTGAGTACTGAGCACCCAGCACCCTGAGTACTGAACACCCAGCACCCTGAGCACTGAGCACTGAGCACCCTGAGCACTGAGTACTGAGCACTGAGCACCCTGAGCACTGAGCACCCAGCACCCCGAGTACTGAGCACCCAGCACCCCGAGCACTGAGCACCCAGCGCCCCGAGCACTGAGCACCCAGCACCCCGAGCACTGAGCACTGAGCACCCTGAGCACTGAGCACCAAGCACCCTGAGTACTGAGCACTGAGCACCCTGAGTACTGAGCACCAAGCACCCCGAGTACTGAGCACTGAGCACCCTGAGTACTGAGCACCCAGCACCCTGAGCACTGAGCACCCAGCACCCTGAGTACTGAGCACTGAAAACCCTGAGTACTGAGCACCGAGCACCCTGAGTACTGAGCACCCAGCACCCTGATCACTGAGCACGGAGCACCCCGAGGACTGAGCACCCAGCACCCTGAGCACTGAGCACCCAGCACCTTGAGTACTGAGCACCGAGCACAATGAGCACTGCGCACCCAGCACCCTGAGTACTGAGCACCCAGCACCCTGAGCACTGAGCACCCAGCTCCCTGAGCACTGAGCACGCAGCACCCCAAGCACTCAGCAACCAGCACCCTGAGTACTGAGCACAGAGCACCCTGAGCACTGAGCACCCAGCACCCTGAGTACTGAGCACCCAGCACCCTGAGTACTGAGCAACCAGCACCCTGAGCACTGAGCACTGAGCACCCAGCACCCTGAGCACTGAGCACTGAGCACCCAGCACCACAGCCCTGAGCAATCAGCACCCCGAGCACTGAGCACCCAGCACCCTGAGCACTGAGCACCCAGCACCCTGAGTACTGAGCAACCAGCTACCTGAGTACTGAGCACCCAGCACCCTGAGTACTGAGCACTCAGCAGCCTGAGTACTGAGCACCGAGCACACCGAGCAATGAGCACCCAGCACCCTGAGCACTGAGCACCCGGAGGACTGAGCACCCAGCACTCTGAGCACTGAGCACAGATCACTCTGAGCAGTGAGCACCCAGCACCCCGAGCACTGAGCACCCAGCACCCTGAGTACTGAGCACCCAGCACCCCGAGTACTGAGCACCCAGCACCCTGAGTACTGAGCACCCAGCACCCCGAGCACTGAGCACCCAGCACCCTGAGTACTGAGCACCCTGAGTACTGAGCACTGAGCACAGAGCATCCTGAGTACTGAGCACTCTGAGGACTGAGCACCCAGCACCCAGAGCACTGAGAACCCAGCACCCTGAGTACTGAGCACTGATCACCCTGAGCACTGAGCACCCAGCACCCCGAGCACTGAGCACCCAGCACCCTGAGTACTGAGCACCCAGCACCCTGAGCACTGAGCACCGAGCACCCTGAGTACTGAACACCCAGCACCTTGAGCACTCAGCACTGAGCACCCAGCACCCTGAGCACTGAGCACTGAGCACCCAGCACCCCGAGCACTGAGCACCCAGCACCCTGAGCACCCAGCACCCTGAGCACTGAGCACCCTGAGCACTGAGCACCCTGAGCACTGAGCACTGAGCACCCAGCACCCTGAGTACTGAGCACCCAACACTCTGAGCACTGAGCACCCAGCACGCTGAGTACTGAGCACTGAGCACACAGCACCCTGAGTACTGAGCACCCAGCACCCCGAGCACTGAGCACCCAGCGCCCCGAGCACTGAGCACCCAGCACCCCGAGCACTGAGCACTGAGCACACTGAGCACTGAGCACCCAGCACCCCGAGTACTGAGCACTGAGCGCCCTGAGTACTGAGCACCCAGCACCCCGAGTACTGAGCACTGAGCACCCTGAGTACTGAGCACCCAGCACCCTGAGCACTGAGAACCCAGCACCATGAGTACTGAGTACCCAGCACCCTGAGTACTGAGCACCGAGCACCCCGAGCACTGAGCACCCAGCACCCTGAGCACTGAGCACCCTGTGGACTGAGCACCCAGCACCCTGAGCACCGAGCACCCCGAGCACTGAGCACCCAGCACCCTGAGCACTGAGCACCCTGAGGACTGAGCACCCAGCACCCTGAGCACCGAGCACCCCGAGCACTGAGCACCCAGCACCCTGAGCACTGAGCACCCTGAGGACTGAGCACCCAGCACCCTGAGCACCGAGCACCCCGAGCACTGAGCACCCAGCACCCTGAGTACTGAGAACAGATCACCCCGAGCACGGAGCACCCAGTACCCCGAACACTGAGTACTGAGCACCCAGCACCCTGAGTACTGAGCACCGAGCTCCCCGAGCACTGAGCACCCAGCACCCTGAGCACTGAGCACCCAGCACCCTGAGCACTGAACACCCAGCACCCTGAGTACTGAGCACCCAGCACGCTGAGTACTGAGCACTCAGCACCCTGAGCACTGAGCACCCAGCACCCTGAGTACTGAGCACTGAGCACCCAGCACCCCGAGCACTGAGCACCCAGCACCCTGTGTACTGAGCACTGAGCACCCTGATTACTAAGCACCTAGCACCCTGAGTACTGAGCACCCAGGACCCTGAGCACTGAGCACCGAGCACCCCGAGCACTGAGCACTCAGCACCCTGAGCACTCAGCACCCATCACCCCGATCACTGAACACCCAGCACCCTGAGCACTGAGCACCCAGCACCCTGAGCACTGAGCACCCAGCACCCAGAGCACTGAGCACCCAGCACCCTGAGCACTGAGCACCCAGCACCCTGAGTACTGAGCACCCAGCACCCTGAGTACTGAGCACCCAGCACCCTGAGTACTTAGCACCGAGCACCCTGAGTACTGAGCACCGAGCACCCTGAGTACTGAGCACCCAGCACCCTGAGCACTGAGCACCCAGCACCCTGAGTACTGAGCACCCAGCACCCTGAGTACTGAGCACCCAGCACCCCTAGCACTGAGCACCCAGCACCCTGAGTACTGAGCACCTAGCACCCTGAGCACTGAGCACCGAGCACCCTGAGTACTGAACACCCAGCACCCTGAGCACTGAGCACTGAGCACCCAGCACCCTGAGCACTGAGAACTGAGCACCCAGCACCCCGAGCACTGAGCACCCAGCACCCTGAGCACCCAGCACCCTGAGCACTGAGCACCCTGAGCACTGAGCACCCTGAGCACTGAGCACTGAGCACCCAGCACCCTGAGTACTGAGCACCCAACACTCTGAGCACTGAGCACCCAGCACGCTGAGTACTGAGCACTGAGCACACAGCACCCTGAGTACTGAGCACCCAGCACCCCGAGCACTGAGCACCCAGCGCCCCGAGCACTGAGCACCCAGCACCCTGAGCACTGAGCACTGAGCACACTGAGCACTGAGCACCCAGCACCCCGAGTACTGAGCACTGAGCACCCTGAGTACTGCGCACCCAACACCCAGAGTACTGATCACCCAGCACCCTGAGAACTGAGCACCCAGCACCCTGAGTACTGAGCACCCAGCACCCTGAGTACTGAGCACCCAGCACCCTGAGCACTGAGCACTGAGCACCCAGCACCTTGAGCACTGAGCACTGACCACCCAGCACCCCGAGCACTGAGCACCCAGCGCCCTGAGCACTGAGCACCCAGCACACTGAGCACTGAGCACCCAGCCCCCTGAGTACTGAGCACCCAGCACCATGAGTACTGAGCACCCAGCACCCTGAGCACTGAGCACCCTGAGGACTGAGCACCCAGCTCCCTGAGCACTGAGCACCCAGGACCCTGAGTACTGAGCACCGATCACCCTGAGCACTGAGCACCCAGCACCCCGAGCACTGAGCACCCAGCACCCTGAGTACTGAGCACCCAGCACCCTGAGCACTGAGCACCCAGCACCCTGAGTACTGAGCACCCTGAGTACTGAGCACCGATCACCCTGAGCACTGAGCACCCAGCACCCTGAGTACTGAGCACCCAGCACCCTGAGCACTGAGCAACCAGCACCCTGAGCACTGAGCACCCAGCACCCTGAGTACTGAGCACCCAGCACCCTGAGTACTGAGTACCCAGCACCCTGAGCACTGAGGACCCAGCACCCTGAGTACTGAGCACCGAGCACCCTGAGTACTGAGCACCCAGCACCCTGAGTACTGAGCACACAGCACCCTGAGCACTGAGCACCCAGCACACTGAGTACTGAGCACCCAGCACCCTGAGTACTGAGCACCCAACACCCAGACTACTGAGCTCCCAGCACCCTAAGCACTGAGCACCCAGCACCCTGAGTACTGAGCACCCAGCACCCTGAGTACTGAACACCCAGCACCCTGAGCACTGAGCACTGAGCACCCTGAGCACTGAGTACTGAGCACTGAGCACCCTGAGCACTGAGCACCCAGCACCCCGAGTACTGAGCACCCAGCACCCCGAGCACTGAGCACCCAGCGCCCCGAGCACTGAGCACCCAGCACCCCGAGCACTGAGCACTGAGCACCCTGAGCACTGAGCACCAAGCACCCCGAGTACTGAGCACTGAGCACCCTGAGTACTGAGCACCAAGCACCCCGAGTACTGAGCACTGAGCACCCTGAGTACTGAGCACCCAGCACCCTGAGCACTGAGCACCCAGCACCCTGAGTACTGAGCACTGAAAACCCTGAGTACTGAGCACCGAGCACCCTGAGTACTGAGCACCCAGCACCCTGATCACTGAGCACGGAGCACCCCGAGGACTGAGCACCCAGCACCCTGAGCACTGAGCACCCAGCACCTTGAGTACTGAGCACCGAGCACAATGAGCACTGAGCACCCAGCACCCTGAGTACTGAGCACCCAGCACCCTGAGCACTGAGCACCCAGCTCCCTGAGCACTGAGCACGCAGCACCCCAAGCACTCAGCAACCAGCACCCTGAGTACTGAGCACAGAGCACCCTGAGCACTGAGCACCCAGCACCCTGAGTACTGAGCACCCAGCACCCTGAGTACTGAGCAACCAGCACCCTGAGCACTGAGCACCCAGCACCCTGAGCACTGAGCACTGAGCACCCAGCACCACAGCCCTGAGCAATCAGCACCCCGAGCACTGAGCACCCAGCACCCTGAGCACTGAGCACCCAGCACCCTGAGTACTGAGCAACCAGCTACCTGAGTACTGAGCACCCAGCACCCTGAGTACTGAGCACTCAGCAGCCTGAGTACTGAGCACCGAGCACACCGAGCAATGAGCACCCAGCACCCTGAGCACTGAGCACCCGGAGGACTGAGCACCCAGCACTCTGAGCACTGAGCACAGATCACTCTGAGCAGTGAGCACCCAGCACCCCGAGCACTGAGCACCCAGCACCCTGAGTACTGAGCACCCAGCACCCCGAGTACTGAGCACCCAGCACCCTGAGTACTGAGCACCCAGCACCCCGAGCACTGAGCACCCAGCACCCTGAGTACTGAGCACCCTGAGTACTGAGCACTGAGCACAGAGCATCCTGAGTACTGAGCACTCTGAGGACTGAGCACCCAGCACCCAGAGCACTGAGAACCCAGCACCCTGAGTACTGAGCACTGATCACCCTGAGCACTGAGCACCCAGCACCCCGAGCACTGAGCACCCAGCACCCTGAGTACTGAGCACCCAGCACCCTGAGCACTGAGCACCGAGCACCCTGAGTACTGAACACCCAGCACCTTGAGCACTCAGCACTGAGCACCCAGCACCCTGAGCACTGAGCACTGAGCACCCAGCACCCCGAGCACTGAGCACCCAGCACCCTGAGCACCCAGCACCCTGAGCACTGAGCACCCTGAGCACTGAGCACCCTGAGCACTGAGCACTGAGCACCCAGCACCCTGAGTACTGAGCACCCAACACTCTGAGCACTGAGCACCCAGCACGCTGAGTACTGAGCACTGAGCACACAGCACCCTGAGTACTGAGCACCCAGCACCCCGAGCACTGAGCACCCAGCGCCCCGAGCACTGAGCACCCAGCACCCCGAGCACTGAGCACTGAGCGCCCTGAGTACTGAGCACCCAGCACCCCGAGTACTGAGCACTGAGCACCCTGAGTACTGAGCACCCAGCACCCTGAGCACTGAGAACCCAGCACCATGAGTACTGAGTACCCAGCACCCTGAGTACTGAGCACCGAGCACCCCGAGCACTGAGCACCCAGCACCCTGAGCACTGAGCACCCTGAGGACTGAGCAACCAGCACCCTGAGCACCGAGCACCCCGAGCACTGAGCACCCAGCACCCTGAGCACTGAGCACCCTGAGGACTGAGCACCCAGCACCCTGAGCACCGAGCACCCCGAGCACTGAGCACCCAGCACCCTGAGCACTGAGCACCCTGAGGACTGAGCACCCAGCACCCTGAGCACCGAGCACCCCGAGCACTGAGCACCCAGCACCCTGAGTACTGAGAACAGATCACCCCGAGCACGGAGCACCCAGTACCCCGAACACTGAGTACTGAGCACCCAGCACCCTGAGTACTGAGCACCGAGCTCCCCGAGCACTGAGCACCCAGCACCCTGAGCACTGAGCACCCAGCACCCTGAGCACTGAACACCCAGCACCCTGAGTACTGAGCACCCAGCACGCTGAGTACTGAGCACTCAGCACCCTGAGCACTGAGCACCCAGCACCCTGAGTACTGAGCACTGAGCACCCAGCACCCCGAGCACTGAGCACACAGCACCCTGTGTACTGAGCACTGAGCACCCTGATTACTAAGCACCTAGCACCCTGAGTACTGAGCACCCAGGACCCTGAGCACTGAGCACCGAGCACCCCGAGCACTGAGCACTCAGCACCCTGAGCACTCAGCACCCATCACCCCGATCACTGAACACCCAGCACCCTGAGCACTGAGCACCCAGCACCCTGAGCACTGAGCACCCAGCACCCAGAGCACTGAGCACCCAGCACCCTGAGCACTGAGCACCCAGCACCCTGAGTACTGAGCACCCAGCACCCTGAGTACTGAGCACCCAGCACCCTGAGTACTTAGCACCGAGCACCCTGAGTACTGAGCACCGAGCACCCTGAGTACTAAGCACCCAGCACCCTGAGCACTGAGCACCCAGCACCCTGAGTACTGAGCACCCAGCACCCTGAGTACTGAGCACCCAGCACCCCTAGCACTGAGCACCCAGCACCCTGAGTACTGAGCACCTAGCACCCTGAGCACTGAGCACCGAGCACCCTGAGTACTGAACACCCAGCACCCTGAGCACTGAGCACTGAGCACCCAGCACCCTGAGCACTGAGAACTGAGCACCCAGCACCCCGAGCACTGAGCACCCAGCACCCTGAGCACCCAGCACCCTGAGCACTGAGCACCCTGAGCACTGAGCACCCTGAGCACTGAGCACTGAGCACCCAGCACCCTGAGTACTGAGCACCCAACACTCTGAGCACTGAGCACCCAGCACGCTGAGTACTGAGCACTGAGCACACAGCACCCTGAGTACTGAGCACCCAGCACCCCGAGCACTGAGCACCCAGCGCCCCGAGCACTGAGCACCCAGCACCCTGAGCACTGAGCACTGAGCACACTGAGCACTGAGCACCCAGCACCCCGAGTACTGAGCACTGAGCACCCTGAGTACTGCGCACCCAACACCCAGAGTACTGATCACCCAGCACCCTGAGAACTGAGCACCCAGCACCCTGAGTACTGAGCACCCAGCACCCTGAGTACTGAGCACCCAGCACCCTGAGCACTGAGCACTGAGCACCCAGCACCTTGAGCACTGAGCACTGACCACCCAGCACCCCGAGCACTGAGCACCCAGCGCCCTGAGCACTGAGCACCCAGCACACTGAGCACTGAGCACCCAGCCCCCTGAGTACTGAGCACCCAGCACCATGAGTACTGAGCACCCAGCACCCTGAGCACTGAGCACCCTGAGGACTGAGCACCCAGCTCCCTGAGCACTGAGCACCCAGCACCCTGAGTACTGAGCACCGATCACCCTGAGCACTGAGCACCCAGCACCCCGAGCACTGAGCACCCAGCACCCTGAGTACTGAGCACCCAGCACCCTGAGC
The DNA here is from genome assembly GCF_018167655.1 of Microtus oregoni. Lineage (NCBI taxonomy): Eukaryota > Metazoa > Chordata > Mammalia > Rodentia > Cricetidae > Microtus > Microtus oregoni. Next base: position 1,434,204 of record NW_024543271.1, on the reverse strand, counting down.
ACTGAGCACCCAGCACCCTGAGTACTGAGCACCCTGAGTACTGAGCACCGATCACCCTGAGCACTGAGCACCCAGCACCCTGAGTACTGAGCACCCAGCACCCTGAGCACTGAGCAACCAGCACCCTGAGTACTGAGTACCCAGCACCCTGAGCACTGAGGACCCAGCACCCTGAGTACTGAGCACCGAGCACCCTGAGTACTGAGCACCCAGCACCCTGAGTACTGAGCACACAGCACCCTGAGCACTGAGCACCCAGCACACTGAGTACTGAGCACCCAGCACCCTGAGTACTGAGCACCCAACACCCAGACTACTGAGCTCCCAGCACCCTGAGCACTGAGCACCCAGCACCCTGAGTACTGAGCACCCAGCACCCTGAGTACTGAACACCCAGCACCCTGAGCACTGAGCACTGAGCACCCTGAGCACTGAGTACTGAGCACTGAGCACCCTGAGCACTGAGCACCCAGCACCCCGAGTACTGAGCACCCAGCACCCCGAGCACTGAGCACCCAGCGCCCCGAGCACTGAGCACCCAGCACCCCGAGCACTGAGCACTGAGCACCCTGAGCACTGAGCACCAAGCACCCCGAGTACTGAGCACTGAGCACCCTGAGTACTGAGCACCAAGCACCCCGAGTACTGAGCACTGAGCACCCTGAGTACTGAGCACCCAGCACCCTGAGCACTGAGCACCCAGCACCCTGAGTACTGAGCACTGAAAACCCTGAGTACTGAGCACCGAGCACCCTGAGTACTGAGCACCCAGCACCCTGATCACTGAGCATGGAGCACCCCGAGGACTGAGCACCCAGCACCCTGAGCACTGAGCACCCAGCACCTTGAGTACTGAGCACCGAGCACAATGAGCACTGAGCACCCAGCACCCTGAGTACTGACCACCCAGCACCCTGAGCACTGAGCACCCAGCTCCCTGAGCACTGAGCACGCAGCACCCCAAGCACTCAGCAACCAGCACCCTGAGTACTGAGCACAGAGCACCCTGAGCACTGAGCACCCAGCACCCTGAGTACTGAGCACCCAGCACCCTGAGTACTGAGCAACCAGCACCCTGAGCACTGAGCACCCAGCACCCTGAGCACTGAGCACTGAGCATCCAGCACCACAGCCCTGAGCAATCAGCACCCCGAGCACTGAGCACCCAGCACCCTGAGCACTGAGCACCCAGCACCCTGAGTACTGAGCAACCAGCTACCTGAGTACTGAGCACCCAGCACCCTGAGTACTGAGCACTCAGCAGCCTGAGTACTGAGCACCGAGCACACCGAGCAATGAGCACCCAGCACCCTGAGCACTGAGCACCCGGAGGACTGAGCACCCAGCACTCTGAGCACTGAGCACAGATCACTCTGAGCAGTGAGCACCCAGCACCCTGAGCACTGAGCACCCAGCACCCTGAGTACTGAGCACCCAGCACCCCGAGTACTGAGCACCCAGCACCCTGAGTACTGAGCACCCAGCACCCCGAGCACTGAGCACCCAGCACCCTGAGTACTGAGCACCCTGAGTACTGAGCACTGAGCACAGAGCATCCTGAGTACTGAGCACTCTGAGGACTGAGCACCCAGCACCCAGAGCACTGAGAACCCAGCACCCGGAGTACTGAGCACTGATCACCCTGAGCACTGAGCACCCAGCACCCCGAGCACTGAGCACCCAGCACCCTGAGTACTGAGCACCCAGCACCCTGAGTACTGAGCACCCAGCACCCCTAGCACTGAGCACCCAGCACCCTGAGTACTGAGCACCTAGCACCCTGAGCACTGAGCACCGAGCACCCTGAGTACTGAACACCCAGCACCCTGAGCACTGAGCACTGAGCACCCAGCACCCTGAGCACTGAGAACTGAGCACCCAGCACCCCGAGCACTGAGCACCCAGCACCCTGAGCACCCAGCACCCTGAGCACTGAGCACCCTGAGCACTGAGCACCCTGAGCACTGAGCACTGAGCACCCAGCACCCTGAGTACTGAGCACCCAACACTCTGAGCACTGAGCACCCAGCACGCTGAGTACTGAGCACTGAGCACACAGCACCCTGAGTACTGAGCACCCAGCACCCCGAGCACTGAGCACCCAGCGCCCCGAGCACTGAGCACCCAGCACCCTGAGCACTGAGCACTGAGCACACTGAGCACTGAGCACCCAGCACCCCGAGTACTGAGCACTGAGCACCCTGAGTACTGCGCACCCAACACCCAGAGTACTGATCACCCAGCACCCTGAGAACTGAGCACCCAGCACCCTGAGTACTGAGCACCCAGCACCCTGAGTACTGAGCACCCAGCACCCTGAGTACTGAGCACCCAGCACCCTGAGCACTGAGCACTGAGCACCCAGCACCTTGAGCACTGAGCACTGACCACCCAGCACCCCGAGCACTGAGCACCCAGCGCCCTGAGCACTGAGCACCCAGCACACTGAGCACTGAGCACCCAGCCCCCTGAGTACTGAGCACCCAGCACCATGAGTACTGAGCACCCAGCACCCTGAGCACTGAGCACCCTGAGGACTGAGCACCCAGCTCCCTGAGCACTGAGCACCCAGCACCCTGAGTACTGAGCACCGATCACCCTGAGCACTGAGCACCCAGCACCCCGAGCACTGAGCACCCAGCACCCTGAGTACTGAGCACCCAGCACCCTGAGCACTGAGCACCCAGCACCCTGAGTACTGAGCACCCTGAGTACTGAGCACCGATCACCCTGAGCACTGAGCACCCAGCACCCTGAGTACTGAGCACCCAGCACCCTGAGCACTGAGCAACCAGCACCCTGAGCACTGAGCACCCAGCACCCTGAGTACTGAGCACCCAGCACCCTGAGTACTGAGTACCCAGCACCCTGAGCACTGAGGACCCAGCACCCTGAGTACTGAGCACCGAGCACCCTGAGTACTGAGCACCCAGCACCCTGAGTACTGAGCACATAGCACCCTGAGCACTGAGCACCCAGCACACTGAGTACTGAGCACCCAGCACCCTGAGTACTGAGCACCCAACACCCAGACTACTGAGCTCCCAGCACCCTGAGCACTGAGCACCCAGCACCCTGAGTACTGAGCACCCAGCACCCTGAGTACTGAACACCCAGCACAATGAGCACTGAGCACTGAGCACCCTGAGCACTGAGTACTGAGCACTGAGCACCCTGAGCACTGAGCACCCAGCACCCCGAGTACTGAGCACCCAGCACCCCGAGCACTGAGCACCCAGCGCCCCGAGCACTGAGCACCCAGCACCCCGAGCACTGAGCACTGAGCACCCTGAGCACTGAGCACCAAGCACCCCGAGTACTGAGCACTGAGCACCCTGAGTACTGAGCACCAAGCACCCCGAGTACTGAGCACTGAGCACCCTGAGTACTGAGCACCCAGCACCCTGAGCACTGAGCACCCAGCACCCTGAGTACTGAGCACTGAAAACCCTGAGTACTGAGCACCGAGCACCCTGAGTACTGAGCACCCAGCACCCTGATCACTGAGCATGGAGCACCCCGAGGACTGAGCACCCAGCACCCTGAGCACTGAGCAACCAGCACCTTGAGTACTGAGCACCGAGCACAATGAGCACTGAGCACCCAGCACCCTGAGTACTGACCACCCAGCACCCTGAGCACTGAGCACCCAGCTCCCTGAGCACTGAGCACGCAGCACCCCAAGCACTCAGCAACCAGCACCCTGAGTACTGAGCACAGAGCACCCTGAGCACTGAGCACCCAGCACCCTGAGTACTGAGCACCCAGCACCCTGAGTACTGAGCAACCAGCACCCTGAGCACTGAGCACCCAGCACCCTGAGCACTGAGCACTGAGCATCCAGCACCACAGCCCTGAGCAATCAGCACCCCGAGCACTGAGCACCCAGCACCCTGAGCACTGAGCACCCAGCACCCTGAGTACTGTGCAACCAGCTACCTGAGTACTGAGCACCCAGCACCCTGAGTACTGAGCACTCAGCAGCCTGAGTACTGAGCACCGAGCACACCGAGCAATGAGCACCCAGCACCCTGAGCACTGAGCACCCTGAGTACTGAGCACCAAGCACCCCGAGTACTGAGCACTGAGCACCCTGAGTACTGAGCACCCAGCACCCCGAGCACTGAGCACCCAGCACCCTGAGTACTGAGCACCCAGCACCCTGAGTACTGAGCACCCAGCACCCCTAGCACTGAGCACCCAGCACCCTGAGTACTGAGCACCTAGCACCCTGAGCACTGAGCACCGAGCACCCTGAGTACTGAACACCCAGCACCCTGAGCACTGAGCACTGAGCACCCAGCACCCTGAGCACTGAGAACTGAGCACCCAGCACCCCGAGCACTGAGCACCCAGCACCCTGAGCACCCAGCACCCTGAGCACTGAGCACCCTGAGCACTGAGCACCCTGAGCACTGAGCACTGAGCACCCAGCACCCTGAGTACTGAGCACCCAACACTCTGAGCACTGAGCACCCAGCACGCTGAGTACTGAGCACTGAGCACACAGCACCCTGAGTACTGAGCACCCAGCACCCCGAGCACTGAGCACCCAGCGCCCCGAGCACTGAGCACCCAGCACCCTGAGCACTGAGCACTGAGCACACTGAGCACTGAGCACCCAGCACCCCGAGTACTGAGCACTGAGCACCCTGAGTACTGCGCACCCAACACCCAGAGTACTGATCACCCAGCACCCTGAGAACTGAGCACCCAGCACCCTGAGTACTGAGCACCCAGCACCCTGAGTACTGAGCACCCAGCACCCTGAGTACTGAGCACCCAGCACCCTGAGCACTGAGCACTGAGCACCCAGCACCTTGAGCACTGAGCACTGACCACCCAGCACCCCGAGCACTGAGCACCCAGCGCCCTGAGCACTGAGCACCCAGCACACTGAGCACTGAGCACCCAGCCCCCTGAGTACTGAGCACCCAGCACCATGAGTACTGAGCACCCAGCACCCTGAGCACTGAGCACCCTGAGGACTGAGCACCCAGCTCCCTGAGCACTGAGCACCCAGCACCCTGAGTACTGAGCACCGATCACCCTGAGCACTGAGCACCCAGCACCCCGAGCACTGAGCACCCAGCACCCTGAGTACTGAGCACCCAGCACCCTGAGCACTGAGCACCCAGCACCCTGAGTACTGAGCACCCTGAGTACTGAGCACCGATCACCCTGAGCACTGAGCACCCAGCACCCTGAGTACTGAGCACCCAGCACCCTGAGCACTGAGCAACCAGCACCCTGAGCACTGAGCACCCAGCACCCTGAGTACTGAGCACCCAGCACCCTGAGTACTGAGTACCCAGCACCCTGAGCACTGAGGACCCAGCACCCTGAGTACTGAGCACCGAGCACCCTGAGTACTGAGCACCCAGCACCCTGAGTACTGAGCACACAGCACCCTGAGCACTGAGCACCCAGCACACTGAGTACTGAGCACCCAGCACCCTGAGTACTGAGCACCCAACACCCAGACTACTGAGCTCCCAGCACCCTGAGCACTGAGCACCCAGCACCCTGAGTACTGAGCACCCAGCACCCTGAGTACTGAACACCCAGCACCCTGAGCACTGAGCACTGAGCACCCTGAGCACTGAGTACTGAGCACTGAGCACCCTGAGCACTGAGCACCCAGCACCCCGAGTACTGAGCACCCAGCACCCCGAGCACTGAGCACCCAGCGCCCCGAGCACTGAGCACCCAGCACCCCGAGCACTGAGCACTGAGCACCCTGAGCACTGAGCACCAAGCACCCCGAGTACTGAGCACTGAGCACCCTGAGTACTGAGCACCAAGCACCCCGAGTACTGAGCACTGAGCACCCTGAGTACTGAGCACCCAGCACCCTGAGCACTGAGCACCCAGCACCCTGAGTACTGAGCACTGAAAACCCTGAGTACTGAGCACCGAGCACCCTGAGTACTGAGCACCCAGCACCCTGATCACTGAGCATGGAGCACCCCGAGGACTGAGCACCCAGCACCCTGAGCACTGAGCAACCAGCACCTTGAGTACTGAGCACCGAGCACAATGAGCACTGAGCACCCAGCACCCTGAGTACTGACCACCCAGCACCCTGAGCACTGAGCACCCAGCTCCCTGAGCACTGAGCACGCAGCACCCCAAGCACTCAGCAACCAGCACCCTGAGTACTGAGCACAGAGCACCCTGAGCACTGAGCACCCAGCACCCTGAGTACTGAGCACCCAGCACCCTGAGTACTGAGCAACCAGCACCCTGAGCACTGAGCACCCAGCACCCTGAGCACTGAGCACTGAGCATCCAGCACCACAGCCCTGAGCAATCAGCACCCCGAGCACTGAGCACCCAGCACCCTGAGCACTGAGCACCCAGCACCCTGAGTACTGTGCAACCAGCTACCTGAGTACTGAGCACCCAGCACCCTGAGTACTGAGCACTCAGCAGCCTGAGTACTGAGCACCGAGCACACCGAGCAATGAGCACCCAGCACCCTGAGCACTGAGCACCCGGAGGACTGAGCACCCAGCACTCTGAGCACTGAGCACAGATCACTCTGAGCAGTGAGCACCCAGCACCCCGAGCACTGAGCACCCAGCACCCTGAGTACTGAGCACCCAGCACCCCGAGTACTGAGCACCCAGCACCCTGAGTACTGAGCACCCAGCACCCCGAGCACTGAGCACCCAGCACCCTGAGTACTGAGCACCCTGAGTACTGAGCACTGAGCACAGAGCATCCTGAGTACTGAGCACTCTGAGGACTGAGCACCCAGCACCCAGAGCACTGAGAACCCAGCACCCGGAGTACTGAGCACTGATCACCCTGAGCACTGAGCACCCAGCACCCCGAGCACTGAGCACCCAGCACCCTGAGTACTGAGCACCCAGCACCCTGAGCACTGAGCACCGAGCACCCTGAGTACTGAACACCCAGCACCTTGAGCACTCAGCACTGAGCACCCAGCACCCTGAGCACTGAGCACTGAGCACCCAGCACCCCGAGCACTGAGCACCCAGCACCCTGAGCACCCAGCACCCTGAGCACTGAGCACCCTGAGCACTGAGCACCCTGAGCACTGAGCACTGAGCACCCAGCACCCTGAGTACTGAGCACCCAACACTCTGAGCACTGAGCACCCAGCACGCTGAGTACTGAGCACTGAGCACACAGCACCCTGAGTACTGAGCACCCAGCACCCCGAGCACTGAGCACCCAGCGCCCCGAGCACTGAGCACCCAGCACCCCGAGCACTGAGCACTGAGCACACTGAGCACTGAGCACCCAGCACCCCGAGTACTGAGCACTGAGCGCCCTGAGTACTGAGCACCCAGCACCCCGAGTACTGAGCACTGAGCACCCTGAGTACTGAGCACCCAGCACCCTGAGCACTGAGAACCCAGCACCATGAGTACTGAGTACCCAGCACCCTGAGTACTGAGCACCGAGCACCCCGAGCACTGAGCACCCAGCACCCTGAGCACTGAGCACCCTGAGGACTGAGCAACCAGCACCCTGAGCACCGAGCACCCCGAGCACTGAGCACCCAGCACCCTGAGCACTGAGCACCCTGAGGACTGAGCACCCAGCACCCTGAGCACCGAGCACCCCGAGCACTGAGCACCCAGCACCCTGAGCACTGAGCACCCTGAGGACTGAGCACCCAGCACCCTGAGCACCGAGCACCCCGAGCACTGAGCACCCAGCACCCTGAGTACTGAGAACAGATCACCCCGAGCACGGAGCACCCAGTACCCCGAACACTGAGTACTGAGCACCCAGCACCCTGAGTACTGAGCACCCAGCACGCTGAGTACTGAGCACTCAGCACCCTGAGCACTGAGCACCCAGCACCCTGAGTACTGAGCACTGAGCACCCAGCACCCCGAGCACTGAGCACCCAGCACCCTGTGTACTGAGCACTGAGCACCCTGATTACTAAGCACCTAGCACCCTGAGTACTGAGCACCCAGGACCCTGAGCACTGAGCACCGAGCACCCCGAGCACTGAGCACTCAGCACCCTGAGCACTCAGCACCCATCACCCCGATCACTGAACACCCAGCACCCTGAGCACTGAGCACCCAGCACCCTGAGCACTGAGCACCCAGCACCCAGAGCACTGAGCACCCAGCACCCTGAGCACTGAGCACCCAGCACCCTGAGTACTGAGCACCCAGCACCCTGAGTACTGAGCACCCAGCACCCTGAGTACTTAGCACCGAGCACCCTGAGTACTGAGCACCGAGCACCCTGAGTACTGAGCACCCAGCACCCTGAGCACTGAGCACCCAGCACCCTGAGTACTGAGCACCCAGCACCCTGAGTACTGAGCACCCAGCACCCCTAGCACTGAGCACCCAGCACCCTGAGTACTGAGCACCTAGCACCCTGAGCACTGAGCACCGAGCACCCTGAGTACTGAACACCCAGCACCCTGAGCACTGAGCACTGAGCACCCAGCACCCTGAGCACTGAGAACTGAGCACCCAGCACCCCGAGCACTGAGCACCCAGCACCCTGAGCACCCAGCACCCTGAGCACTGAGCACCCTGAGCACTGAGCACCCTGAGCACTGAGCACTGAGCACCCAGCACCCTGAGTACTGAGCACCCAACACTCTGAGCACTGAGCACCCAGCACGCTGAGTACTGAGCACTGAGCACACAGCACCCTGAGTACTGAGCACCCAGCACCCCGAGCACTGAGCACCCAGCGCCCCGAGCACTGAGCACCCAGCACCCTGAGCACTGAGCACTGAGCACACTGAGCACTGAGCACCCAGCACCCCGAGTACTGAGCACTGAGCACCCTGAGTACTGCGCACCCAACACCCAGAGTACTGATCAGCCAGCACCCTGAGAACTGAGCACCCAGCACCCTGAGTACTGAGCACCCAGCACCCTGAGTACTGAGCACCCAGCACCCTGAGCACTGAGCACTGAGCACCCAGCACCTTGAGCACTGAGCACTGACCACCCAGCACCCCGAGCACTGAGCACCCAGCACCCCAAGCACTGAGCACCCAGCGCCCTGAGCACTGAGCACCCAGCACACTGAGCACTGAGCACCCAGCCCCCTGAGTACTGAGCACCCAGCACCATGAGTACTGAGCACCCAGCACCCTGAGCACTGAGCACCCTGAGGACTGAGCACCCAGCTCCCTGAGCACTGAGCACCCAGCACCCTGAGTACTGAGCACCGATCACCCTGAGCACTGAGCACCCAGCACCCCGAGCACTGAGCACCCAGCAACCTGAGTACTGAGCACCCAGCACCCTGAGCACTGAGCACCCAGCACCCTGAGTACTGAGCACCCTGAGTACTGAGCACCGATCACCCTGAGCACTGAGCACCCAGCACCCTGAGTACTGAGCACCCAGCACCCTGAGCACTGAGCAACCAGCACCCTGAGCACTGAGCACCCAGCACCCTGAGTACTGAGCACCCAGCACCCTGAGTACTGAGTACCCAGCACCCTGAGCACTGAGGACCCAGCACCCTGAGTACTGAGCACCGAGCACCCTGAGTACTGAGCACCCAGCACCCTGAGTACTGAGCACACAGCACCCTGAGCACTGAGCACCCAGCACACTGAGTACTGAGCACCCAGCACCCTGAGTACTGAGCACCCAGCACACAGAGCACTGAGCACCCAGCACCCCGAGCACGGAGCACCCAGGACCCCGAGCACTGAGTACTGAGCACCCAGCACCCTGAGTACTGAGCACCGAGCTAACCGAGCACTGAGCACCCTGAGTACTGAGCACCCAGCACCCCGATCACTGAGCACCCAGCACCATGTGCACTGAGCACCCAGCACCCTGAGCACTGAGCACCCAGCACCCTGAGTACTGAGCACCCAGCACGCTGAGTACTGAGCACCCAGCACCCTGAGCACTGAGCAGGCAGCACCCTGAGTACTGAGCACTGAGCACCCAGCACCCCGAGCACTGAGCACCCAGCACCCTGTGTACTGAGCACTGAGCACCCTGAGCACTGAGCACCGAGCACCCCGAGCACTGAGCACCCAGCACCCTGAGCACTCAGCACCCAGCACCCCGAGCACTGAGCACCGAGCACCCCGAGCACTGAGCACCCAGCACCCTGAGCACTCAGCACCCAGCACCCCGAGCACTGAGCACCCAGCACCCTGAGCACTGAGCACCCAGCACCATGAGCACGGAGCACCCCGAGTACTGAGCACCCAGCACCCTGAGCACTGAGCACCCAGCACCTTGAGTACTGAGCACCGAGCACCTCGAGCACTAAGCACCCAGCACCCTGAGTACTGAGCACCCAGCACCCTGAGCACTGAGCACCCAGAACCCTGAGCACTGAGCACCCAGCACCCTGAGCACGGAGCACCCAGCACCCTGAGTACTGAGCACCCAACACCCAGACTACTGAGCTCCCAGCACCCTGAGCACTGAGCACCCAGCACCCTGAGTACTGAGCACCCAGCACCCTGAGTACTGAACACCCAGCACCCTGAGCACTGAGCACTGAGCACCCTGAGCACTGAGTACTGAGCACTGAGCACCCTGAGCACTGAGCACCCAGCACACCGAGTACTGAGCACCCAGCACCCCGAGCACTGAGCACCCAGCGCCCCGAGCACTGAGCACCCAGCACCCCGAGCACTGAGCACTGAGCACCCTGAGCACTGAGCACCAAGCACCCCGAGTACTGAGCACTGAGCACCCTGAGTACTGAGCACCAAGCACCCCGAGTACTGAGCACTGAGCACCCTGAGTACTGAGCACCCAGCACCCTGAGCACTGAGCACCCAGCACCCTGAGTACTGAGCACTGAAAACCCTGAGTACTGAGCACCGAGCACCCTGAGTACTGAGCACCCAGCACCCTGATCACTGAGCACGGAGCACCCCGAGGACTGAGCACCCAGCACCCTGAGCACTGAGCCCCCAGCACCTTGAGTACTGAGCACCGAGCACAACGAGCACTGAGCACCCAGCACCCTGAGTACTGAGCACCCAGCACCCTGAGCACTGAGCACCCAGCTCCCTGAGCACTGAGCACGCAGCACCCCAAGCACTCAGCAACCAGCACCCTGAGTACTGAGCACAGAGCACCCTGAGCACTGAGCACCCAGCACCCTGAGTACTGAGCACCCAGCACCCTGAGTACTGAGCAACCAGCACCCTGAGCACTGAGCACTGAGCACCCAGCACCCTGAGCACTGAGCACTGAGCACCCAGCACCACAGCCCTGAGCAATCAGCACCCCGAGCACTGAGCACCCAGCACCCTGAGCACTGAGCACCCAGCACCCTGAGTACTGAGCAACCAGCTACCTGAGTACTGAGCACCCAGCACCCTGAGTACTGAGCACTCAGCAGCCTGAGTACTGAGCACCGAGCACACCGAGCAATGAGCACCCAGCACCCTGAGCACTGAGCACCCGGAGGACTGAGCACCCAGCACTCTGAGCACTGAGCACAGATCACTCTGAGCAGTGAGCACCCAGCACCCCGAGCACTGAGCACCCAGCACCCTGAGTACTGAGCACCCAGCACCCCGAGTACTGAGCACCCAGCACCCTGAGTACTGAGCACCCAGCACCCCGAGCACTGAGCACCCAGCACCCTGAGTACTGAGCACCCTGAGTACTGAGCACTGAGCACAGAGCATCCTGAGTACTGAGCACTCTGAGGACTGAGCACCCAGCACCCAGAGCACTGAGAACCCAGCACCCTGAGTACTGAGCACTGATCACCCTGAGCACTGAGCACCCAGCACCCCGAGCACTGAGCACCCAGCACCCTGAGTACTGAGCACCCAGCACCCTGAGCACTGAGCACCGAGCACCCTGAGTACTGAACACCCAGCACCTTGAGCACTCAGCACTGAGCACCCAGCACCCTGAGCACTGAGCACTGAGCACCCAGCACGCCGAGCACTGAGCACCCAGCACCCTGAGCACCCAGCACCCTGAGCACTGAGCACCCTGAGCACTGAGCACCCTGAGCACTGAGCACTGAGCACCCAGCACCCTGAGTACTGAGCACCCAACACTCTGAGCACTGAGCACCCAGCACGCTGAGTACTGAGCACTGAGCACACAGCACCCTGAGTACTGAGCACCCAGCACCCCGAGCACTGAGCACCCAGCGCCCCGAGCACTGAGCACCCAGCACCCCGAGCACTGAGCACTGAGCACACTGAGCACTGAGCACCCAGCACCCCAAGTACTGAGCACTGAGCGCCCTGAGTACTGAGCACCCAGCACCCCGAGTACTGAGCACTGAGCACCCTGAGTACTGAGCACCCAGCACCCTGAGCACTGAGAACCCAGCACCATGAGTACTGAGTACCCAGCACCCTGAGTACTGAGCACCGAGCACCCCGAGCAATGAGCACCCAGCACCCTGAGCACTGAGCACCCTGAGGACTGAGCACCCAGCACCCTGAGCACCGAGCACCCCGAGCACTGAGCACCCAGCACCCTGAGCACTGAGCACCCTGAGGACTGAGCACCCAGCACCCTGAGCACCGAGCACCCCGAGCACTGAGCACCCAGCACCCTGAGCACTGAGCACCCTGAGGACTGAGCACCCAGCACCCTGAGCACCGAGCACCCCGAGCACTGAGCACCCAGCACCCTGAGTACTGAGAACAGATCACCCCGAGCACGGAGCACCCAGTACCCCGAACACTGAGTACTGAGCACCCAGCACCCTGAGTACTGAGCACCGAGCTCCCCGAGCACTGAGAACCCAGCACCCTGAGCACTGAGCACCCAGCACCCTGAGCACTGAACACCCAGCACCCTGAGTACTGAGCACCCAGCACGCTGAGTACTGAGCACTCAGCACCCTGAGCACTGAGCACCCAGCACCCTGAGTACTGAGCACTGAGCACCCAGCACCCCGAGCACTGAGCACCCAGCACCCTGTGTACTGAGCACTGAGCACCGTGATTACTAAGCACCTAGCACCCTGAGTACTGAGCCCCCAGCACCCTGAGTACTGAGCACCCAGCACCCCGAGCACTGAGCACCCAGCACCCCGAGAATGAGCACCCAGCACCCTGAGTACTGAGCACCCAGCACCCTGAGTACTGAGCACACAGCACCCTGAGTACTTAGCACCCAGCACCCTGAGCACTGAGCACTGAGCACCCAGCACCTTGAGCACTGTGCACTGACCACCCAGCACCCCGAGCACTGAGCACCCAGCACCCCGAGCACTGAGCACCGAGCGCCCTGAGCACTGAGCACCCAGCACCCTGAGCACTGAGCACCCAGCACCCCGAGCACTGAGCACCCAGCGCCCTGAGCACTGAGCACCCAGCACAATGAGTACTGAGCACCCAGCACCCTGAGTACTGAGCACACAGCACCCTGAGTATTGAGCACCGAGCACCCCGAGCACTGAGCACCCAGCACCCTGAGCACTGAGCACCCTGAGGACTGAGCACCCAGCACCCTGAGCACTGAGCACCCAGCACCCTGAGTACTGAGCACCGATCACCCTGAGCACTGAGCACCCAGCACCCCGAGCACTGAGCACCCAGCACCCTGAGCACTGAGCACCCAGCACCCTGAGTACTGAGCACTGAGCACCCAGCACCCCGAGCACTGAGCATCCAGCACCCTGTGTACTGAGCACTGAGCACTCTGAGTACTAAGCACCCAGCACCCTGAGTACTGAGCACCCAGGACCCTGAGCACTGAGCACCGAGCACCCCGAGCACTGAGCACCCAGCACCCTGAGCAATCAGCACCTATCACCCCGATCAATGAGCACCCAGCACCCTGAGCACTGAGCACCCAGCACCCTGAGCACTGAGCACCCAGCACCCAGAGCACTGAGCACCCAGCACCCTGAACACTGAGCACCCAGCACCCTGAGTACTGAGCACCCAGCACCCTGAGTACTGAGCACCCAGACCCCGAGCACTGAGGACCCAGCACCCCTAGCACTGAGCACCCAGCACCCTGAGCACTGAGCACCCAGCAGCCCGAGCACTGAGCACCCAGCATCCTGAGCACTGAGTACTGAGCACCCAGCACCCTGAGCACTGAGCACCCAGCACCCTGAGCACTGAGCACCCAGCACCCTGAGTACTGAGCACCCAGCACCCCAAGCACTGAGCACCGAGCACCCTGAGTACTGAGCAACCAGCACCCTGAGCACTGAGCACCCAGCACCCTGAGCACTGAGCACTGAGCATCCAGCACCACAGCCCTGAGCAATCAGCACCCCGAGCACTGAGCACCCAGCACCCTGAGCACTGAGCACCCAGCACCCTGAGTACTGAGCAACCAGCTACCTGAGTACTGAGCACCCAGCACCCTGAGTACTGAGCACTCAGCAGCCTGAGTACTGAGCACCGAGCACACCGAGCAATGAGCACCCAGCACCCTGAGCACTGAGCACCCGGAGGACTGAGCACCCAGCACTCTGAGCACTGAGCACAGATCACTCTGAGCAGTGAGCACCCAGCACCCCGAGCACTGAGCACCCAGCACCCTGAGTACTGAGCACCCAGCACCCCGAGTACTGAGCACCCAGCACCCTGAGTACTGAGCACCCAGCACCCCGAGCACTGAGCACCCAGCACCCTGAGTACTGAGCACCCTGAGTACTGAGCACTGAGCACAGAGCATCCTGAGTACTGAGCACTCTGAGGACTGAGCACCCAGCACCCAGAGCACTGAGAACCCAGCACCCGGAGTACTGAGCACTGATCACCCTGAGCACTGAGCACCCAGCACCCCGAGCACTGAGCACCCAGCACCCTGAGTACTGAGCACCCAGCACCCTGAGTACTGAGCACCCAGCACCCCTAGCACTGAGCACCCAGCACCCTGAGTACTGAGCACCTAGCACCCTGAGCACTGAGCAACGAGCACCCTGAGTACTGAACACCCAGCACCCTGAGCACTGAGCACTGAGCACCCAGCACCCTGAGCACTGAGAACTGAGCACCCAGCACCCCGAGCACTGAGCACCCAGCACCCTGAGCACCCAGCACCCTGAGCACTGAGCACCCTGAGCACTGAGCACCCTGAGCACTGAGCACTGAGCACCCAGCACCCTGAGTACTGAGCACCCAACACTCTGAGCACTGAGCACCCAGCACGCTGAGTACTGAGCACTGAGCACACAGCACCCTGAGTACTGAGCACCCAGCACCCCGAGCACTGAGCACCCAGCGCCCCGAGCACTGAGCACCCAGCACCCTGAGCACTGAGCACTGAGCACACTGAGCACTGAGCACCCAGCACCCCGAGTACTGAGCACTGAGCACCCTGAGTACTGCGCACCCAACACCCAGAGTACTGATCACCCAGCACCCTGAGAACTGAGCACCCAGCACCCTGAGTACTGAGCACCCAGCACCCTGAGTACTGAGCACCCAGCACCCTGAGCACTGAGCACTGAGCACCCAGCACCTTGAGCACTGAGCACTGACCACCCAGCACCCCGAGCACTGAGCACCCAGCGCCCTGAGCACTGAGCACCCAGCACACTGAGCACTGAGCACCCAGCCCCCTGAGTACTGAGCACCCAGCACCATGAGTACTGAGCACCCAGCACCCTGAGCACTGAGCACCCTGAGGACTGAGCACCCAGCTCCCTGAGCACTGAGCACCCAGCACCCTGAGTACTGAGCACCGATCACCCTGAGCACTGAGCACCCAGCACCCCGAGCACTGAGCACCCAGCACCCTGAGTACTGAGCACCCAGCACCCTGAGCACTGAGCACCCAGCACCCTGAGTACTGAGCACCCTGAGTACTGAGCACCGATCACCCTGAGCACTGAGCACCCAGCACCCTGAGTACTGAGCACCCAGCACCCTGAGCACTGAGCAACCAGCACCCTGAGCACTGAGCACCCAGCACCCTGAGTACTGAGCACCCAGCACCCTGAGTACTGAGTACCCAGCACCCTGAGCACTGAGGACCCAGCACCCTGAGTACTGAGCACCGAGCACCCTGAGTACTGAGCACCCAGCACCCTGAGTACTGAGCACACAGCACCCTGAGCACTGAGCACCCAGCACACTGAGTACTGAGCACCCAGCACCCTGAGTACTGAGCACCCAACACCCAGACTACTGAGCTCCCAGCACCCTGAGCACTGAGCACCCAGCACCCTGAGTACTGAGCACCCAGCACCCTGAGTACTGAACACCCAGCACCCTGAGCACTGAGCACTGAGCACCCTGAGCACTGAGTACTGAGCACTGAGCACCCTGAGCACTGAGCACCCAGCACCCCGAGTACTGAGCACCCAGCACCCCGAGCACTGAGCACCCAGCGCCCCGAGCACTGAGCACCCAGCACCCCGAGCACTGAGCACTGAGCACCCTGAGCACTGAGCACCAAGCACCCCGAGTACTGAGCACTGAGCACCCTGAGTACTGAGCACCAAGCACCCCGAGTACTGAGCACTGAGCACCCTGAGTACTGAGCACCCAGCACCCTGAGCACTGAGCACCCAGCACCCTGAGTACTGAGCACTGAAAACCCTGAGTACTGAGCACCGAGCACCCTGAGTACTGAGCACCCAGCACCCTGATCACTGAGCATGGAGCACCCCGAGGACTGAGCACCCAGCACCCTGAGCACTGAGCACCCAGCACCTTGAGTACTGAGCACCGAGCACAATGAGCACTGAGCACCCAGCACCCTGAGTACTGACCACCCAGCACCCTGAGCACTGAGCACCCAGCTCCCTGAGCACTGAGCACGCAGCACCCCAAGCACTCAGCAACCAGCACCCTGAGTACTGAGCACAGAGCACCCTGAGCACTGAGCACCCAGCACCCTGAGTACTGAGCACCCAGCACCCTGAGTACTGAGCAACCAGCACCCTGAGCACTGAGCACCCAGCACCCTGAGCACTGAGCACTGAGCATCCAGCACCACAGCCCTGAGCAATCAGCACCCCGAGCACTGAGCACCCAGCACCCTGAGCACTGAGCACCCAGCACCCTGAGTACTGAGCAACCAGCTACCTGAGTACTGAGCACCCAGCACCCTGAGTACTGAGCACTCAGCAGCCTGAGTACTGAGCACCGAGCACACCGAGCAATGAGCACCCAGCACCCTGAGCACTGAGCACCCGGAGGACTGAGCACCCAGCACTCTGAGCACTGAGCACAGATCACTCTGAGCAGTGAGCACCCAGCACCCCGAGCACTGAGCACCCAGCACCCTGAGTACTGAGCACCCAGCACCCCGAGTACTGAGCACCCAGCACCCTGAGTACTGAGCACCCAGCACCCCGAGCACTGAGCACCCAGCACCCTGAGTACTGAGCACCCTGAGTACTGAGCACTGAGCACAGAGCATCCTGAGTACTGAGCACTCTGAGGACTGAGCACCCAGCACCCAGAGCACTGAGAACCCAGCACCCGGAGTACTGAGCACTGATCACCCTGAGCACTGAGCACCCAGCACCCCGAGCACTGAGCACCCAGCACCCTGAGTACTGAGCACCCAGCACCCTGAGCACTGAGCACCGAGCACCCTGAGTACTGAACACCCAGCACCTTGAGCACTCAGCACTGAGCACCCAGCACCCTGAGCACTGAGCACTGAGCACCCAGCACCCCGAGCACTGAGCACCCAGCACCCTGAGCACCCAGCACCCTGAGCACTGAGCACCCTGAGCACTGAGCACCCTGAGCACTGAGCACTGAGCACCCAGCACCCTGAGTACTGAGCACCCAACACTCTGAGCACTGAGCACCCAGCACGCTGAGTACTGAGCACTGAGCACACAGCACCCTGAGTACTGAGCACCCAGCACCCCGAGCACTGAGCACCCAGCGCCCCGAGCACTGAGCACCCAGCACCCCGAGCACTGAGCACTGAGCACACTGAGCACTGAGCACCCAGCACCCCGAGTACTGAGCACTGAGCGCCCTGAGTACTGAGCACCCAGCACCCCGAGTACTGAGCACTGAGCACCCTGAGTACTGAGCACCCAGCACCCTGAGCACTGAGAACCCAGCACCATGAGTACTGAGTACCCAGCACCCTGAGTACTGAGCACCGAGCACCCCGAGCACTGAGCACCCAGCACCCTGAGCACTGAGCACCCTGAGGACTGAGCAACCAGCACCCTGAGCACCGAGCACCCCGAGCACTGAGCACCCAGCACCCTGAGCACTGAGCACCCTGAGGACTGAGCACCCAGCACCCTGAGCACCGAGCACCCCGAGCACTGAGCACCCAGCACCCTGAGCACTGAGCACCCTGAGGACTGAGCACCCAGCACCCTGAGCACCGAGCACCCCGAGCACTGAGCACCCAGCACCCTGAGTACTGAGAACAGATCACCCCGAGCACGGAGCACCCAGTACCCCGAACACTGAGTACTGAGCACCCAGCACCCTGAGTACTGAGCACCCAGCACGCTGAGTACAGAGCACTCAGCACCCTGAGCACTGAGCACCCAGCACCCTGAGTACTGAGCACTGAGCACCCAGCACCCCGAGCACTGAGCACCCAGCACCCTGTGTACTGAGCACTGAGCACCCTGATTACTAAGCACCTAGCACCCTGAGTACTGAGCACCCAGGACCCTGAGCACTGAGCACCGAGCACCCCGAGCACTGAGCACTCAGCACCCTGAGCACTCAGCACCCATCACCCCGATCACTGAACACCCAGCACCCTGAGCACTGAGCACCCAGCACCCTGAGCACTGAGCACCCAGCACCCAGAGCACTGAGCACCCAGCACCCTGAGCACTGAGCACCCAGCACCCTGAGTACTGAGCACCCAGCACCCTGAGTACTGAGCACCCAGCACCCTGAGTACTTAGCACCGAGCACCCTGAGTACTGAGCACCGAGCACCCTGAGTACTGAGCACCCAGCACCCTGAGCACTGAGCACCCAGCACCCTGAGTACTGAGCACCCAGCACCCTGAGTACTGAGCACCCAGCACCCCTAGCACTGAGCACCCAGCACCCTGAGTACTGAGCACCTAGCACCCTGAGCACTGAGCACCGAGCACCCTGAGTTCTGAACACCCAGCACCCTGAGCACTGAGCACTGAGCACCCAGCACCCTGAGCACTGAGAACTGAGCACCCAGCACCCCGAGCACTGAGCACCCAGCACCCTGAGCACCCAGCACCCTGAGCACTGAGCACCCTGAGCACTGAGCACCCTGAGCACTGAGCACTGAGCACCCAGCACCCTGAGTACTGAGCACCCAACACTCTGAGCACTGAGCACCCAGCACGCTGAGTACTGAGCACTGAGCACACAGCACCCTGAGTACTGAGCACCCAGCACCCCGAGCACTGAGCACCCAGCGCCCCGAGCACTGAGCACCCAGCACCCTGAGCACTGAGCACTGAGCACACTGAGCACTGAGCACCCAGCACCCCGAGTACTGAGCACTGAGCACCCTGAGTACTGCGCACCCAACACCCAGAGTACTGATCAGCCAGCACCCTGAGAACTGAGCACCCAGCACCCTGAGTACTGAGCACCCAGCACCCTGAGTACTGAGCACCCAGCACCCTGAGCACTGAGCACTGAGCACCCAGCACCTTGAGCACTGAGCACTGACCACCCAGCACCCCGAGCACTGAGCACCCAGCACCCCAAGCACTGAGCACCCAGCGCCCTGAGCACTGAGCACCCAGCACACTGAGCACTGAGCACCCAGCCCCCTGAGTACTGAGCACCCAGCACCATGAGTACTGAGCACCCAGCACCCTGAGCACTGAGCACCCTGAGGACTGAGCACCCAGCTCCCTGAGCACTGAGCACCCAGCACCCTGAGTACTGAGCACCGATCACCCTGAGCACTGAGCACCCAGGACCCCGAGCACTGAGCACCCAGCAACCTGAGTACTGAGCACCCAGCACCCTGAGCACTGAGCACCCAGCACCCTGAGTACTGAGCACCCTGAGTACTGAGCACCGATCACCCTGAGCACTGAGCACCCAGCACCCTGAGTACTGAGCACCCAGCACCCTGAGCACTGAGCAACCAGCACCCTGAGCACTGAGCACCCAGCACCCTGAGTACTGAGCACCCAGCACCATGAGTACTGAGTACCCAGCACCCTGAGCACTGAGGACCCAGCACCCTGAGTACTGAGCACCGAGCACCCTGAGTACTGAGCACCCAGCACCCTGAGTACTGAGCACACAGCACCCTGAGCACTGAGCACCCAGCACACTGAGTACTGAGCACCCAGCACCCTGAGTACTGAGCACCCAGCACACAGAGCACTGAGCACCCAGCACCCCGAGCACGGAGCACCCAGGACCCCGAGCACTGAGTACTGAGCACCCAGCACCCTGAGTACTGAGCACCGAGCTAACCGAGCACTGAGCACCCTGAGTACTGAGCACCCAGCACCCCGATCACTGAGCACCCAGCACCATGTGCACTGAGCACCCAGCACCCTGAGCACTGAGCACCCAGCACCCTGAGTACTGAGCACCCAGCACGCTGAGTACTGAGCACCCAGCACCCTGAGCACTGAGCAGGCAGCACCCTGAGTACTGAGCACTGAGCACCCAGCACCCCGAGCACTGAGCACCCAGCACCCTGTGTACTGAGCACTGAGCACCCTGAGCACTGAGCACCGAGCACCCCGAGCACTGAGCACCCAGCACCCTGAGCACTCAGCACCCAGCACCCCGAGCACTGAGCACCGAGCACCCCGAGCACTGAGCACCCAGCACCCTGAGCACTCAGCACCCAGCACCCCGAGCACTGAGCACCCAGCACCCTGAGCACTGAGCACCCAGCACCATGAGCACGGAGCACCCCGAGTACTGAGCACCCAGCACCCTGAGCACTGAGCACCCAGCACCTTGAGTACTGAGCACCGAGCACCTCGAGCACTAAGCACCCAGCACCCTGAGTACTGAGCACCCAGCACCCTGAGCACTGAGCACCCAGAACCCTGAGCACTGAGCACCCAGCACCCTGAGCACGGAGCACCCAGCACCCTGAGTACTGAGCACCCAACACCCAGACTACTGAGCTCCCAGCACCCTGAGCACTGAGCACCCAGCACCCTGAGTACTGAGCACCCAGCACCCTGAGTACTGAACACCCAGCACCCTGAGCACTGAGCACTGAGCACCCTGAGCACTGAGTACTGAGCACTGAGCACCCTGAGCACTGAGCACCCAGCACACCGAGTACTGAGCACCCAGCACCCCGAGCACTGAGCACCCAGCGCCCCGAGCACTGAGCACCCAGCACCCCGAGCACTGAGCACTGAGCACCCTGAGCACTGAGCACCAAGCACCCCGAGTACTGAGCACTGAGCACCCTGAGTACTGAGCACCAAGCACCCCGAGTACTGAGCACTGAGCACCCTGAGTACTGAGCACCCAGCACCCTGAGCACTGAGCACCCAGCACCCTGAGTACTGAGCACTGAAAACCCTGAGTACTGAGCACCGAGCACCCTGAGTACTGAGCACCCAGCACCCTGATCACTGAGCACGGAGCACCCCGAGGACTGAGCACCCAGCACCCTGAGCACTGAGCCCCCAGCACCTTGAGTACTGAGCACCGAGCACAACGAGCACTGAGCACCCAGCACCCTGAGTACTGAGCACCCAGCACCCTGAGCACTGAGCACCCAGCTCCCTGAGCACTGAGCACGCAGCACCCCAAGCACTCAGCAACCAGCACCCTGAGTACTGAGCACAGAGCACCCTGAGCACTGAGCACCCAGCACCCTGAGTACTGAGCACCCAGCACCCTGAGTACTGAGCAACCAGCACCCTGAGCACTGAGCACTGAGCACCCAGCACCCTGAGCACTGAGCACTGAGCACCCAGCACCACAGCCCTGAGCAATCAGCACCCCGAGCACTGAGCACCCAGCACCCTGAGCACTGAGCACCCAGCACCCTGAGTACTGAGCAACCAGCTACCTGAGTACTGAGCACCCAGCACCCTGAGTACTGAGCACTCAGCAGCCTGAGTACTGAGCACCGAGCACACCGAGCAATGAGCACCCAGCACCCTGAGCACTGAGCACCCGGAGGACTGAGCACCCAGCACTCTGAGCACTGAGCACAGATCACTCTGAGCAGTGAGCACCCAGCACCCCGAGCACTGAGCACCCAGCACCCTGAGTACTGAGCACCCAGCACCCCGAGTACTGAGCACCCAGCACCCTGAGTACTGAGCACCCAGCACCCCGAGCACTGAGCACCCAGCACCCTGAGTACTGAGCACCCTGAGTACTGAGCACTGAGCACAGAGCATCCTGAGTACTGAGCACTCTGAGGACTGAGCACCCAGCACCCAGAGCACTGAGAACCCAGCACCCTGAGTACTGAGCACCCAGCACGCTGAGTACTGAGCACCCAGCACCCTGAGCACTGAGCAGGCAGCACCCTGAGTACTGAGCACTGAGCACCCAGCACCCCGAGCACTGAGCACCCAGCACCCTGTGTACTGAGCACTGAGCACCCTGAGCACTGAGCACCGAGCACCCCGAGCACTGAGCACCCAGCACCCTGAGCACTCAGCACCCAGCACCCCGAGCACTGAGCACCGAGCACCCCGAGCACTGAGCACCCAGCACCCTGAGCACTCAGCACCCAGCACCCCGAGCACTGAGCACCCAGCACCCTGAGCACTGAGCACCCAGCACCATGAGCACGGAGCACCCCGAGTACTGAGCACCCAGCACCCTGAGCACTGAGCACCCAGCACCTTGAGTACTGAGCACCGAGCACCTCGAGCACTAAGCACCCAGCACCCTGAGTACTGAGCACCCAGCACCCTGAGCACTGAGCACCCAGAACCCTGAGCACTGAGCACCCAGCACCCTGAGCACGGAGCACCCAGCACCCTGAGTACTGAGCACCCAACACCCAGACTACTGAGCTCCCAGCACCCTGAGCACTGAGCACCCAGCACCCTGAGTACTGAGCACCCAGCACCCTGAGTACTGAACACCCAGCACCCTGAGCACTGAGCACTGAGCACCCTGAGCACTGAGTACTGAGCACTGAGCACCCTGAGCACTGAGCACCCAGCACACCGAGTACTGAGCACCCAGCACCCCGAGCACTGAGCACCCAGCGCCCCGAGCACTGAGCACCCAGCACCCCGAGCACTGAGCACTGAGCACCCTGAGCACTGAGCACCAAGCACCCCGAGTACTGAGCACTGAGCACCCTGAGTACTGAGCACCAAGCACCCCGAGTACTGAGCACTGAGCACCCTGAGTACTGAGCACCCAGCACCCTGAGCACTGAGCACCCAGCACCCTGAGTACTGAGCACTGAAAACCCTGAGTACTGAGCACCGAGCACCCTGAGTACTGAGCACCCAGCACCCTGATCACTGAGCACGGAGCACCCCGAGGACTGAGCACCCAGCACCCTGAGCACTGAGCCCCCAGCACCTTGAGTACTGAGCACCGAGCACAACGAGCACTGAGCACCCAGCACCCTGAGTACTGAGCACCCAGCACCCTGAGCACTGAGCACCCAGCTCCCTGAGCACTGAGCACGCAGCACCCCAAGCACTCAGCAACCAGCACCCTGAGTACTGAGCACAGAGCACCCTGAGCACTGAGCACCCAGCACCCTGAGTACTGAGCACCCAGCCCCCTGAGTACTGAGCAACCAGCACCCTGAGCACTGAGCACTGAGCACCCAGCACCCTGAGCACTGAGCACTGAGCACCCAGCACCACAGCCCTGAGCAATCAGCACCCCGAGCACTGAGCACCCAGCACCCTGAGCACTGAGCACCCAGCACCCTGAGTACTGAGCAACCAGCTACCTGAGTACTGAGCACCCAGCACCCTGAGTACTGAGCACTCAGCAGCCTGAGTACTGAGCACCGAGCACACCGAGCAATGAGCACCCAGCACCCTGAGCACTGAGCACCCGGAGGACTGAGCACCCAGCACTCTGAGCACTGAGCACAGATCACTCTGAGCAGTGAGCACCCAGCACCCCGAGCACTGAGCACCCAGCACCCTGAGTACTGAGCACCCAGCACCCCGAGTACTGAGCACCCAGCACCCTGAGTACTGAGCACCCAGCACCCCGAGCACTGAGCACCCAGCACCCTGAGTACTGAGCACCCTGAGTACTGAGCACTGAGCACAGAGCATCCTGAGTACTGAGCACTCTGAGGACTGAGCACCCAGCACCCAGAGCACTGAGAACCCAGCACCCTGAGTACTGAGCACTGATCACCCTGAGCACTGAGCACCCAGCACCCCGAGCACTGAGCACCCAGCACCCTGAGTACTGAGCACCCAGCACCCTGAGCACTGAGCACCGAGCACCCTGAGTACTGAACACCCAGCACCTTGAGCACTCAGCACTGAGCACCCAGCACCCTGAGCACTGAGCACTGAGCACCCAGCACGCCGAGCACTGAGCACCCAGCACCCTGAGCACCCAGCACCCTGAGCACTGAGCACCCTGAGCACTGAGCACCCTGAGCACTGAGCACTGAGCACCCAGCACCCTGAGTACTGAGCACCCAACACTCTGAGCACTGAGCACCCAGCACGCTGAGTACTGAGCACTGAGCACACAGCACCCTGAGTACTGAGCACCCAGCACCCCGAGCACTGAGCACCCAGCGCCCCGAGCACTGAGCACCCAGCACCCCGAGCACTGAGCACTGAGCACACTGAGCACTGAGCACCCAGCACCCCGAGTACTGAGCACTGAGCGCCCTGAGTACTGAGCACCCAGCACCCCGAGTACTGAGCACTGAGCACCCTGAGTACTGAGCACCCAGCACCCTGAGCACTGAGAACCCAGCACCATGAGTACTGAGTACCCAGCACCCTGAGTACTGAGCACCGAGCACCCCGAGCACTGAGCACCCAGCACCCTGAGCACTGAGCACCCTGAGGACTGAGCACCCAGCACCCTGAGCACCGAGCACCCCGAGCACTGAGCACCCAGCACCCTGAGCACTGAGCACCCTGAGGACTGAGCACCCAGCACCCTGAGCACCGAGCACCCCGAGCACTGAGCACCCAGCACCCTGAGCACTGAGCACCCTGAGGACTGAGCACCCAGCACCCTGAGCACCGAGCACCCCGAGCACTGAGCACCCAGCACCCTGAGTACTGAGAACAGATCACCCCGAGCACGGAGCACCCAGTACCCCGAACTCTGAGTACTGAGCACCCAGCACCCTGAGTACTGAGCACCGAGCTCCCCGAGCACTGAGCACCCAGCACCCTGAGCACTGAGCACCCAGCACCCTGAGCACTGAACACCCAGCACCCTGAGTACTGAGCACCCAGCACGCTGAGTACTGAGCACTCAGCACCCTGAGCACTGAGCACCCAGCACCCTGAGTACTGAGCACTGAGCACCCAGCACCCCGAGCACTGAGCACCCAGCACCCTGTGTACTGAGCACTGAGCACCGTGATTACTAAGCACCTAGCACCCTGAGTACTGAGCCCCCAGCACCCTGAGTACTGAGCACCCAGCACCCCGAGCACTGAGCACCCAGCACCCCGAGAATGAGCACCCAGCACCCTGAGTACTGAGCACCCAGCACCCTGAGTACTGAGCACACAGCACCCTGAGTACTTAGCACCCAGCACCCTGAGCACTGAGCACTGAGCACCCAGCACCTTGAGCACTGTGCACTGACCACCCAGCACCCCGAGCACTGAGCACCCAGCACCCCGAGCACTGAGCACCGAGCGCCCTGAGCACTGAGCACCCAGCACCCTGAGCACTGAGCACCCAGCACCCCGAGCACTGAGCACCCAGCGCCCTGAGCACTGAGCACCCAGCACAATGAGTACTGAGCACCCAGCACCCTGAGTACTGAGCACACAGCACCCTGAGTATTGAGCACCGAGCACCCCGAGCACTGAGCACCCAGCACCCTGAGCACTGAGCACCCTGAGGACTGAGCACCCAGCACCCTGAGCACTGAGCACCCAGCACCCTGAGTACTGAGCACCGATCACCCTGAGCACTGAGCACCCAGCACCCCGAGCACTGAGCACCCAGCACCCTGAGCACTGAGCACCCAGCACCCTGAGTACTGAGCACTGAGCACCCAGCACCCCGAGCACTGAGCATCCAGCACCCTGTGTACTGAGCACTGAGCACCCTGAGTACTAAGCACCCAGCACCCTGAGTACTGAGCACCCAGGACCCTGAGCACTGAGCACCGAGCACCCCGAGCACTGAGCACCCAGCACCCTGAGCAATCAGCACCTATCACCCCGATCAATGAGCACCCAGCACCCTGAGCACTGAGCACCCAGCACCCTGAGCACTGAGCACCCAGCACCCAGAGCACTGAGCACCCAGCACCCTGAACACTGAGCACCCAGCACCCTGAGTACTGAGCACCCAGCACCCTGAGTACTGAGCACCCAGACCCCGAGCACTGAGGACCCAGCACCCCTAGCACTGAGCACCCAGCACCCTGAGCACTGAGCACCCAGCAGCCCGAGCACTGAGCACCCAGCATCCTGAGCACTGAGTACTGAGCACCCAGCACCCTGAGCACTGAGCACCCAGCACCCTGAGCACTGAGCACCCAGCACCCTGAGTACTGAGCACCCAGCACCCCAAGCACTGAGCACCGAGCACCCTGAGTACTGAGCACCCAGCACGCTGAGCACTGAGCACCCAGCACCCCGAGTACTGAGCACCCAGCACCCTGAGTACTGAGCACACAGAACCCTGAGTACTGAGCACCGAGCACCCCGAGCACTGAGCACCCAGCACCCTGAGCACTGAGCAACCTGAGGACTGAGCACCCAGCACCCTGAGCACTGAGCACCCAGCACCCTGAGTACTGAGCACCGATCACCCTGAGCACTGAGCACCCAGCACCCCGAGCACTGAGCACCCAGCAGCCTAAGTACTGAGAACAGATCACCCTGAGTACTGAGCACCCAGCACCCTGAGTACTGAGCCCCCAGCACCCTGAGTACTGAGCACCCAGCAACCCGAGCACTGAGCACCCAGCACCCCGAGAATGAGCACCCAGCACCCTGAGTACTGAGAACCGAGCACCCTGAGTACTGAGCACCCAGCACCCTGAGTACTGAGCCCCCAGCACCCTGAGTACTGAGCACCCAGCACCCCGAGCACTGAGCACCCAGCACCCCGAGAATGAGCACCCAGCACCCTGAGTACTGAGCACCCAGCACCCCGAGCACGGAGCACCCAGGACCCCGAGCACTGAGTACTGAGCACCCAGCACCCTGAGTACTGAGCACCGAGCTCCCCGAGCACTGAGCACCCAGCACCCTGAGCACGGAGCACCCAGCACCCTGAGCACTGAGCACCCAGCACCCTGAGTACTGAGCACCCAGCACGCTGAGTACTGAGCACTCAGCACCCTGAGCACTGAGCACCCAGCACCCTGAGTACTGAGCACTGAGCACCCAGCACCCCGAGCACTGAGCACCCAGCACCCTGTGTACTGAGCACTGACCACCCTGAGTACTAAGCACCCAGCACCCTGAGTACTGAGCACCCAGGACCCTGAGCACTGAGCACCGAGCACCCCGAGCACTGAGCACCCAGCACCCTGAGCACTGAGCACCCAGCAGCCAGAGCACTGAGCACCCAGCATCCTGAGCACTGAGTACTGAGCACCCAGCACCCTGAGCACTGAGCACCCAGCACCCTGAGCACTGAGCACCCAGCACCCTGAGTACTGAGCACCCAGCACCCCAAGCACTGAGCACCGAGCACCCTGAGTACTGAGCACCCAGCACGCTGAGCACTGAGCACGCAGCACCCCGAGTACTGAGCACCCAGCACCCTGAGTACTGAGCACTCAGCACCCTGAGTACTGAGCACCGAGCACCCCGAGCACTGAGCACCCAGCACCCTGAGCACTGAGCAACCTGAGGACTGAGCACCCAGCACCCTGAGCACTGAGCACCCAGCACCCTGAGTACTGAGCACCGATCACCCTGAGCACTGAGCACCCAGCACCCCGAGCACTGAGCACCCAGCAGCCTAAGTACTGAGAACAGATCACCCTGAGTACTGAGCACCCAGCACCCTGAGTACTGAGCCCCCAGCACCCTGAGTACTGAGCACCCAGCAACCCGAGCACTGAGCACCCAGCAACCCGAGAATGAGCACCCAGCACCCTGAGTACTGAGAACCGAGCACCCTGCGTACTGAGCACCCAGCACCCTGAGTACTGAGCCCCCAGCACCCTGAGTACTGAGCACCCAGCACCCCGAGCACTGAGCACCCAGCACCCCGAGAATGAGCACCCAGCACCCTGAGTACTGAGCACCCAGCACCCTGAGTACTGAGCACCCAGCACCCTGAGAACTGAGCACCCAGCACCCTGAGTACTGAGCACCCAGCACCCTGAGTACTTAGCACCCAGCACCCTGAGCACTGAGCACTGAGCACCCAGCACCTTGAGCACTGAGCACTGACCACCCAGCACCCCGAGCACTGAGCACCCAGCACCCCGAGCACTGAGCACCCAGCGCCCTGAGCACTGAGCACCCAGCACCCTGAGCACTGAGCACCCAGCACCCCGAGCACTGAGCACCCAGCGCCCTGAGCACTGAGCACCCAGCACCATGAGTACTGAGCACCCAGCACCCTGAGTACTGAGCACACAGCACCCTGAGTATTGAGCACCGAGCACCCCGAGCACTGAGCACCCAGCACCCTGAGCACTGAGCACCCTGAGGACTGAGCACCCAGCACCCTGAGCACTGAGCACCCAGCACCCTGAGTACTGAGCACCGATCAACCTGAGCACTGAGCACCCAGCACCCCGAGCACTGAGCACCCAGCACCCTGAGCACTGAGCACCCAGCACCCTGAGTACTGAGCACTGAGCACCCAGCACCCCGAGCACTGAGCATCCAGCACCCTGTGTACTGAGCACTGAGCACCCTGAGTACTAAGCACCCAGCACCCTGAGTACTGAGCACCCAGGACCCTGAGCACTGAGCACCGAGCACCCCGAGCACTGAGCACCCAGCACCCTGAGCAATCAGCACCCATCACCCCGATCACTGAGCACCCAGCACCCTGAGCACTGAGCACCCAGCACCCTGAGCACTGAGCACCCAGCACCCAGATCACTGAGCACCCAGCACCCTGAGCACTGAGCACTCAGCACCCTGAGTACTGAGCACCCAGCACCCTGAGTACTGAGCACCCAGACCCCGAGCACTGAGGACCCAGCACCCCTAGCACTGAGCACCCAGCACCCTGAGCACTGAGCACCCAGCAGCCAGAGCACTGAGCACCTAGCATCCTGAGCACTGAGTACTGAGCACCCAGCACCCTGAGCACTGAGCACCCAGCACCCTGAGCACTGAGCACCCAGCACCCTGAGTACTGAGCACCCAGCACCCCAAGCACTGAGCACCGAGCACCCTGAGTACTGAGCACCCAGCACGCTGAGCACTGAGCACCCAGCACCCCGAGTACTGAGCACCCAGCACCCTGACTACTGAGCACTCAGCACCCTGAGTACTGAGCACCGAGCACCCCGAGCACTGAGCACCCAGCACCCTGAGCACTGAGCAACCTGAGGACTGAGCACCCAGCACCCTGAGCACTGAGCACCCAGCACCCTGAGTACTGAGCACCGATCACCCTGAGCACTGAGCACCCAGCACCCCGAGCACTGAGCACCCAGCAGCCTATGTACTGAGAACAGATCACCCTGAGTACTGAGCACCCAGCACCCTGAGTACTGAGGCCCCAGCACCCTGCGTACTGAGCACCCAGCAACCCGAGCACTGAGCACCCAGCACCCCGAGAATGAGCACCCAGCACCCTGAGTACTGAGAACCGAGCACCCTGAGTACTGAGCACCCAGCACCCGGAGTACTGAGCCCCCAGCACACTGAGTACTGAGCACCCAGCACCCCGAGCACTGAGCACCCAGCACCCCGAGAATGAGCACCCAGCACCCTGAGTACTGAGCACCCAGCACCCCGAGCACGGAGCACCCAGGACCCCGAGCACTGAGTACTGAGCACCCAGCACCCCGAGAATGAGCACCCAGCACCCTGAGTACTGAGCACCCAGCACCCCGAGCACGGAGCACCCAGGACCCCGAGCACTGAGTACTGAGCACCCAGCACCCTGAGTACTGAGCACCGAGCTCCCCGAGCACTGAGCACCCAGCACCCTGAGCACGGAGCACCCAGCACCCTGAGCACTGAGCACCCAGCACCCTGAGTACTGAGCACCCAGCACCCTGAGCACTGAGCACCAAGCACCCAGAGCACTGAGCACCCAGCACCCTGAGCACTCAGCACCCATCACCCCGATCACTGAACACCCAGCACCCTGAGCACTGAGCACCCAGCACCCTGAGCACTGAGCACCAAGCACCCAGAGCACTGAGCACCTAGCACCCTGAGCACTGAGCATCAAGCACCCTGAGCACTGAGCACCCAGCACCCTGAGTACTGAGCATCAAGCACGCTGAGCACTGAGAACCCAGCACCCTGAGCACTGAGCACCCAGCACCCTGAGCATTGAGCACTCAGCACCCTGAGTACTGAGCACCGAGCAACCTGAGCACTGAGCACCGGGTAACCCGAGCACTGAGCACCCAGCACCCTGAGTACTGAGCACCAAGCACCCTGAGTACTGAGCACTGAGCACTGACCACCCTGAGCACTGAGCACCCAGCACCCTGAGCACTGAGCACCCAGCATCCTGAGCACTGAGTACTGAGCACCCAGCACCCTGAGCACTGAGCAGCCAGCACCCTGAGCACTGTGCACCAAGCACCCTGAGTACTGAGCACCCAGCACCCCAAACACTGAGCACCGAGCACCCTGAGAACTGAGCACCGAGCACCCTGAGTACTGAGCACCCAGCACCATGAGTACTGAGCCCCGAGCACCCAGAGTACTGAGCAACCTGAGTCCTGAGCACCCAGTACCCCGAGAATGAGCACCCAGCACCCTGAGTACTGAGCATCAAGCACCCTGAGTTCTGAGCACCCAGCACCCTGAGTACTGCGCACCCAGCACCCTGAGTTCTGAGCACCCAGAACCCTGAGCACTGAGCACACTGAGTACTGAGCAACCAGCACCCTGAGCACTGAGCACCCAGCACCCCGAGCACTGAGCACCCAGCACCCCGACCACTGAGCACTGAGCACCCTGAGCACTGAGGACCCAGCACCCCGAGCACTGAGCACCCAGCACCCTGAGTACTGAGCACCCAGCACCCTGAGCACTGAGGACCCAGCACCCCGAGCACTGAGCACCCAGCACGCTGAGTACTGAGCACTGAGCACCCAGCACCCTGAGTACTGAGCACCCAGCACCCTGAGTACTGAGCACCCAGCACCCCAAGCACTGAGCACTGAGCAACCTGAGTACTGAGCACTGAGCACCCTTAGTACTGAGCACCGAGCACCCTGAGTACTGAGCACCCAGCACCCCGAGCACTGAGCACTGAGCAACCTGAGTGCTGAGCAAAAAGCACCCCGAGTACTGAGCACTGAGCACCCTGAGTACTGAGCACCCAGCACCCTGAGCACTGAGCACGCAGCACCCTGAGTACTGAGCACTGAGAACCCTGAGTACTGAACACCGAGCACCCTGAGTACTGAGCACCCAGCACGGTGATCACTGAGCACGGAGCACCCCGAGGACTGAGCACCCGGCACCCTGAGCACTGAGCACCCAGCACCCTGAGTACTGAGCACCGAGCACCCTGAGCACTGAGCACGGAGCACCCCGAGGACTGAGCACCCAGCACCCTGAGCACTGAGCACCCAGCACCTTGAGTACTGAGCACCGAGCACCCCGAGCACTGAGCACCCAGCACCCTGAGTACTGAGCACCCAGCACCCTGAGCACTGAGCACCCAGCACACTGAGCACTAAGCACCCAGCACCCCGAGAACTGAGCACCCAGCACCCTGAGTACTGAGCACCCAGCACCCTGAGTACTGAGCACCCAGCACCCTGAGCACTGAGCACTGAGCACCCAGCACCTTGAGCACTGAGCACTGACCACCCAGCTCCCCGAGCACTGAGCACCCAGCACCCCGAGCACTCAGCACCCAGCGCCCTGAGCACTGAGCACCCAGCACCCTGAGCACTGAGCACCCAGTCCCCTGAGTACTGAGCACCCAGCACCATGAGTACTGAGCACCCAGCACCCTGAGTACCGAGCACTCAGCACCCTGAGTACTGAGCACCGAGCACCCCGAGCACTGAGCACCCAGCACCCTGAGCAATGAGCACCCTGAGGCCTGAGCACCCATCACCCTGAGCACTGAGCACCCAGCACCCTGAGTACTGAGCACCGATCACGCTGAGCACTGAGCTCCCAGCACCCCGAGCACTGAGCACCCAGCACCCTGAGTACTGAGCACCCAGCACCCTGAGCACTGAGCACCCAGCATCCTGAGTACTGAGCACCCTGAGTACTGAGCACCGATCACCCTGAGCACTGAGCACCCAGCACCCTGAGTACTGAGCACCCAGCACCCTGAGCACTGAGCACCCAGCACCCTGAGCACTGAGCACCCAGCACCCTGAGTACTGAGCACCCAGCACCCTGAGTACTGAGTACCCAGCACCCTGAGCACTGAGCACCCAGCACCCTGAGTACTGAGCACCGAGCACCCTGAGTACTGAGCACCCAGCACCCTGAGTACTGAGCACCCAGCACCCTGAGCACTGAGCACCCAGCACCCTGAGTACTGAGCACCCAGACCCCGAGCACTGAGGACCCATCACCCCTAGCACTGAGCACCCAGCACCCTGAGCACTGAGCACCCAGCAGCCCGAGCACTGAGCACCCAGCATCCTGAGCACTGAGTACTGAGCACCCAGCACCCTGAGCACTGAGCACCCAGCACCCTGAGCACTGAGCACCCAGCACCCTGAGTACTGAGCACCCAGCACCCCAAGCACTGAGCACCGAGCACCCTGAGTACTGAGCACCCAGCACGCTGAGCACTGAGCACCCAGCACCCCGAGTACTGAGCACCCAGCACCCTGAGTACTGAGCACTCAGCACCCTGAGTACTGAGCAGCGAGCACCCCGAGCACTGAGCACCCAGCACCCTGAGCACTGAGCAACCTGAGGACTGAGCACCCAGGACCCTGAGCACTGAGCACCCAGCACCCTGAGTACTGAGCACCGATCACCCTGAGCACTGAGCACACAGCACCCCGATCACTGAGCACCCAGCAGCCTAAGTACTGAGAACAGATCACCCTGAGTACTGAGCACCCAGCACCCTGAGTACTGAGCCCCCAGCACCCTGAGTACTGAGCAGCCAGCAACCCGAGCACTGAGCACCCAGCACCCCGAGAATGAGCACACAGCACCCTGAGTACTGAGAAACGAGCACCCTGAGTACTGAGCACCCAGCACCCTGAGTACTGAGCCCCCAGCACCCTGAGTACTGAGCACCCAGCACCCCGAGCACTGAGCACCCAGCACCCCGAGAATGAGCACCCAGCACCCTGAGTACTGAGCACCCAGCACCCTGAGTACTGAGCACCCAGCACCCTGAGAACTGAGCACCCAGCACCCTGAGTACTGAGCACCCAGCATCCTGAGTACTTAGCACCCAGCACCCTAAGCACTGAGCACTGAGCACCCAGCACCTTTAGCACTGAGCACTGACCACCCAGCACCCCGAGCACTGAGCACCCAGCACCCCGAGCACTGAGCACCCAGCGCCCTGAGCACTGAGCACCCAGCACCCTGAACACTGAGCACCCAGCACCCCGAGCACTGAGCACCCAGCGCCCTGAGCACTGAGCACCCAGCACCATGAGTACTGAGCACCCAGCACCCTGAGTACTGAGCACACAGCACCCTGAGTATTGAGCACCGAGCACCCCGAGCACTGAGCACCCAGCACCCTGAGCACTGAGCACCCTGAGGACTGAGCACCCAGCACCCTGAGCACTGAGCACCCAGCACCCTGAGTACTGAGCACCGATCACCCTGAGCACTGAGCACCCAGCACCCCGAGCACTGAGCACCCAGCACCCTGAGCACTGAGCACCCAGCACCCTGAGTACTGAGCACTGAGCACCCAGCACCCCGAGCACTGAGCATCCAGCACCCTGTGTACTGAGCACTGAGCACCCTGAGTACTAAGCACCCAGCACCTTGAGTACTGAGCACCCAGGACCCTGAGCACTGAGCACCGAGCACCCCGAGCACTGAGCACCCAGCACCCTGAGCAATCAGCACCCATCACCCCGATCACTGAGCACCCAGCACCCTGAGCACTGAGCACCCAGCACCCTGAGCACTGAGCACCCAGCACCCAGAGCACTGAGCACCCAGCACCCTGAGCACTGAGCACCCAGCACCCTGAGTACTGAGCACCCAGCACCCTGAGTACTGAGCACCCAGACCCCGAGCACTGAGGACCCAGCACCCCTAGCACTGAGCACCCAGCACCCTGAGCACTGAGCACCCAGCAGCCCGAGCACTGAGCACCCAGCATCCTGAGCACTGAGTACTGAGCACCCAGCACCCTGAGCACTGAGCACCCAGCACCCTGAGCACTGAGCACCCAGCACCCTGAGTATTGAGCACCCAGCACGCTGAGCACTGAGCACCCAGCACCCCGAGTACTGAGCACCCAGCACCCTGAGTACTGAGCACTCAGCACACTGAGTACTGAGCACCGAGCACCCCGAGCACTGAGCACCCAGCACCCTGAGCACTGAGCAACCTGAGGACTGAGCACCCAGCACCCTGAGCACTGAGCACCCAGCACCCTGAGTACTGAGCACCGATCACCCTGAGCACTGAGCACCCAGCACCCCGAGCACTGAGCACCCAGCAGCCTAAGTACTGAGAACAGATCACCCTGAGTACTGAGCACCCATCACCCTGAGTACTGAGCCCCCAGCACCCTGAGTACTGAGCACCCAGCAACCCGAGCACTGAGCACCCAGCACCCCGAGAATGAGCACCCAGCACCCTGAGTACTGAGAACCGAGCACCCTGAGTACTGAGCACCCAGCACCCTGAGTACTGAGCCCCCAGCACCCTGAGTACTGAGCACCCAGCAACCTGAGCACTGAGCACCCAGCACCCCGAGAATGAGCACCCAGCACCCTGAGTACTGAGCACCCAGCACCCCGAGCACGGAGCACCCAGGACCCCGAGCACTGAGTACTGAGCACCCAGCACCCTGAGTACTGAGCACCGAGCTCCCCGAGCACTGAGCACCCAGCACCCTGAGCACGGAGCACCCAGCACACTGAGCACTGAGCACCCAGCACCCTGAGTACTGAGCACCCAGCACGCTGAGTACTGAGCACTCAGCACCCTGAGCACTGAGCACCCAGCACCCTGAGTACTGAGCACTGAGCACCCAGCACCCCGAGCACTGAGCACCCAGCACCCTGTGTACTGAGCACTGAGCACCCTGAGTACTAAGCACCCAGCACCCTGAGTACTGAGCACCCAGGACCCTGAGCACTGAGCACCGAGCACCCCGAGCACTGAGCACCCAGCACCCTGAGCACTCAGCACCCATCACCCCGATCACTGAGCACCCAGCACCCTGAGCACTGAGCACCCAGCACCCTGAGCACTGAGCACCAAGCACCCAGAGCACTGAGCACCCAGCACCCTGAGCACTGAGCATCAAGCACCCTGAGCACTGAGCACTCAGCACCCTGCGTACTGAGCATCAAGCACGCTGAGCACTGAGCACCCAGCACCCTGAGCACTGAGCACCCAGCACCCTGAGCACTGAGCACTCAGCACCCTGAGTACTGAGCACCGAGCAACCCGAGCACTGAGCACCGGGTAACCCGAGCACTGAGCACCCAGCACCCTGAGTACTGAGCACCAAGCACCCTGAGTACTGAGCACTGAGCACTGACCACCCTGAGCACTGAGCACCCAGCACCCTGAGCACTGAGCACCCAGCATCCTGAGCACTGAGTACTGAGCACCCAGCACCCTGAGCACTGAGCAGCCAGCACCCTGAGCACTGAGCACCAAGCACCCTGAGTACTGAGCACCCAGCACCCCAAACACTGAGCACCGAGCACCCTGAGAACTGAGCACCGAGCACCCTGAGTACTGAGCACCCAGCACCATGAGTACTGAGCCCCGAGCACCCAGAGTACTGAGCAACCTGAGTCCTGAGCACCCAGTACCCCGAGAATGGGCACCCAGCACCCTGAGTACTGCGCACCCAGCACCCTGAGTTCTGAGCACCCAGCACCCTGAGCACTGAGCACACTGAGTACTGAGCAACCAGCACCCTGAGCACTGAGCACCCAGCACCCCGAGCACTGAGCACCCAGCACCCCGACCACTGAGCACTGAGCACCCTGAGCACTGAGGACCCAGCACCCCGAGCACTGAGCACCCAGCACCCTGAGTACTGAGCACCCAGCACCCTGAGCACTGAGGACCCTGCACCCCGAGCACTGAGCACCCAGCACGCTGAGTACTGAGCACTGAGCACCCAGCACCCTGAGTACTGAGCACCCAGGACCCTGAGTACTGAGCACCCAGCACCCCAAGCACTGAGCACTGAGCAACCTGAGTACTGAGCACTGAGCACACTTAGTACTGAGCACCGAGCACCCTGAGTACTGAGCACCCAGCACCCCGAGCACTGAGCACTGAGCAACCTGAGTGCTGAGCAACAAGCACCCCGAGTACTGAGCACTGAGCACCCTGAGTACTGAGCACCCAGCACCCTGAGCACTGAGCAACCAGCACACTGAGTACTGAGCACTGAGAACCCTGAGTACTGAACACCGAGCACCCTGAGTACTGAGCACCCAGCACTGTGATCACTGAGCACGGAGCACCCCGAGGACTGAGCACCCAGCACCCTGAGCACTGAGCACCCAGCACCTTGAGTACTGAGCACCGAGCACCCCGAGCACTGAGCACCCAGCACCCTGAGTACTGAGCACCCAGCACCCTGAGCACTGAGCACCCAGCACCCTGAGCACTAAGCACCGAGCACCCCGAGAACTGAGCACCCAGCACCCTGAGTACTGAACACCCAGCACCCTGAGTACTGAGCACCCAGCACCCTGAGCACTGAGGACTGAGCACCCAGCACCTTGAGCACTGAGCACTGACCACCCAGCACCCCGAGCACTGAGCACCCAGCACCCCGAGCACTGAGCACCCAGCGCCCTGAGCACTGAGCACCCAGCACCCTGAGCACTGAGCACCCAGTCCCCTGAGTACTGAGCACCCAGCACCATGAGTACTGAGCACCCAGCACCCTGAGTACTGAGCACCGAGCACCCCGTGCACTGAGCACCCAGCACCCTGAGCACTGAGCACCCTGAGGCCTGAGCACCCAGCACCCTGAGCACTGAGCACCCAGCACCCTGAGTACTGAGCACCGATCACCCTGAGCACTGAGCACCCAGCACCCCGAGCACTGAGCACCCAGCACCCTGAGTACTGAGCACCCAGCACCCTGAGCACTGAGCACCCAGCATCCTGAGTACTGAGCACCCTGAGTACTGAGCACCGATCACCCTGAGCACTGAGCATCCAGCACCCTGAGTACTGAGCACCCAGCACCCTGAGCACTGAGCACCCAGCACCCTGAGCACTGAGCACCCAGCACCCTGAGTACTGAGCACCCAGCACCCTGAGTACTGAGTACCCAGCACCCTGAGCACTGAGCACCCAGCACCCTGAGTACTGAGCACCGAGCACCCTGAGTACTGAGCACCCAGCACCATGAGTACTGAGCACCCAGCACCCTGAGTACTGAGCACTCAGCACCCTGAGTACTGAGCACCGATCACCCTGAGCACTGAGCACCCAGCACCCCGAGCACTGAGCACCCAGCACCCTGAGTACTGAGCACCCAGCACCCTGAGCACTGAGCACCCAGCATCCTGAGTACTGAGCACCCTGAGTACTGAGCACCGATCACCCTGAGCACTGAGCATCCAGCACCCTGAGTACTGAGCACCCAGCACCCTGAGCACTGAGCACCCAGCACCCTGAGCACTGAGCACCCAGCACCCTGAGTACTGAGCACCCAGCACCCTGAGTACTGAGTACCCAGCACCCTGAGCACTGAGCACCCAGCACCCTGAGTACTGAGCACCGAGCACCCTGAGTACTGAGCACCCAGCACCATGAGTACTGAGCACCCAGCACCCTGAGTACTGAGCACTCAGCACCCTGAGTACTGAGCACCGAGCACCCCGAGCACTGAGCACCCAGCACCCTGAGCCCTGAGCACCCTGAGGACTGAGCACCCAGCACCCTGAGGGCTGAGCACCCAGCACCCTGAGTACTGAGCACCGATCACCCTGAGCACTGAGCACCCAGCACCCCGAGCACAGAGCACCCAGCACCCTGAGCACTGAGCACCCAGCACCCTGAGTACTGAGCACCCAGGACCCCGAGCACTGAGCACCGAGCACCCCGAGCACTGAGCACCCAGCACCATGAGCACTCAGCACCCAGCACCCCGAGCACTGAGCACCCAGCACCCTGAGCACTGAGCACCCAGCACCCTGAGCACGGAGCACCCCGAGGACTGAGCACCCAGCACCCTGAGCACTGAGCACCCAGCACCTTGAGTACTGAGCACCGAGCCCCTCGAGCACTAAGCACCCAGCACCCTGAGTACTAAGCACCCAGCACCCTGAGCACTGAGCACCCAGCACCCTGAGCACTGAGCACCCAGCACCCCGAGCACGGAGCACAAAGCACCCTGAGTACTGAGCACCCAACACCCAGAGTACTGAGCACCCAGCACCCTGAGCACTGAGCACCCAGCACCCTGAGTACTGAGCACCCAGCACCCTGAGTACTGAACACCCAGCACCCTGAGCACTGAGCACTGAGCACCCTGAGCACTGAGTACTGAGCAATGAGCACCCTGAGCACTGAGCACCCAGCACCCCGAGTACAGAGCACCCAGCACCCCGAGCACTGAGCACCCAGCGCCCCGAGCACTGAGCACACAGCACCCCGAGCACTGAGCACTGAGCACCCTGAGCACTGAGCACCCAGCACCCCGAGTACTGAGCACTGAGCACCCTGAGTACTGAGCACCAAGCAACCCGAGTACTGAGCACTGAGCACCCTGAGTACTGAGCACCCAGCACCACAAGCACTGAGCACCTAGCGCCCTGAGCACTGAGCACCCAGCACCCTGAGCACTGAGCACCCAGTCCCCTGAGTACTGAGCACCCAGCACCATGAGTACTGAGAACCCAGCACCCTGAGTACTGAGCACTCAGCCCCCTGTGTACAGAGCACCGAGCACCCCGAGCACTGAGCACCCAGCACCCTGAGCACTGAGCACCCTGAGGACTGAGCACCCAGCACCCTGAGCACTGAGCACCCAGCACCCTGAGTACTGAGCACCGATCACCCTGAGCACTGAGCACCCAGCACCCCGAGCACTGAGCACCCAGAACCCTGAGTACTGAGCACCCAGCACCCTGAGCACTGAGCACCCAGCACCCTGAGTACTGAGCACCCTGAGTACTGAGCACCGATCACCCTGAGCACTGAGCACCCAGCACCCTGAGTACTGAGCACCCAGCATCCTGAGCACTGAGCACCCAGGACCCTGAGCACTGAGCACCCAGCACCCTGAGTACTGAGCACCCAGCACCCTGAGTACTGAGGATCCAGCACCCTGAGCACTGAGCACCCAGCACCCTGAGTACTGAGCACCCAGCACCCTGAGTACTGAGCACCCAGCATCCTGAGTACTCAGCACCCAGCACCCAGAGCACTGAGCACCCAGCACCCTGAGCACTCAGCACCCAGGACCCCGAGCACTGAGTATTGAGCACCCAGCACCCTGAGTACTGAGCACGCAGCACGCTGAGTACTGAGCACCCAGCACCCCGAGCACTGAGCACCCAGCACCATGAGTACTGAGCACCCAGCACCCTGAGTACTGAGCACTCAGCACCCTGAGTACTGAGCACCGAGCACCCCGAGCACTGAGCACCCAGCACCCTGAGCACTGAGCACCCTGAGGACTGAGCACCTAGCACCCTGAGTACTGAGCACCCAGCACCCTGAGTACTGAGCACCGATCACCCTGAGCACTGAGCACCCAGCACCCCGAGCACTGAGCACCAAGCACCCTGAGCACTGAGCACCCAGCACCCTGAGTACTGAGCACGCAGCACGCTGAGTACTGAGCACCCAGCACCCCGAGCACTGAGCACCCAGCACCCTGAGCACTGAGCACCCAGCACCCTGAGCACTGAGCACCCAGCACCCTGAGCACTGAGCACCCAGCACCCCGAGCACGGAGCACAAAGCACCGTGAGTACTGAACACCCAACACCCAGAGTACTGAGCACCCACCACCCTGAGCACTGAGCACCCAGCACCCTGAATACTGAGCACCCAGCACCCTGAGTACTGAACACCCAGCACCCTGAGCACTGAGCACTGAGCACCCTGAGCACTGAGTACTGAGCAATGAGCACCCTGAGCACTGAGCACCCAGCACCCCGAGTACTGAGCACCCAGCACCCTGAGCACTGAGCACCCAGCGCCCCGAGCACTGAGCACACAGCACCCCGAGCACTGAGCACTGAGCACCCTGAGCACTGAGCACCCAGCACCCAGAGCACTGAGCACCCAGCACCCCGAGCACTGAGCACCTAGCGCCCTGAGCACTGAGCACCCAGCACCCTGAGCACTGAGCACCCAGTCCCCTGAGTACTGAGCACCCAGCACCATGAGTACTGAGAACCCAGCACCCTGAGTACTGAGCACTCAGCACCCTGAGTACTGAGCACCGAGCACCCCGAGCACTGAGCACCCAGCACCCTGAGCACTGAGCACCCTGAGGACTGAGCACACAGCACCCTGAGCACTGAGCACCCAGCACCCTGAGTACTGAGCACCGATCACCCTGAGCACTGAGCACCCAGCACCCCGAGCACTGAGCACCCAGCACCCTGAGTACTGAGCACCCAGCACCCGGAGCACTGAGCACCCAGCACCCTGAGTACTGAGCACCCTGAGTACTGAGCACCGATCACCCTGAGCACTGAGCACCCAGCACCCTGAGTACTG
The DNA here is from genome assembly GCF_018167655.1 of Microtus oregoni. NCBI lineage: Eukaryota > Metazoa > Chordata > Mammalia > Rodentia > Cricetidae > Microtus > Microtus oregoni. Next base: position 1,393,193 of record NW_024543271.1, on the reverse strand, counting down.
AGCACCCAGCACCCTGAGTACTGAGCACCCTGAGTACTGAGCACCGATCACCCTGAGCACTGAGCACCCAGCACCCTGAGTACTGAGCACCCAGCACCCTGAGTACTGAGCACCCAGCACCCTGAGTACTGAGGATCCAGCACCCTGAGCACTGAGCACCCAGCACCCTGAGTACTGAGCACCCAGCACCCTGAGTACTGAGCACCCAGCACCCTGAGTACTCAGCACCCAGCACCCAGAGCACTGAGCACCCAGCAACCTGAGCACTCAGCACCCAGGACCCCGAGCACTGAGTATTGAGCACCCAGCACCCTGAGTACTGAGCACGCAGCACGCTGAGTACTGAGCACCCAGCACCCCGAGCACTGAGCACCCAGCACCATGAGTACTGAGCACCCAGCACCCTGAGTACTGAGCACTCAGCACCCTGAGTACTGAGCACCGAGCACCCCGAGCACTGAGCACCCAGCACCCTGAGCACTGAGCACCCTGAGGACTGAGCACCTAGCACACTGAGTACTGAGCACACAGCACCCTGAGTACTGAGCACCGATCACCCTGAGCACTGAGCACCCAGCACCCCGAGCACTGAGCACCCAGCACCCTGAGCACTGAGCACCCAGCACCCTGAGTACTGAGCACGCAGCACGCTGAGTACTGAGCACCCAGCACCCCGAGCACTGAGCACCCAGCACCCTGAGCACTGAGCACCCAGCACCCTGAGTACTGAGCACGCAGCACGCTGAGTACTGAGCACCCAGCACCCTGAGTACTGAGCACCCAGGACCCTGAGCACTGAGCACCGAGCACCCCGAGCACTGAGCACCCAGCACCCTGAGCACTCAGCACCCAGCACCCCGAGCACTGAGCACCCAGCACCCTGAGCACTGAGCACCCAGCACCCTGAGCACGGAGCACCCCGAGGACTGAGCACCCAGCACCCTGAGCACTGAGCACCCAGCACCTTGAGTACTGAGCACCGAGCACCTCGAGCACTAAGCACCCAGCACCCTGAGTACTGAGCACCCAGCACCCTGAGAACTGAGCACCCAGCACCCTGAGCACTGAGCACCCAGCACCCTGAGCACGGAGCACAAAGCACCCTGAGTACTGAGCACCCAACACCCAGAGTACTGAGCACCCAGCACCCTGAGCACTGAGCACCCAGCACCCTGAGTACTGAGCACCCAGCACCCTGAGTACTGAACACCCAGCACCCTGAGCACTGAGCACTGAGCACCCTGAGCACTGAGTACTGGGCAATGAGCACCCTGAGCACTGAGCACCCAGCACCCCGAGTACTGAGCACCCAGCACCCCGAGCACTGATCACCCAGCGCCCCGAGCACTGAGCACCCAGCACCCCGAGTACTGAGCACTGAGAACCCTGAGTACTGAGCACCGAGCACCCTGAGTACTGAGCACCCAGCACCCTGATCACTGAGCACGGAGCACCCCGAGGACTGAGCACCCAGCACCCTGAGCACTGAGCACCCAGCACCTTGAGTACTGAGCACTGAGCACCCTGAGTACTGAGCAGCAAGCAACCCGATTACTGAGCACTGAGCACTCTGAATACTGAGCACCCAGCACCCTGAGCACTGAGCACCCAGCACCCTGAGTACTGAGCACTGAGAACCCTGAGTACTGAGCACCGAGCACCCTGAGTACTGAGCACCCAGCACCCTGATCACTGAGCACGGAGCACCCCGAGGACTGAGCACCCAGCACCCTGAGCACTGAGCACCCAGCACCTTGAGTACTGAGCACCGAGCACCCCGAGCACTGAGCACCCAGCACCCTGAGTACTGAGCACCCTGCACCCTGAGCACTGAGCACCCAGCACCCTGAGCACTGAGCACGCAGCACCCCGAGCACTGAGCACCCAGCATCCTGAGTACTGAGCACAGAGCACCCTGAGCACTGAGCACCCAGCACCCTGAGTACTGAGCACCCAGCACCCTGAGTACTGAGCAACCAGCACCCTGAGCACTGAGCACTGAGCACCCAGCACCCTGAGCACTGAGGACCCAGCACCCCGAGCACTGAGCACCCAGCACGCTGAGTACTGAGCACTGAGCACCCAGCACCCTGAGTACTGAGCACCCAGGACCCTGAGTACTGAGCACCCAGCACCCCAAGCACTGAGCACTGAGCAACCTGAGTACTGAGCACTGAGCACCCTTAGTACTGAGCACCGAGCACCCTGAGTACTGAGCACCCAGCACCCCGAGCACTGAGCACTGAGCAACCTGAGTGCTGAGCAACAAGCACCCCGAGTACTGAGCACTGAGCACCCTGAGTACTGAGCACCCAGCACCCTGAGCACTGAGCACCCAGCACACTGAGTACTGAGCACTGAGAACCCTGAGTACTGAACACCGAGCACCCTGAGTACTGAGCACCCAGCACGGTGATCACTGAGCACGGAGCACCCCGAGGACTGAGCACCCAGCACCCTGAGCACTGAGCACCCAGCACCTTGAGTACTGAGCACCGAGCACCCCGAGCACTGAGCACCCAGCACCCTGAGTACTGAGCACCCAGCACCCTGAGCACTGAGCACCCAGCACCCTGAGCACTAAGCACCCAGCACCCCGAGAACTGAGCACCCAGCACCCTGAGTACTGAGCACCCAGCACCCTGAGTACTGAGCACCCAGCACCCTGAGCACTGAGGACTGAGCACCCAGCAACTTGAGCACTGAGCACTGACCACCCAGCACCCCGAGCACTGAGCACCCAGCACCCCGAGCACTGAGCACCCAGCGCCCTGAGCACTGAGCACCCAGCACCCTGAGCACTGAGCACCCAGTCCCCTGAGTACTGAGCACCCAGCACCATGAGTACTGAGCACCCAGCACCCTGAGTACCGAGCACTCAGCACCCTGAGTACTGAGAACCGAGCACCCCGAGCACTGAGCACCCAGCACCCTGAGCACTGAGCACCCTGAGGCCTGAGCACCCAGCACCCTGAGCACTGAGCACCCAGCACCCTGAGTACTGAGCACCGATCACCCTGAGCACTGAGCACCCAGCACCCCGAGCACTGAGCACCCAGCACCCTGAGTACTGAGCACCCAGCACCCTGAGCACTGTGCACCCAGCAACCTGAGTACTGAGCACCCAGCACCATGAGTACTGAGCACCCAGCACCCTGAGTACTGAGCACTCAGCACCCTGAGTACTGAGCACCGAGCACCCCGAGCACTGAGCACCCAGCACCCTGAGCCCTGAGCACCCTGAGGACTGAGCACCCAGCACCCTGAGCACTGAGCACCCAGCACCCTGAGTACTGAGCACCGATCACCCTGAGCACTGAGCACCCAGCACCCTGAGCACTGAGCACCCAGCACCCTGAGTACTGAGCACCCAGGACCCTGAGCACTGAGCACCGAGCACCCCGAGCACTGAGCACCCAGCACCCTGAGCACTCAGCACCCAGCACGCCGAGCACTGAGCACCCAGCACCCTGAGCACTGAGCACCCAGCACCCTGAGCACGGAGCACCCCGAGGACTGAGCACCCAGCACCCTGAGCACTGAGCACCCAGCACCTTGAGTACTGAGCACCGAGCCCCTAGAGCACTAAGCACCCAGCACCCTGAGTACTAAGCACCCAGCACCCTGAGCACTGAGCACCCAGCACCCTGAGCACTGAGCACCCAGCACCCCGAGCACGGAGCACAAAGCACCCTGAGTACTGAGCACCCAACACCCAGAGTACTGAGCACCCAGCACCCTGAGCACTGAGCACCCAGCACCCTGAGTACTGAGCACCCAGCACCCTGAGTACTGAACACCCAGCACCCTGAGCACTGAGCACTGAGCACCCTGAGCACTGAGTACTGAGCAATGAGCACCCTGAGCACTGAGCACCCAGCACCCCGAGTACAGAGCACCCAGCACCCCGAGCACTGAGCACCCAGCACCCCGAGCACTGAGCACACAGCACCCCGAGCACTGAGCACCCTGAGCACTGAGCACCCAGCACCCCGAGTACTGAGCACTGAGCACCCTGAGTACTGAGCACCAAGCAACCCGAGTACTGAGCACTGAGCACCCTGAGTACTGAGCACCCAGCACCACGAGCACTGAGCACCTAGCGCCCTGAGCACTGAGCACCAAGCACCCTGAGCACTGAGCACCCAGTCCCCTGAGTACTGAGCACCCAGCACCATGAGTACTGAGAACCCAGCACCCTGAGTACTGAGCACTCAGCCCCCTGTGTACTGAGCACCGAGCACCCCGAGCACTGAGCACCCAGCACCCTGAGCACTGAGCACCCTGAGGACTGAGCACCCAGCACCCTGAGCACTGAGCACCCAGCACCCTGAGTACTGAGCACCGATCACCCTGAGCACTGAGCACCCAGCACCCCGAGCACTGAGCACCCAGAACCCTGAGTACTGAGCACCCAGCACCCTGAGCACTGAGCACCCAGCACCCTGAGTACTGAGCACCCTGAGTACTGAGCACCGATCACCCTGAGCACTGAGCACCCAGCACCCTGAGTACTGAGCACCCAGCATCCTGAGCACTGAGCACCCAGGACCCTGAGCACTGAGCACCCAGCACCCTGAGTACTGAGCACCCAGCACCCTGAGTACTGAGGATCCAGCACCCTGAGCACTGAGCACCCAGCACCCTGAGTACTGAGCACCCAGCACCCTGAGTACTGAGCACCGAGCATCCTGAGTACTCAGCACCCAGCACCCAGAGCACTGAGCACCCAGCACCCTGAGCACTCAGCACCCAGGACCCCGAGCACTGAGTATTGAGCACCCAGCACCCTGAGTACTGAGCACGCAGCACGCTGAGTACTGAGCACCCAGCACCCCGAGCACTGAGCACCCAGCACCATGAGTACTGAGCACCCAGCACCCTGAGTACTGAGCACTCAGCACCCTGAGTACTGAGCACCGAGCACCCCGAGCACTGAGCACCCAGCACCCTGAGCACTGAGCACCCTGAGGACTGAGCACCTAGCACCCTGAGTACTGAGCACCCAGCACCCTGAGTACTGAGCACCGATCACCCTGAGCACTGAGCACCCAGCACCCCGAGCACTGAGCACCCAGCACCCTGAGCACCCAGCACCCTGAGTACTGAGCACGCAGCACGCTGAGTACTGAGCACCCAGCACCCCGAGCACTGAGCACTCAGCACCCTGAGCACTGAGCACCCAGCACCCTGAGCACTGAGCACCCAGCACCCTGAGCACTGAGCACCCAGCACCCCGAGCACGGAGCACAAAGCACCCTGAGTACTGAACACCCAACACCCAGAGTACTGAGCACCCAGCACCCTGAGCACTGAGCACCCAGCACCCTGAGTACTGAGCACCCAGCACCCTGAGTACTGAACACCCAGCACCCTGAGCACTGAGCACTGAGCACCCTGAGCACTGAGTACTGAGCAATGAGCACCCTGAGCACTGAGCACCCAGCACCCCGAGTACTGAGCACCCAGCACCCTGAGCACTGAGCACCCAGCGCCCCGAGCACTGAGCACACAGCACCCCGAGCACTGAGCACTGAGCACCCTGAGCACTGAGCACCCAGCACCCCGAGCACTGAGCACCCAGCACCCCGAGCACTGAGCACCTAGCGCCCTGAGCACTGAGCACCCAGCACCCTGAGCACTGAGCACCCTGAGGACTGAGCACACAGCACCCTGAGCACTGAGCACCCAGCACCCTGAGTACTGAGCACCGATCACCCTGAGCACTGAGCACCCAGCACCCCGAGCACTGAGCACCCAGCACCCTGAGTACTGAGCACCCAGCACCCGGAGCACTGAGCACCCAGCACCCTGAGTACTGAGCACCCTGAGTACTGAGCACCGATCACCCTGAGCACTGAGAACCCAGCACCCTGAGTACTGAGCACCCAGCACCCTGAGTACTGAGCACCCTGAGTACTGAGCAAAGATCACCCTGAGCACTGAGCACCCAGCACCCTGAGTACTGAGCACCCAGCACCCTGAGTACTGAGCACCCAGCACCCTGAGTACTGAGGATCCAGCACCCTGAGCACTGAGCACCCAGCACCCTGAGTACTGAGCACCCAGCACCCTGAGTACTGAGCACCCAGCACCCTGAGTACTCAGCACCCAGCACCCAGAGCACTGAGCACCCAGCACCCTGAGCACTCAGCACTCAGGACCCCGAGCACTGAGTATTGAGCACCCAGCACCCTGAGTACTGAGCACGCAGCACGCTGAGTACTGAGCACCCAGCACCCCGAGCACTGAGCACCCAGCACCATGAGTACTGAGCACCCAGCACCCTGAGTACTGAGCACTCAGCACCCTGAGTACTGAGCACCGAGCACCCCGAGCACTGAGCACCCAGCACCCTGAGCACTGAGCACCCTGAGGACTGAGCACCTAGCACCCTGAGTACTGAGCACACAGCACCCTGAGTACTGAGCACCGATCACCCTGAGCACTGAGCACCCAGCACCCCGAGCACTGAGCACCCAGCACCCTGAGCACTGAGCACCCAGCACCCTGAGTACTGAGCACGCAGCACGCTGAGTACTGAGCACCCAGCACCCCGAGCACTGAGCACCCAGCACCCTGAGCACTGAGCACCCAGCACCCTGAGTACTGAGCACGCAGCACGCTGAGTACTGAGCACCCAGCACCCTGAGTACTGAGCACCCAGGACCCTGAGCACTGAGCACCGAGCACCCCGAGCACTGAGCACCCAGCACCCTGAGCACTCAGCACCCAGCACCCCGAGCACTGAGCACCCAGCATCCTGAGCACTGAGCACCCAGCACCCTGAGCACGGAGCACCCCGAGGACTGAGCACCCAGCACCCTGAGCACTGAGCACCCAGCACCTTGAGTACTGAGCACCGAGCACCTCGAGCACTAAGCACCCAGCACCCTGAGTACTGAGCACCCAGCACCCTGAGCACTGAGCACCCAGCACCCTGAGCACTGAGCACCCAGCACCCCGAGCACGGAGCACAAAGCACCCTGAGTACTGAGCACCCAACACCCAGAGTACTGAGCACCCAGCACCCTGAGCACTGAGCACCCAGCACCCTGAGTACTGAGCACCCAGCACCCTGAGTACTGAACACCCAGCACCCTGAGCACTGAGCACTGAGCACCCTGAGCACTGAGTACTGAGCAATGAGCACCCTGAGCACTGAGCACCCAGCACCCCGAGTACAGAGCACCCAGCACCCCGAGCACTGAGCACCCAGCACCCCGAGCACTGAGCACACAGCACCCCGAGCACTGAGCACCCTGAGCACTGAGCACCCAGCACCCCGAGTACTGAGCACTGAGCACCCTGAGTACTGAGCACCAAGCAACCCGAGTACTGAGCACTGAGCACCCTGAGTACTGAGCACCCAGCACCACGAGCACTGAGCACCTAGCGCCCTGAGCACTGAGCACCAAGCACCCTGAGCACTGAGCACCCAGTCCCCTGAGTACTGAGCACCCAGCACCATGAGTACTGAGAACCCAGCACCCTGAGTACTGAGCACTCAGCCCCCTGTGTACTGAGCACCGAGCACCCCGAGCACTGAGCACCCAGCACCCTGAGCACTGAGCACCCTGAGGACTGAGCACCCAGCACCCTGAGCACTGAGCACCCAGCACCCTGAGTACTGAGCACCGATCACCCTGAGCACTGAGCACCCAGCACCCCGAGCACTGAGCACCCAGAACCCTGAGTACTGAGCACCCAGCACCCTGAGCACTGAGCACCCAGCACCCTGAGTACTGAGCACCCTGAGTACTGAGCACCGATCACCCTGAGCACTGAGCACCCAGCACCCTGAGTACTGAGCACCCAGCATCCTGAGCACTGAGCACCCAGGACCCTGAGCACTGAGCACCCAGCACCCTGAGTACTGAGCACCCAGCACCCTGAGTACTGAGGATCCAGCACCCTGAGCACTGAGCACCCAGCACCCTGAGTACTGAGCACCCAGCACCCTGAGTACTGAGCACCGAGCATCCTGAGTACTCAGCACCCAGCACCCAGAGCACTGAGCACCCAGCACCCTGAGCACTCAGCACCCAGGACCCCGAGCACTGAGTATTGAGCACCCAGCACCCTGAGTACTGAGCACGCAGCACGCTGAGTACTGAGCACCCAGCACCCCGAGCACTGAGCACCCAGCACCATGAGTACTGAGCACCCAGCACCCTGAGTACTGAGCACTCAGCACCCTGAGTACTGAGCACCGAGCACCCCGAGCACTGAGCACCCAGCACCCTGAGCACTGAGCACCCTGAGGACTGAGCACCTAGCACCCTGAGTACTGAGCACCCAGCACCCTGAGTACTGAGCACCGATCACCCTGAGCACTGAGCACCCAGCACCCCGAGCACTGAGCACCCAGCACCCTGAGCACCCAGCACCCTGAGTACTGAGCACGCAGCACGCTGAGTACTGAGCACCCAGCACCCCGAGCACTGAGCACTCAGCACCCTGAGCACTGAGCACCCAGCACCCTGAGCACTGAGCACCCAGCACCCTGAGCACTGAGCACCCAGCACCCCGAGCACGGAGCACAAAGCACCCTGAGTACTGAACACCCAACACCCAGAGTACTGAGCACCCAGCACCCTGAGCACTGAGCACCCAGCACCCTGAGTACTGAGCACCCAGCACCCTGAGTACTGAACACCCAGCACCCTGAGCACTGAGCACTGAGCACCCTGAGCACTGAGTACTGAGCAATGAGCACCCTGAGCACTGAGCACCCAGCACCCCGAGTACTGAGCACCCAGCACCCTGAGCACTGAGCACCCAGCGCCCCGAGCACTGAGCACACAGCACCCCGAGCACTGAGCACTGAGCACCCTGAGCACTGAGCACCCAGCACCCCGAGCACTGAGCACCCAGCACCCCGAGCACTGAGCACCTAGCGCCCTGAGCACTGAGCACCCAGCACCCTGAGCACTGAGCACCCTGAGGACTGAGCACACAGCACCCTGAGCACTGAGCACCCAGCACCCTGAGTACTGAGCACCGATCACCCTGAGCACTGAGCACCCAGCACCCCGAGCACTGAGCACCCAGCACCCTGAGTACTGAGCACCCAGCACCCGGAGCACTGAGCACCCAGCACCCTGAGTACTGAGCACCCTGAGTACTGAGCACCGATCACCCTGAGCACTGAGAACCCAGCACCCTGAGTACTGAGCACCCAGCACCCTGAGTACTGAGCACCCTGAGTACTGAGCAAAGATCACCCTGAGCACTGAGCACCCAGCACCCTGAGTACTGAGCACCCAGCACCCTGAGTACTGAGCACCCAGCACCCTGAGTACTGAGGATCCAGCACCCTGAGCACTGAGCACCCAGCACCCTGAGTACTGAGCACCCAGCACCCTGAGTACTGAGCACCCAGCACCCTGAGTACTCAGCACCCAGCACCCAGAGCACTGAGCACCCAGCACCCTGAGCACTCAGCACTCAGGACCCCGAGCACTGAGTATTGAGCACCCAGCACCCTGAGTACTGAGCACGCAGCACGCTGAGTACTGAGCACCCAGCACCCCGAGCACTGAGCACCCAGCACCATGAGTACTGAGCACCCAGCACCCTGAGTACTGAGCACTCAGCACCCTGAGTACTGAGCACCGAGCACCCCGAGCACTGAGCACCCAGCACCCTGAGCACTGAGCACCCTGAGGACTGAGCACCTAGCACCCTGAGTACTGAGCACACAGCACCCTGAGTACTGAGCACCGATCACCCTGAGCACTGAGCACCCAGCACCCCGAGCACTGAGCACCCAGCACCCTGAGCACTGAGCACCCAGCACCCTGAGTACTGAGCACGCAGCACGCTGAGTACTGAGCACCCAGCACCCCGAGCACTGAGCACCCAGCACCCTGAGCACTGAGCACCCAGCACCCTGAGTACTGAGCACGCAGCACGCTGAGTACTGAGCACCCAGCACCCTGAGTACTGAGCACCCAGGACCCTGAGCACTGAGCACCGAGCACCCCGAGCACTGAGCACCCAGCACCCTGAGCACTCAGCACCCAGCACCCCGAGCACTGAGCACCCAGCATCCTGAGCACTGAGCACCCAGCACCCTGAGCACGGAGCACCCCGAGGACTGAGCACCCAGCACCCTGAGCACTGAGCACCCAGCACCTTGAGTACTGAGCACCGAGCACCTCGAGCACTAAGCACCCAGCACCCTGAGTACTGAGCACCCAGCACCCTGAGCACTGAGCACCCAGCACCCTGAGCACTGAGCACCCAGCACCCTGAGCACGGAGCACAAAGCACCCTGAGTACTGAGCACCCAACACCCAGAGTACTGAGCACCCAGCACCCTGAGCACTGAGCACCCAGCACCCTGAGTACTGAGCACCCAGCACCCTGAGTACTGAACACCCAGCACCCTGAGCACTGAGCACTGAGCACCCTGAGCACTGAGTACTGGGCAATGAGCACCTTGAGCACTGAGAACCCAGCACCCCGAGTACTGAGCACCCAGCACCCCGAGCACTGATCACCCAGCGCCCCGAGCACTGAGCACCCAGCACCCCGAGCACTGAGCACTGAGCACCCTGAGCATTGAGCACCCAGCACCCCGAGTACTGAGCACTGAGCACCCTGAGTACTGAGCAGCAAGCAACCCGATTACTGAGCACTGAGCACTCTGAGTACTGAGCACCCAGCACCCTGAGCACTGAGCACCCAGCACCCTGAGTACTGAGCACTGAGAACCCTGAGTACTGAGCACCGAGCACCCTGAGTACTGAGCACCCAGCACCCTGATCACTGAGCACGGAGCACCCCGAGGACTGAGCACCCAGCACCCTGAGCACTGAGCACCCAGCACCTTGAGTACTGAGCACCGAGCACCCCGAGCACTGAGCACCCAGCACCCTGAGTACTGAGCACCCTGCACCCTGAGCACTGAGCACCCAGCACCCTGAGCACTGAGCACGCAGCACCCCGAGCACTGAGCACCCAGCATCCTGAGTACTGAGCACAGAGCACCCTGAGCACTGAGCACCCAGCACCCTGAGTACTGAGCACCCAGCACCCTGAGTACTGAGCAACCAGCACCCTGAGCACTGAGCACTGAGCACCCAGCACCCTGAGCACTGAGCACTGAGCACCCAGCACCACAGCCCTGAGCACCCAGCACCCCGAGCACTGAGCACCAAGCACCCTGAGCACTGAGCACCCAGCACCCTGAGCACTGAGGACCCAGCACCCTGAGTACTGAGCACCCAGCACCCTGAGTACTGAGCACTCGGCACCCTGAGTACTGAGCACCGAGCACCCCGAGCACTGAGCACCCAGCACCCTGAGCACAGAGCACCCGGAGGACTGAGCACCCAGCACCATGAGCACTTTGCACCGATCACCCTGAGCACTAAGCACCCAGCACCCCGAGCACTGAGCACCCAGCACCCTGAGTACTGAGCACCCAGCACCCAGAGTACTGAGCACCCAGCACCCTGAGTACTGAGCACCCAGCATCCCGAGCACTGAGCACCCAGCACCCTGAGTACTGAGCACCCTGAGTACTGAGCACTGAGCACCGAGCATCCTGAGTACTGAGCACCCTGAGGACTGAGCACCCAGCACCCTGAGCTCTGAGCACCCAGCACCCTGAGTACTGAGCACTGATCACCCTGAGCACTGAGCACCCAGCACCCCGAGCACTGAGCACCCAGCACCCTGAGCACTGAGCACTGAGCACCCAGCAACCCGAGTACTGAGCACCCAGCACCCTGAGCACTGAGCACCCTGAGCACTGAGCACCTTGAGCACTGAGCACTGAGCACCCAGCACCCTGAGTACTGAGCACCCAACACTCTGAGCACTGAGCACCCTGCACGCAGAGTACTGAGCACTGAGCACACAGCACCCTGAGTACTGAGCACACAGCACCCCGAGCACTGAGCACCCAGCGCCCCGAGCACTGAGCACCCAGCACCCCGAGCACTGAGCACTGAGCACACTGAGCACTGAGCACCCAGCACCCCGAGTACTGAGCACTGACCACCCTGAGTACTGAGCACCCAGCACCCCGAGGACTGAGCACTGAGCACCCTGAGTACTGAGCACCCAGCACCCTGAGCACTGAGAACCCTGAGTACTGAGCACCGAGCAACCCGAGTACTGAGCACTGAGCACCCTGAGTACTGAGCACCCAGCACCACGAGCACTGAGCACCTAGCGCCCTGAGCACTGAGCACCCAGCACCCTGAGCACTGAGCACCCAGTCCCCTGAGTACTGAGCACCCAGCACCATGAGTACTGAGAACCCAGCACCCTGAGTACTGAGCACTCAGCCCCCTGTGTACTGAGCACCGAGCACCCCGAGCACAGAGCACCCAGCACCCTGAGCACTGAGCACCCTGAGGACTGAGCACCCAGCACCCTGAGCACTGAGCACCCAGCACCCTGAGTACTGAGCACCGATCACCCTGAGCACTGAGCACCCAGCACCCCGAGCACTGAGCACCCAGAACCCTGAGTACTGAGCACCCAGCACCCTGAGCACTGAGCACCCAGCACCCTGAGTACTGAGCACCCTGAGTACTGAGCACCGATCACCCTGAGCACTGAGCACCCAGGACCCTGAGCACTGAGCACCCTGAGTACTGAGCACCCAGCACCCTGAGCACTGAGCACCCAGAACCCTGAGTACTGAGCACCCAGCACCCTGAGCACTGAGCACCCAGCACCCTGAGTACTGAGCACCCTGAGTACTGAGCACCGATCACCCTGAGTACTGAGCACCCAGCACCCTGAGTACTGAGCACCGATCACCCTGAGCACTGAGCACCCAGCACCCTGAGTACTGAGCACCCAGCATCCTGAGCACTGAGCACCCAGGACCCTGAGCACTGAGCACCCAGCACCCTGAGTACTGAGCACCCAGCACCCTGAGTACTGAGGATCCAGCACCCTGAGCACTGAGCACCCAGCACCCTGAGTACTGAGCACCCAGCACCCTGAGTACTGAGCACCCAGCATCCTGAGTACTCAGCACCCAGCACCCAGAGCACTGAGCACCCAGCACCCTGAGCACTCAGCACCCAGGACCCCGAGCACTGAGTATTGAGCACCCAGCACCCTGAGTACTGAGCACCAAGCACCCCGAGCACTGAGCAAACAGCACCCTGAGTACTGAGCACTCAGCACCCTGAGTACGGAGCACCGAGCACCCCGAGCACTGAGCACCCAGCACCCTGAGCACTGAGCACCCTGAGGACTGAGCACCTAGCACCCTGAGTACTGAGCACCCAGCACCCTGAGTACTGAGCACCGATCACCCTGAGCACTGAGCACCCAGCACCCCGAGCACTGAGCACCCAGCACCCTGAGCACTGAGCACCCAGAACCCTGAGTACTGAGCACGCAGCACGCTGAGTACTGAGCACCCAGCACCCCGAGCACTGAGCACCCAGCACCCTGAGCACTGAGCACCCAGCACCCTGAGCACTGAGCACCCAGCACCCTGAGCACTGAGCACCCAGCACCCCGAGCACGGAGCACAAAGCACCCTGAGTACTGAACACCCAACACCCAGAGTACTGAGCACCCAGCGCCCTGAGCACTGAGCACCCAGCACCCTGAGTACTGAGCACTGAGCACCCTGAGCACTGAGTACTGAGCAATGAGCACCCTGAGCACTGAGCACCCAGCACCCCGAGTACTGAGCACCCAGCACCCTGAGCACTGAGCACCCAGCGCCCCGAGCACTGAGCACACAGCACCCCGAGCACTGAGCACTGAGCACCCTGAGCACTGAGCACCCAGCACCCCGAGCACTGAGCACCCAGCACCCCGAGCACTGAGCACCTAGCGCCCTGAGCACTGAGCACCCAGCACCCTGAGCACTGAGCACCCAGTCCCCTGAGTACTGAGCACCCAGCACCATGAGTACTGAGAACCCAGCACCCTGAGTACTGAGCACTCAGCACCCTGAGTACTGAGCACCGAGCACCCCGAGCACTGAGCACCCAGCACCCTGAGCACTGAGCACCCTGAGGACTGAGCACACAGCACCCTGAGCACTGAGCACCCAGCACCCTGAGTCCTGAGCACCGATCACCCTGAGCACTGAGCACCCAGCACCCCGAGCACTGAGCACCCAGCACCCTGAGTACTGAGCACCCAGCACCCGGAGCACTGAGCACCCAGCACCCTGAGTACTGAGCAACCTGAGTACTGAGCACCGATCACCCTGAGCACTGAGCACCCAGCACCCTGAGTACTGAGCACCCAGCACCCTGAGTAGTGAGCACCCTGAGTACTGAGCACCGATCACCCTGAGCACTGAGCACCCAGCACCCTGAGTACTGAGGATCCAGCACCCTGAGCACTGAGCACCCAGCACCCTGAGTACTGAGCACCCAGCACCCTGAGTACTGAGCACCCAGCACCCTGAGTACTCAGCACCCAGCACACAGAGCACTGAGCACACAGCACCCTGAGCACTCAGCACCCAGGACCCCGAGCACTGAGTATTGAGCACCCAGCACCCTGAGTACTGAGCACGCAGCACGCTGAGTACTGAGCACCCAGCACCCCGAGCACTGAGCACCCAGCACCATGAGTACTGAGCACCCAGCACCCTGAGTACTGAGCACTCAGCACCCTGAGTACTGAGCACCGAGCACCCCGAGCACTGAGCACCCAGCACCCTGAGCACTGAGCACCCTGAGGACTGAGCACCTAGCACCCTGAGTACTGAGCACACAGCACCCTGAGTACTGAGCTCCGATCACCCTGAGCACTGAGGACCCAGCACCCCGAGCACTGAGCACCCAGCACCCTGAGCACTGAGCACCCAGCACCCTGAGTACTGAGCATGCAGCACGCTGAGTACTGAGCACCCAGCACCCCGAGCACTGAGCACCCAGCACCCTGAGCACTGAGCACCCAGCACCCTGAGTACTGAGCACGCAGCACGCTGAGTACTGAGCACCCAGCACCCTGAGTACTGAGCACCCAGGACACTGAGCACTGTGCACCGAGCACCCCGAGCACTGAGCACCCAGCACCCTGAGCACTCAGCACCCAGCACCCCGAGCACTGAGCACGCAGCACCCTGAGCACTGAGCACCCAGCACCCTGAGCACGGAGCACCCCGAGGACTGAGCACCCAGCACTCTGAGCACTGAGCACCCAGCACCTTGAGTACTGAGCACTGAGCACCTCGAGCACTAAGCACCCAGCACCCTGAGTACTGAGCACCCAGCACCCTGAGCACTGAGCACCCAGCACCCTGAGCACTGAGCACCCAGCACCCTGAGCACGGAGCACAAAGCACCCTGAGTACTGAGCACCCAACACCCAGAGTACTGAGCACCCAGCACCCTGAGCACTGAGCACCCAGCACCCTGAGTACTGAGCACCCAGCACCCTGAGTACTGAACACCCAGCACCCTGAGCACTGAGCACTGAGCACCCTGAGCACTGAGTACTGGGCAATGAGCACCCTGAGCACTGAGCACCCAGCACCCCGAGTACTGAGCACCCAGCACCCCGAGCACTGATCACCCAGCGCCCCGAGCACTGAGCACCCAGCACCCCGAGCACTGAGCACTGAGCACCCTGAGCACTGAGCACCCAGCACCCCGAGTACTGAGCACTGAGCACCCTGAGTACTGAGCAGCAAGCAACCCGATTACTGAGCACTGAGCACTCTGAGTACTGAGCACCCAGCACCCTGAGCACTGAGCACCCAGCACCCTGAGTACTGAGCACTGAGAACCCTGAGTACTGAGCACCGAGCACCCTGAGTACTGAGCACCCAGCACCCTGATCACTGAGCACGGAGCACCCCGAGGACTGAGCACCCAGCACCCTGAGCACTGAGCACCCAGCACCTTGAGTACTGAGCACCGAGCACCCTGAGCACTGAGCACCCCGCACCCTGAGTACTGAGCACCCTGCACCCTGAGCACTGAGCACCCAGCACCCTGAGCACTGAGCACGCAGCACCCCGAGCACTGAGCACCCAGCATCCTGAGTACTGAGCACAGAGCACCCTGAGCACTGAGCACCCAGCACCCTGAGTACTGAGCACCCAGCACCCTGAGTACTGAGCAACCAGCACCCTGAGCACTGAGCACTGAGCACCCAGCACCCTGAGCACTGAGCACTGAGCACCCAGCACCACAGCCCTGAGCACCCAGCACCCCGAGCACTGAGCACCCAGCACCCTGAGCACTGAGCACCCAGCACCCTGAGCACTGAGGACCCAGCACCCTGAGTACTGAGCACCCAGCACCCTGAGTACTGAGCACTCAGCACCCTGAGTACTGAGCACCGAGCACCCCGAGCACTGAGCACCCAGCACCCTGAGCACAGAGCACCCGGAGGACTGAGCACCCAGCACCATGAGCACTTTGCACCGATCACCCTGAGCACTAAGCACCCAGCAGCCCGAGCACTGAGCACCCAGCACCCTGAGTACTGAGCACCCAGCACCCCGAGTACTGAGCACCCAGCACCCTGAGTACTGAGCACCCAGCATCCCGAGCACTGAGCACCCAGCACCCTGAGTACTGAGCACCCTGAGTACTGAGCACTGAGCACCGAGCATCCTGAGTACTGAGCACCCTGAGGACTGAGCACCCTGCACCCTGAGCTCTGAGCACACAGCACCCTGAGTACTGAGCACTGATCACCCTGAGCACTGAGCACCCAGCACCCCGAGCACTGAGCACCCAGCACCCTGAGCACTTAGCACTGAGCACCCATCACCCCGAGTACTGAGCACCCAGCACCCTGAGCACTGAGCACCCTGAGCACTGAGCACCTTGAGCACTGAGCACTGAGCACCCAGCACCCTGAGTACTGAGCACCCAACACTCTGAGCACTGAGCACCCAGCACGCAGAGTACTGAGCACTGAGCACACAGCACCCTGAGTACTGAGCACACAGCACCCCGAGCACTGAGCACCCAGTGCCCCGAGCACTGAGCACCCAGCACCCCAAGCACTGAGCACTGAGCACACTGAGCACTGAGCTCCCAGCACCCCGAGTACTGAGCACTGACCACCCTGAGTACTGAGCACCCAGCACCCCGAGGACTGAGCACTGAGCACCCTGAGTACTGAGCACCCAGCACCCTGAGCACTGAGAACCCAGCACCTTGAGTACTGAGCACCGAGCACCCCGAGTACTGAGCACCGAGCACCCAGAGTACTGAGCACCCAGCACCCTGAGCACTGAGCACCCAGCACCCTGAGCACTGAGCACCCAGCACCCCGAGCACTGAGCACCCAGCACCCTGAGTACTGAGCACCCAACACCCAGAGTAATGAGCACCCAGCACCCTGAGAACTGAGCACCCAGCACCCTGAGTACTGAGCACCCAGCACCCTGAGCACTGAGCACTGAGCACCCAGCACCCTGAGCACTGAGCACTGAGCACCCAGCACCCTGAGCACTGAGCACCCAGCACCCCGAGCACTGAGCACCCAGTACCCTGAGTACTGAGCACCCATCACCCTGAGTACTGAGCACCCAGCACCCTGAGCACTGAGCACTGAGCACCCAGCACCCTGAGCACTGAGCACTGAGCACCCAGCACCCTGAGCACTGAGCACCCAGCACCCCGAGCACTGAGCACACAGCGCCCTGAGCACTGAGCACCCAGCACCCTGAGCACTGAGCACCCAGCCCCCTGAGTACTGAGCACCCAGCACCCTGAGTACTGAGCACCCAGCACCCTGAGCACTGAGAACCCTGAGGACTGAGCACCCAGCACCCCGAGCACTGAGCACCCAGCACCCTGAGCACTGAGCACCTAGTGCCCTGAGCACTGACCACCCAGCACCCTGAGCACTGAGCACCCAGTCCCCTGAGTACTGAGCACCCAGCACCATGAGTACTGAGAACCCAGCACCCTGAGTACTGAGCACTCAGCCCCCTGTGTACTGAGCACCGAGCACCCCGAGCACTGAGCACCCAGCACCCTGAGCACTGAGCACCCTAAGGACTGAGCACCCAGCACCCTGAGCACTGAGCACCCAGCACCCTGAGTACTGAGCACCGATCACCCTGAGCACTGAGCACCCAGCACCCCGAGCACTGAGCACCCAGCACCCTGAGTACTGAGCACCCAGCACCCTGAGCACTGAGCACCCAGCACCCTGAGTACTGAGCACACTGAGTACTGAGCACCGATCACCCTGAGCACTGTGCACCCAGCACCCTGAGTACTGAGCACCCAGCACCCTGAGCACTGAGCACCCAGGACCCTGAGCACTGAGCACCCAGCAACCTGAGTACTGAGCACCCAGCACCCTGAGTACTGAGGATCCAGCACCCTGAGCACTGAGCACCCAGCACCCTGAGTACTGAGCACCCAGCACCCTGAGTACTGAGCACCCAGCACCCTGAGTACTCAGCACCCAGCACCCAGAGCACTGAGCACCCAGCACCCTGAGCATTCAGCACCCAGGACCCCGAGCACTGAGTATTGAGCACCCAGCACCTTGAGTACTGAGCACGCAGCACGCTGAGTACTGAGCACCCAGCACCCCGAGCACTGAGCACCCAGCACCCTGAGCACTTAGCACTGAGCACCCAGCACCCCGAGTACTGAGCACACAGCACCCTGAGCACTGAGCACCCTGAGCACTGAGCACCTTGAGCACTGAGCACTGAGCACCCAGCACCCTGAGTACTGAGCACCCAACACTCTGAGCACTGAGCACCCAGTACGCAGAGTACTGAGCACTGAGCACACAGCACCCTGAGTACTGAGCACACAGCACCCCGAGCACTGAGCACCCAGCGCCCCGAGCACTGAGCACCCAGCACCCCGACCACTGAGCACTGAGCACACTGAGCACTGAGCACCCAGCACCCCGAGTACTGAGCACTGACCACCCTGAGTACTGAGCACCCAGCACCCCGAGGACTGAGCACTGAGCACCCTGAGTACTGAGCACACAGCACCCTGAGCACTGAGAACCCAGCACCTTGAGTACTGAGCACCGAGCACCCCGAGTACTGAGCACCGAGCACCCAGAGTACTGAGCACCCAGCACCCTGAGCACTGAGCACCCAGCACCCTGAGCACTGAGCACCCAGCACCCCGAGCACTGACCACCCAGCACCCTGAGTACTGAGCACCCAACACCCAGAGTAATGAGCACCCAGCACCCTGAGAACTGAGCACCCAGTACCCTGAGTACTGAGCACCCAGCACCCTGAGTACTGAGCACCCAGCACCCTGAGCACTGAGCACTGAGCACCCAGCACCCTGAGCACTGAGCACTGAGCACCCAGCACCCTGAGCACTGAGCACCCAGCACCCCGAGCACTGAGCACCCAGCGCCCTGAGCACTGAGCACCCAGCACCCAGAGCACTGAGCACCCAGCCCCCTGAGTACTGAGCACAAAGCACCCTGAGTACTGAGCACCCAGCACCCTGAGCACTGAGAACCCTGAGGACTGAGCACCCAGCACCCCGAGCACTGAGCACCCAGCACCCTGAGCACTGAGCACCTAGCGCCCTGAGCACTGACCACCCAGCACCCTGAGCACTGAGCACCCAGTCCCCTGAGTACTGAGCACCCAGCACCATGAGTACTGAGAACCCAGCACCCTGAGTACTGAGCACTCAGCCCCCTGTGTACTGAGCACCGAGCACCCCGAGCACTGAGAACCCAGCACCCTGAGCACTATGCACCCTAAGGACTGAGCACCCAGCACCCTGAGCACTGAGCACCCAGCACCCTGAGTACTGAGCACCGATCACCCTGAGCACTGAGCACCCAGCACCCCGAGCACTGAGCACCCAGCACCCTGAGTACTGAGCACCCAGCACCCTGAGCACTGAGCACCCAGCACCCTGAGTACTGAGCACACTGAGTACTGAGCACCGATCACCCTGAGCACTGTGCACCCAGCACCCCGAGTACTGAGCACCCAGCACCCTGAGCACTGAGCACCCAGGACCCTGAGCACTGAGCACCCAGCAACCTGAGTCCTGAGCACCCAGCACCCTGAGTACTGAGGATCCAGCACCCTGAGCACTGAGCACCCAGCACCCTGAGTACTGAGCACCCAGCACCCTGAGTACTGAGCACCCAGCACCCTGAGTACTCAGCACCCAGCACCCAGAGCACTGAGCACCCAGCACCCTGAGCACTCAGCACCCAGGACCCCGAGCACTGAGTATTGAGCACCCAGCACCCTGAGTACTGAGCACGCAGCACGCTGAGTACTGAGCACCCAGCACCCCGAGCACTGAGCACCCAGCACCATGAGTACTGAGCACCCAGCACCCTGAGTACTGAGCACTCAGCACCCTGAGTACTGAGCACCAAGCACCCGAGCACTGAGCACCCAGCACCCTGAGCACTGAGCACCCTGAGGACTGAGCACCTAGTTCCCTGAGTACTGAGCACCCAGCACCCTGAGTACTGAGCACCGATCACCCTGAGCACTGAGCACCCAGCACCCCGAGCACTGAGCACCCAGCACCCTGAGCACTGAGCACCCAGCACCCTGAGTACTGAGCACGCAGCACGCTGAGTACTGAGCACCCAGCACCCCGAGCACTGAGCACCCAGCACCCTGAGCACTTAGCACCCAGCACCCTGAGCACTGAGCACCCAGCACCCTGAGCATTGAGCACCCAGCACCCCGAGCACGGAGCACAAAGCACCCTGAGTACTGAACACCCAACACCCAGAGTACTGAGCACCCAGCACCCTGAGCACTGAGCACCCAGCACCATGAGTACTGAGCACCCAGCACCCTGAGTACTGAACACCCAGCACCCTGAGCACTGAGCACTGAGCACCCTGAGCACTGAGTACTGAGCAATGAGCACCCTGAGCACTGAGCACCCAGCACCCCGAGTACTGAGCACCCAGCACCCTGAGCACTGAGCACCCAGCGCCCCGAGCACTGAGCACACAGCACCCGGAGCACTGAGCACTGAGCACCCTGAGCACTGAGCACCCAGCACCCCGAGTACTGAGCACTGAGCACCCTGAGTACTGAGCACCAAGCAACCCGAGTACTGAGCACTGAGCACCCTGAGTACTGAGCAACCAGCACCCCGAGCACTGAGCACCCAGCACCCCGAGCACTGAGCACCTAGCGCCCTGAGCACTGAGCACCCAGCACCCTGAGCACTGAGCACCCAGTCCACTGAGTACTGAGCACCCAGCACCATGAGTACTGAGAACCCAGCACCCTGAGTACTGAGCACCCAGCACCCTGAGTACTCAGCACCCAGCACCCTGAGCACTGAGCAACCAGCACCCTGAGTACTGAGCACCCTGCACCCCAAGCACTGAGCACCCTGAGAACTGAGCACCCAGCACCCCAAGCACTGAGCACCCTGAGTACTGATCACCCAGCACCCTGATTAATGAGCACCCAGCACCCCGAGAACTGAGCACCCAGCACCCTGAGTATTGAGCACCGAGCACCCTGAGTACTGAGCACCCAGCACCCTGAGTACTGAGCACCCAGTGTACTGAGCACCGAGCACCCAGCACCCTGAGTACTGAGCACCCAGCACCCTGAGTTCTGAGCACCGAGCTGCCCGAGCACTGAGCACCCAGCACCCTGAGCACTGAGCACCCAGCACCCTGAGCACTGAGCACCCAGCACCCTGAGTACTGAGCACCCAGCACGCGGAGTACTGAGCACCCAGCACCCTGAGCACTGAGCACCCAGCACCCTGAGTACTGAGCACTGAGCACCCAGCACCCCGAGCACTGAGCACCCAGCACCCTGTGTACTGAGCACTGAGCACCCTGAGTACTAAGCACCCAGCACCCTGAGTACTGAGCACCCAGGACCCTGAGCACCGAGCACCCCGAGCACTGAGCACCCAGCACCCTGAGCACTCAGCACCCATCACGCCGATCACTGAGCACCCAGCACCCTGAGCACTGAGCACCCAGCACCCTGAGCACGGAGCACCCAGCACCCAGAGCACTGAGCACCCAGCACCCTGAGCACTGAGCACAGAGCACCCTGAGTACTGAGCACCCAGCACCCTGAGTACTGAGCACCCAGACCCCGAGCACTGAGCACCCAGCACCCCTAGCACTGTGCACCCAGCACCCTGAGTACTGAGAACCCAGCACCCTGAGTACTGAGCACCGAGCACCCTGAGTACTGAGCACCCAGCACGCTGAGCACTGAGCACCCAGCACCCCGAGTACTGAGCACCCAGCACCCTGAGTACGGAGCACCCAGCACCCCGAGCACTGAGCACCCAGCACCCTGAGCACTGAGCACCCAGCACCCTTAGTACTGAGCATCAAGCTCGCTGAGCACTGAGCACCCAGCACCCTGAGTACTGAGCACCCAGCACCCTGAGCACTGAGCACCCAGCACCCTGAGCACTGAGCACTCAGCACCCTGAGTACTGAGCACCCAGCACCCTGAGCACTGAGAACCCAGCACCTTGAGTACTGAGCACCGAGCACCCCGAGTACTGAGCACCGAGCACCCAGAGTACTGAGCACCCAGCACCCTGAGCACTGAGCACCCAGCACCCTGAGCACTGAGCACCCAGCACCCCGAGCACTGAGCACCCAGCACCCTGAGTACTGAGCACCCAACACCCAGAATAATGAGCACCCAGCACCCTGAGAACTGAGCACCCAGCACCCTGAGTACTGAGCACCCAGCACCCTGAGCACTGAGCACTGAGCACCCAGCACCCTGAGCACTGAGCACTGAGCACCCAGCACCCTGAGCACTGAGCACCCAGCACCCCGAGCACTGAGCACCCAGTACCCTGAGTACTGAGCACCCAGCACCCTGAGTACTGAGCACCCAGCACCCTGAGCACTGAGCACTGAGCACCCAGCACCCTGAGCACTGAGCACTGAGCACCCAGCACCCTGAGCACTGAGCACCCAGCACCCCGAGCACTGAGCACACAGCGCCCTGAGCACTGAGCACCCAGCACCCTGAGCACTGAGCACCCAGCCCCCTGAGTACTGAGCACCCAGCACCCTGAGTACTGAGCACCCAGCACCCTGAGCACTGAGAACCCTGAGGACTGAGCACCCAGCACCCCGAGCACTGAGCACCCAGCACCCTGAGCACTGAGCACCTAGTGCCCTGAGCACTGACCACCCAGCACCCTGAGCACTGAGCACCCAGTCCCCTGAGTACTGAGCACCCAGCACCATGAGTACTGAGAACCCAGCACCCTGAGTACTGAGCACTCAGCCCCCTGTGTACTGAGCACCGAGCACCCCGAGCACTGAGCACCCAGCACCCTGAGCACTGAGCACCCTAAGGACTGAGCACCCAGCACCCTGAGCACTGAGCACCCAGCACCCTGAGTACTGAGCACCGATCACCCTGAGCACTGAGCACCCAGCACCCCGAGCACTGAGCACCCAGCACCCTGAGTACTGAGCACCCAGCACCCTGAGCACTGAGCACCCAGCACCCTGAGTACTGAGCACACTGAGTACTGAGCACCGATCACCCTGAGCACTGTGCACCCAGCACCCTGAGTACTGAGCACCCAGCACCCTGAGCACTGTGCACCCAGGACCCTGAGCACTGAGCACCCAGCAACCTGAGTACTGAGCACCCAGCACCCTGAGTACTGAGGATCCAGCACCCTGAGCACTGAGCACCCAGCACCCTGAGTACTGAGCACCCAGCACCCTGAGTACTGAGCACCCAGCACCCTGAGTACTCAGCACCCAGCACCCCGAGCACTGAGCACCCAGCACCCTGTGTACTGAGCACTGAGCACCCTGAGTACTAAGCACCCAGCACCCTGAGTACTGAGCACCCAGGACCCTGAGCACCGAGCACCCCGAGCACTGAGCACCCAGCACCCTGAGCACTCAGCACCCATCACGCCGATCACTGAGCACCCAGCACCCTGAGCACTGAGCACCCAGCACCCTGAGCACGGAGCACCCAGCACCCAGAGCACTGAGCACCCAGCACCCTGAGCACTGAGCACAGAGCACCCTGAGTACTGAGCACCCAGCACCCTGAGTACTGAGCACCCAGACCCCGAGCACTGAGCACCCAGCACCCCTAGCACTGTGCACCCAGCACCCTGAGTACTGAGAACCCAGCACCCTGAGTACTGAGCACCGAGCACCCTGAGTACTGAGCACCCAGCACGCTGAGCACTGAGCACCCAGCACCCCGAGTACTGAGCACCCAGCACCCTGAGTACGGAGCACCCAGCACCCCGAGCACTGAGCACCCAGCACCCTGAGCACTGAGCACCCAGCACCCTTAGTACTGAGCATCAAGCTCGCTGAGCACTGAGCACCCAGCACCCTGAGTACTGAGCACCCAGCACCCTGAGCACTGAGCACCCAGCACCCTGAGCACTGAGCACTCAGCACCCTGAGTACTGAGCACCCAGCACCCTGAGCACTGAGAACCCAGCACCTTGAGTACTGAGCACCGAGCACCCCGAGTACTGAGCACCGAGCACCCAGAGTACTGAGCACCCAGCACCCTGAGCACTGAGCACCCAGCACCCTGAGCACTGAGCACCCAGCACCCCGAGCACTGAGCACCCAGCACCCTGAGTACTGAGCACCCAACACCCAGAATAATGAGCACCCAGCACCCTGAGAACTGAGCACCCAGCACCCTGAGTACTGAGCACCCAGCACCCTGAGCACTGAGCACTGAGCACCCAGCACCCTGAGCACTGAGCACTGAGCACCCAGCACCCTGAGCACTGAGCACCCAGCACCCCGAGCACTGAGCACCCAGTACCCTGAGTACTGAGCACCCAGCACCCTGAGTACTGAGCACCCAGCACCCTGAGCACTGAGCACTGAGCACCCAGCACCCTGAGCACTGAGCACTGAGCACCCAGCACCCTGAGCACTGAGCACCCAGCACCCCGAGCACTGAGCACACAGCGCCCTGAGCACTGAGCACCCAGCACCCTGAGCACTGAGCACCCAGCCCCCTGAGTACTGAGCACCCAGCACCCTGAGTACTGAGCACCCAGCACCCTGAGCACTGAGAACCCTGAGGACTGAGCACCCAGCACCCCGAGCACTGAGCACCCAGCACCCTGAGCACTGAGCACCTAGTGCCCTGAGCACTGACCACCCAGCACCCTGAGCACTGAGCACCCAGTCCCCTGAGTACTGAGCACCCAGCACCATGAGTACTGAGAACCCAGCACCCTGAGTACTGAGCACTCAGCCCCCTGTGTACTGAGCACCGAGCACCCCGAGCACTGAGCACCCAGCACCCTGAGCACTGAGCACCCTAAGGACTGAGCACCCAGCACCCTGAGCACTGAGCACCCAGCACCCTGAGTACTGAGCACCGATCACCCTGAGCACTGAGCACCCAGCACCCCGAGCACTGAGCACCCAGCACCCTGAGTACTGAGCACCCAGCACCCTGAGCACTGAGCACCCAGCACCCTGAGTACTGAGCACACTGAGTACTGAGCACCGATCACCCTGAGCACTGTGCACCCAGCACCCTGAGTACTGAGCACCCAGCACCCTGAGCACTGTGCACCCAGGACCCTGAGCACTGAGCACCCAGCAACCTGAGTACTGAGCACCCAGCACCCTGAGTACTGAGGATCCAGCACCCTGAGCACTGAGCACCCAGCACCCTGAGTACTGAGCACCCAGCACCCTGAGTACTGAGCACCCAGCACCCTGAGTACTCAGCACCCAGCACCCAGAGCACTGAGCACCCAGCACCCTGAGCATTCAGCACCCAGGACCCCGAGCACTGAGTATTGAGCACCCAGCACCTTGAGTACTGAGCACGCAGCACGCTGAGTACTGAGCACCCAGCACCCCGAGCACTGAGCACCCAGCACCCTGAGCACTTAGCACTGAGCACCCAGCACCCCGAGTACTGAGCACACAGCACCCTGAGCACTGAGCACCCTGAGCACTGAGCACCTTGAGCACTGAGCACTGAGCACCCAGCACCCTGAGTACTGAGCACCCAACACTCTGAGCACTGAGCACCCAGCACGCAGAGTACTGAGCACTGAGCACACAGCACCCTGAGTACTGAGCACACAGCACCCCGAGCACTGAGCACCCAGCGCCCCGAGCACTGAGCACCCAGCACCCCGACCACTGAGCACTGAGCACACTGAGCACTGAGCACCCAGCACCCCGAGTACTGAGCACTGACCACCCTGAGTACTGAGCACCCAGCACCCCGAGGACTGAGCACTGAGCACCCTGAGTACTGAGCACACAGCACCCTGAGCACTGAGAACCCAGCACCTTGAGTACTGAGCACCGAGCACTCCGAGTACTGAGCACCGAGCACCCAGAGTACTGAGCACCCAGCACCCTGAGCACTGAGCACCCAGCACCCTGAGCACTGAGCACCCAGCACCCCGAGCACTGAGCACCCAGCACCCTGAGTACTGAGCACCCAACACCCAGAGTAATGAGCACCCAGCACCCTGAGAACTGAGCACCCAGTACCCTGAGTACTGAGCACCCAGCACCCTGAGTACTGAGCACCCAGCACCCTGAGCACTGAGCACTGAGCACCCAGCACCCTGAGCACTGAGCACTGAGCACCCAGCACCCTGAGCACTGAGCACCCAGCACCCCGAGCACTGAGCACCCAGCGCCCTGAGCACTGAGCACCCAGCACCCTGAGCACTGAGCACCCAGCCCCCTGAGTACTGAGCACAAAGCACCCTGAGTACTGAGCACCCAGCACCCTGAGCACTGAGAACCCTGAGGACTGAGCACCCAGCACCCCGAGCACTGAGCACCCAGCACCCTGAGCACTGAGCACCTAGCGCCCTGAGCACTGACCACCCAGCACCCTGAGCACTGAGCACCCAGTCCCCTGAGTACTGAGCACCCAGCACCATGAG
Source organism: Microtus oregoni (assembly GCF_018167655.1). Taxonomy (NCBI): domain Eukaryota; kingdom Metazoa; phylum Chordata; class Mammalia; order Rodentia; family Cricetidae; genus Microtus; species Microtus oregoni. Next base: position 1,366,347 of record NW_024543271.1, on the reverse strand, counting down.
TACTGAGAACCCAGCACCCTGAGTACTGAGCACTCAGCCCCCTGTGTACTGAGCACCGAGCACCCCGAGCACTGAGAACCCAGCACCCTGAGCACTGAGCACCCTAAGGACTGAGCACCCAGCACCCTGAGCACTGAGCACCCAGCACCCTGAGTACTGAGCACAGATCACCCTGAGCACTGAGCACCCAGCACCCCGAGCACTGAGCACCCAGCACCCTGAGTACTGAGCACCCAGCACCCTGAGCACTGAGCACCCAGCACCCTGAGTACTGAGCACACTGAGTACTGAGCACCGATCACCCTGAGCACTGTGCACCCAGCACCCTGAGTACTGAGCACCCAGCACCCTGAGCACTGAGCACCCAGGACCCTGAGCACTGAGCACCCAGCAACCTGAGTCCTGAGCACCCAGCACCCTGAGTACTGAGGATCCAGCACCCTGAGCACTGAGCACCCAGCACCCTGAGTACTGAGCACCCAGCACCCTGAGTACTGAGCACCCAGCACCCTGAGTACTCAGCACCCAGCACCCAGAGCACTGAGCACCCAGCACCCTGAGCACTCAGCACCCAGGACCCCGAGCACTGAGTATTGAGCACCCAGCACCCTGAGTACTGAGCACGCAGCACGCTGAGTACTGAGCACCCAGCACCCCGAGCACTGAGCACCCAGCACCATGAGTACTGAGCACCCAGCACCCTGAGTACTGAGCACTCAGCACCCTGAGTACTGAGCACCAAGCACCCGAGCACTGAGCACCCAGCACCCTGAGCACTGAGCACCCTGAGGACTGAGCACCTAGTTCCCTGAGTACTGAGCACCCAGCACCCTGAGTACTGAGCACCGATCACCCTGAGCACTGAGCACCCAGCACCCCGAGCACTGAGCACCCAGCACCCTGAGCACTGAGCACCCAGCACCCTGAGTACTGAGCACGCAGCACGCTGAGTACTGAGCACCCAGCACCCCGAGCACTGAGCACCCAGCACCCTGAGCACTGAGCACCCAGCACCCTGAGCACTGAGCACCCAGCACCCTGAGCACTGAGCACCCAGCACCCCGAGCACGGAGCACAAAGCACCCTGAGTACTGAACACCCAACACCCTGAGCACTGAGCACCCAACACTCTGAGCACTGAGCACCCAGCACGCAGAGTACTGAGCACTGAGCACACAGCACCCTGAGTACTGAGCACCCAGCACCCTGAGCACTGAGCACCCAGCACCATGAGTACTGAGCACCCAGCACCCTGAGTACTGAACACCCAGCACCCTGAGCACTGAGCACTGAGCACCCTGAGCACTGAGTACTGAGCAATGAGCACCCTGAGCACTGAGCACCCAGCACCCCGAGTACTGAGCACCCAGCACCCTGAGCACTGAGCACCCAGCGCCCCGAGCACTGAGCACACAGCACCCGGAGCACTGAGCACTGAGCACCCTGAGCACTGAGCACCCAGCACCCCGAGTACTGAGCACTGAGCACCCTGAGTACTGAGCACCAAGCAACCCGAGTACTGAGCACTGAGCACCCTGAGTACTGAGCAACCAGCACCCCGAGCACTGAGCACCCAGCACCCCGAGCACTGAGCACCTAGCGCCCTGAGCACTGAGCACCCAGCACCCTGAGCACTGAGCACCCAGTCCCCTGAGTACTGAGCACCCAGCACCATGAGTACTGAGAACCCAGCACCCTGAGTACTGAGCACCCAGCACCCTGAGTACTCAGCACCCAGCACCCTGAGCACTGAGCAACCAGCACCCTGAGTACTGAGCACCCTGCACCCCAAGCACTGAGCACCCTGAGAACTGAGCACCCAGCACCCCAAGCACTGAGCACCCTGAGTACTGATCACCCAGCACCCTGATTAATGAGCACCCAGCACCCCGAGAACTGAGCACCCAGCACCCTGAGTATTGAGCACCGAGCACCCTGAGTACTGAGCACCCAGCACCCTGAGTACTGAGCACCCAGTGTACTGAGCACCGAGCACCCAGCACCCTGAGTACTGAGCACCCAGCACCCTGAGTTCTGAGCACCGAGCTGCCCGAGCACTGAGCACCCAGCACCCTGAGCACTGAGCACCCAGCACCCTGAGCACTGAGCACCCAGCACCCTGAGTACTGAGCACCCAGCACGCGGAGTACTGAGCACCCAGCACCCTGAGCACTGAGCACCCAGCACCCTGAGTACTGAGCACTGAGCACCCAGCACCCCGAGCACTGAGCACCCAGCACCCTGTGTACTGAGCACTGAGCACCCTGAGTACTAAGCACCCAGCACCCTGAGTACTGAGCACCCAGGACCCTGAGCACCGAGCACCCCGAGCACTGAGCACCCAGCACCCTGAGCACTCAGCACCCATCACGCCGATCACTGAGCACCCAGCACCCTGAGCACTGAGCACCCAGCACCCTGAGCACGGAGCACCCAGCACCCAGAGCACTGAGCACCCAGCACCCTGAGCACTGAGCACAGAGCACCCTGAGTACTGAGCACCCAGCACCCTGAGTACTGAGCACCCAGACCCCGAGCACTGAGCACCCAGCACCCCTAGCACTGTGCACCCAGCACCCTGAGTACTGAGAACCCAGCACCCTGAGTACTGAGCACCGAGCACCCTGAGTACTGAGCACCCAGCACGCTGAGCACTGAGCACCCAGCACCCCGAGTACTGAGCACCCAGCACCCTGAGTACGGAGCACCCAGCACCCCGAGCACTGAGCACCCAGCACCCTGAGCACTGAGCACCCAGCACCCTTAGTACTGAGCATCAAGCTCGCTGAGCACTGAGCACCCAGCACCCTGAGTACTGAGCACCCAGCACCCTGAGCACTGAGCACCCAGCACCCTGAGCACTGAGCACTCAGCACCCTGAGTACTGAGCACCAAGCACCCCGAGCACTGAGCACCAGGTACCCCGAGCACTGAGCACCCAGCACCCTGAGTACTGAGCACCAAGCACCCTGAGTACTGAGCACTGAGCACTGAGCACCCTGAGCACTGAGCACCCAGCACCCTGAGCACTGAGCACCCAGCATCCTGAGCACTGAGTACTGAGCACCAAGCACCCTGAGTAATGAGCACTGAGCACCCTGAACACTGAGCACCCAACACCCCGAGCACTGAGCACCCAGCACCCTGAGTACTGAGCACCCAGCACCCTGAGTACTGAGCACTCAGCACCCTGATTACTGAGCACCCAGCACCCTGAGCACTGAGCACCCTGAGGACTGAGCACCCAGCACCCTGAGTACTGAGCACCCAGCACCCCGAGTACTGAGCACCCAGCACCGTGAGTACTGAGCACCCAGCACCCTGAGTAATGAGCACCCAGCACCCCGAGTACTGAGCACCCAGCACCGTGAGTACTGAGCACCCAGCACCCTGAGTACTGAGCACCCAGCACCCTGAGCACTGAGCACAAAGCACGCTGAGTACTGAGCACCTTGAGTACTGAGCATAGAGGACCCTGAGCACTGAGCACCCAGCAAACTGAGCACTGAGCACCCAGCACCCCGAGAATGAGCACCCAGCACCCTGAGTACTGAGAACCGAGCACCCTGAGTACTGAGCACCCAGCACGCTGAGCACTGAGCACCCAGCACCCCGAGTACTGAGCACCCAGCACCCCGAGCACTGAGCACCCATCACCACGAGAATCAGCACCCAGCACCCTGAGTACTGAGCACCCAGCACCCTGAGTACTGAGCACCGAGCTCCCCGAGCACTGAGCACCCAGAGTACTGAGCACCCAGCACCCTGAGTACTGAGCACCCAGCACCCTGAGCACTGAGCACCCAGCACCCTGAGTACTGAGCACCCAGCACCACGAGCACTGAGCACACAGCACCCTGAGTACTGAGCACCCTGAGGACTGAGCACCGATCACCATGAGCACTGAGCACCCAGCACCCTGAGTACTGAGCACCCAGCACCCTGAGCACTGAGCACCCAGCACCCTGAGTACTGAGCAGAGAGCACCCTGATCACTGAGCACCCAGCACCCTGAGTACTGAGCACCCAGCACCCTGAGTACTGAGCACCGAGCACCCCGAGTACTGAGCACCCAGCACCCTGAGCACTCAGCACCCAGCACACCGAGCACTGAGCACCCAGCACCCTGAGTACTGAGCTCCCAGCACCCCGCGCCCTGAGCACCCAGCACCCTGAGTACTGAGCACCCTGAGTACTGAGCACCGATCACCCTGAGCACTGAGCACCCAACACCCTGAGTACTGAGCACCCAACGTACTGAGCACTGAGCACACTGAGCACTGAGCACCCAGCACCCTGAGTACTGAGCACCGAGCACCCTGAGCACTGAGCACCCAGCACCCTGAGTACTGAGCACCGAGCACCCCGAGCAATGAGCACCCAGCACCCCGAGCACTGAGCACCCAGCACCCCGAGCACTGAGCACCCAGCACCCGTAGCACTGAGGACCCAGCACCCCGAGCAATGAGCACCCAGCACCCTGAGTACTGAGCACCCAGCACCCCGAGTACTGAACACCCAGCAACCTGAGCACCGAGCACCCAGCACCCCGAGCACTGAGCACCCAGCACCCTGAGCACTGAGCACCCAGCACCCTGAGTACTGAGCACTGAGCTCCCCGAGTACTGAGCACACACCACCCCGAGCACTGACCACCGAGGACACCGAGCACTGAGCACCCAGCACCCCGAGCACTGAGCACCCAGCACCCTGAGCACTGAGCACCCAGCACCCTGAGCACTGAGCACCCAGCACCCCGAGCACTGAGCACCCAGCACCCTGAGTACTGAGCACCCAACACCCAGAGTAATGAGCACCCAGCACCCTGAGAACTGAGCACCCAGTACCCTGAGTACTGAGCACCCAGCACCCTGAGTACTGAGCACGAAGCACCCTGAGCACTGAGCACTGAGCACCCAGCACCCTGAGCACTGAGCACTGAGCACCCAGCACCCTGAGCACTGAGCACCCAGCACCCCGAGCACTGAGCACCCAGCGCCCTGAGCACTGAGCACCCAGCACCCTGAGCACTGAGCACCCAGCCCCCTGAGTACTGAGCACAAAGCACCCTGAGTACTGAGCACCCAGCACCCTGAGCACTGAGAACCCTGAGGACTGAGCACCCAGCACCCCGAGCACTGAGCACCCAGCACCCTGAGCACTGAGCACCTAGCGCCCTGAGCACTGACCACCCAGCACCCTGAGCACTGAGCACCCAGTCCCCTGAGTACTGAGCACCCAGCACCATGAGTACTGAGAACCCAGAACCCTGAGTACTGAGCACTCAGCCCCCTGTGTACTGAGCACCGAGCACCCCGAGCACTGAGAACCCAGCACCCTGAGCACTGAGCACCCTAAGGACTGAGCACCCAGCACCCTGAGCACTGAGCACCCAGCACCCTGAGTACTGAGCACCGATCACCCTGAGCACTGAGCACCCAGCACCCCGAGCACTGAGCACCCAGCACCCTGAGTACTGAGCACCCAGCACCCTGAGCACTGAGCACCCAGCACCCTGAGTACTGAGCACACTGAGTACTGAGCACCGATCACCCTGAGCACTGTGCACCCAGCACCCTGAGTACTGAGCACCCAGCACCCTGAGCACTGAGCACCCAGGACCCTGAGCACTGAGCACCCAGCAACCTGAGTCCTGAGCACCCAGCACCCTGAGTACTCAGGATCCAGCACCCTGAGCACTGAGCACCCAGCACCCTGAGTACTGAGCACCCAGCACCCTGAGTACTGAGCACCCAGCACCCTGAGTACTCAGCACCCAGCACCCAGAGCACTGAGCACCCAGCACCCTGAGCACTCAGCACCCAGGACCCCGAGCACTGAGTATTGAGCACCCAGCACCCTGAGTACTGAGCACGCAGCACGCTGAGTACTGAGCACCCAGCACCCCGAGCACTGAGCACCCAGCACCATGAGTACTGAGCACCCAGCACCCTGAGTATTGAGCACTCAGCACCCTGAGTACTGAGCACCAAGCACCCGAGCACTGAGCACCCAGCACCCTGAGCACTGAGCACCCTGAGGACTGAGCACCTAGTTCCCTGAGTACTGAGCACCCAGCACCCTGAGTACTGAGCACCGATCACCCTGAGCACTGAGCACCCAGCACCCCGAGCACTGAGCACCCAGCACCCTGAGCACTGAGCACCCAGCACCCTGAGTACTGAGCACGCAGCACGCTGAGTACTGAGCACCCAGCACCCCGAGCACTGAGCACCCAGCACCCTGAGCACTGAGCACCCAGCACCCTGAGCACTGAGCACCCAGCACCCTGAGCACTGAGCACCCAGCACCCCGAGCACGGAGCACAAAGCACCCTGAGTACTGAACACCCAAAACCCAGAGTACTGAGCACCCAGCACCCTGAGCACTGAGCACCCAGCACCATGAGTACTGAGCACCCAGCACCCTGAGTACTGAACACCCAGCACCCTGAGCACTGAGCACTGAGCACCCTGAGCACTGAGTACTGAGCAATGAGCACCCTGAGCACTGAGCACCCAGCACCCCGAGTACTGAGCACCCAGCACCCTGAGCACTGAGCACCCAGCGCCCCGAGCACTGAGCACACAGCACCCGGAGCACTGAGCACTGAGCACCCTGAGCACTGAGCACCCAGCACCCCGAGTACTGAGCACTGAGCACCCTGAGTACTGAGCACCAAGCAACCCGAGTACTGAGCACTGAGCACCCTGAGTACTGAGCAACCAGCACCCCGAGCACTGAGCACCCAGCACCCCGAGCACTGAGCACCTAGCGCCCTGAGCACTGAGCACCCAGCACCCTGAGCACTGAGCACCCAGTACCCTGAGTACTGAGCACCCAGCACCATGAGTACTGAGAACCCAGCACCCTGAGTACTGAGCACCCAGCACCCTGAGTACTCAGCACCCAGCACCCTGAGCACTGAGCAACCAGCACCCTGAGTACTGAGCACCCTGCACCCCAAGCACTGAGCACCCTGAGAACTGAGCACCCAGCACCCCAAGCACTGAGCACCCTGAGTACTGATCACCCAGCACCCTGATTAATGAGCACCCAGCACCCCGAGAACTGAGCACCCAGCACCCTGAGTATTGAGCACCGAGCACCCTGAGTACTGAGCACCCAGCACCCTGAGTACTGAGCACCCAGTGTACTGAGCACCGAGCACCCAGCACCCTGAGTACTGAGCACCCAGCACCCTGAGTTCTGAGCACCGAGCTGCCCGAGCACTGAGCACCCAGCACCCTGAGCACTGAGCACCCAGCACCCTGAGCAATGAGCACCCAGCACCCTGAGTACTGAGCACCCAGCACGCGGAGTACTGAGCACCCAGCACCCTGAGCACTGAGCACCCAGCACCCTGAGTACTGAGCACTGAGCACCCAGCACCCCGAGCACTGAGCACCCAGCACCCTGTGTACTGAGCACTGAGCACCCTGAGTACTAAGCACCCAGCACCCTGAGTACTGAGCACCCAGGACCCTGAGCACCGAGCACCCCGAGCACTGAGCACCCAGCACCCTGAGCACTCAGCACCCATCACGCCGATCACTGAGCACCCAGCACCCTGAGCACTGAGCACCCAGCACCCTGAGCACGGAGCACCCAGCACCCAGAGCACTGAGCACCCAGCACCCTGAGCACTGAGCACAGAGCACCCTGAGTACTGAGCACCCAGCACCCTGAGTACTGAGCACCCAGACCCCGAGCACTGAGCACCCAGCACCCCTAGCACTGTGCACCCAGCACCCTGAGTACTGAGAACCCAGCACCCTGAGTACTGAGCACCGAGCACCCTGAGTACTGAGCACCCAGCACGCTGAGCACTGAGCACCCAGCACCCCGAGTACTGAGCACCCAGCACCCTGAGTACGGAGCACCCAGCACCCCGAGCACTGAGCACCCAGCACCCTGAGCACTGAGCACCCAGCACCCTTAGTACTGAGCATCAAGCTCGCTGAGCACTGAGCACCCAGCACCCTGAGTACTGAGCACCCAGCACCCTGAGCACTGAGCACCCAGCACCCTGAGCACTGAGCACTCAGCACCCTGAGTACTGAGCACCAAGCACCCCGAGCACTGAGCACCAGGTACCCCGAGCACTGAGCACCCAGCACCCTGAGTACTGAGCACCAAGCACCCTGAGTACTGAGCACTGAGCACTGAGCACCCTGAGCACTGAGCACCCAGCACCCTGAGCACTGAGCACCCAGCATCCTGAGCACTGAGTACTGAGCACCAAGCACCCTGAGTAATGAGCACTGAGCACCCTGAACACTGAGCACCCAACACCCCGAGCACTGAGCACCCAGCACCCTGAGTACTGAGCACCCAGCACCCTGAGTACTGAGCACTCAGCACCCTGATTACTGAGCACCCAGCACCCTGAGCACTGAGCACCCTGAGGACTGAGCACCCAGCACCCTGAGTACTGAGCACCCAGCACCCCGAGTACTGAGCACCCAGCACCGTGAGTACTGAGCACCCAGCACCCTGAGTAATGAGCACCCAGCACCCCGAGTACTGAGCACCCAGCACCGTGAGTACTGAGCACCCAGCACCCTGAGTACTGAGCACCCAGCACCCTGAGCACTGAGCACAAAGCACGCTGAGTACTGAGCACATTGAGTACTGAGCATAGAGGACCCTGAGCACTGAGCACCCAGCACCCTGAGCACTGAGCACCCAGCACCCCGAGAATGAGCACCCAGCACCCTGAGTACTGAGAACCGAGCACCCTGAGTACTGAGCACCCAGCACGCTGAGCACTGAGCACCCAGCACCCCCGAGTACTGAGCACCCAGCAACCCGAGCACTGAGCACCCAGCACCCTGAGTACTGAGCACCCAGCACCCTGAGTACTCAGCACCCAGCACCCTGAGCACTGAGCAACCAGCACCCCGAGAACTGAGCACCCAGCACCCCGAGCACTGAGCACCCAGCACCCCGAGCACTGAGCACCCAGCACCCTGAGCACTGAGCACCCTGAGTACTGAGCACTGAGCACCCTGAGTACTGAGCACCCAGCCCCCTGAGCACTGAGCACCCAGCACCCTGAGTACTGAGCACCGAGCACCCTGAGTACTGAGCACCCAGCACCCCGAGCACTGAGCACCCAGCACCCCGAGCACTGAGCACCCAGCACCCTGAGCACTGAGCACCCTGAGTACTGAGCACTGAGCACCCTGAGTACTGAGCACCCAGCACCCTGAGTATTGAGCACCCAGCAACCTGAGCACTGAGAACCGAGCACCATGAGCACTGAGCACCAAGCACCCTGAGTACTGAGCACCCTGAGTACTGAGCACACAGCACCGTGAGCACTGAGCACCCAGCACCCCGAGCACTGAGCACCCAGCACCCTGAGCACTGAGCACCCTGAGTACTGAGCACTGAGCACCCTGAGTACTGAGCACTGTGCACCCTGAGTACTGAGCACCCAGCACACTGAGTACTGAGCACCCAGCACCCTGAGCAATGAGCACCCGGAGTACTGAGCACCCAGCACCCTGAGTACTAAGCACCGAGCACCCTGAGTACTGAGCACAGAGTACCCTGAGCACTGAACACACAGCACCCTGAGTACTGAGCACCCCGAGCATTGAGCACCCAGCACCCTGAGCACTGAGGACCCAGCACCCTGAGTACTGAGCACCCAGCACCCTGAGCACTGAGCACCCAGCACCCTGAGTACTGAGCACCCAGCACCCTGAGCACTGAGCACCCAGCACCCTGAGTAAAGAGCACTGAGCACCCAGCACCCTGTGTACTGAGCACTGAGTACCCAGCACCCCGAGCACTGAGCACCCAGCACCCTGAGCACTGAGCACCCTGAGTACTGAGCACCCAGCACCCTGAGCACTGAGCACCCAGCACCCTGAGCACTGAGCACCCAGCACCCAGAGCACTGAGCACCCTGAGTACTGAGCACTGAGCACCGAGCACCCTGAGTGCTGAGCACTGAGCACCCTGACCACTGAGCACCCAGCACCCTGAGTACTGAGCACCCAGCACCCTGAGCACTGAGGACCGAGCACCCTGAGTACTAAGCACAAAGCACCCTGAGTACTGAGCACCCAGCACCCTGAGCACTGAGCACCCAGCACACTGAGTACTGAGCACTGAGCACCCTGAGTACTGAGCACCGAGCACCCTGAGCACGGAGCACCCAGCACGCTGAGTACTGAGCACTGAGCACCCTGATTAATGAGCACCCAGCACCCCGAGAACTGAGCACCCAGCACCCTGAGCACTGAGCACCCTGATTACTGAGCACTGAGCACCCTGAGTACTGAGCACCCAGCACCCTGAGTATTGAGCACCCAGCAACCTGAGCACTGAGCACCGAGCACCCTGAGCACAGAGCACCCAGCACCCTGAGCACTGAGCACCCAGCACCCTGAGCACTTAGCACCCTGAGGACTGAGCAGCCAGCACCCTGAGTACTGAGCACCCAGCACCCTGAGTACTGAGCACCCAGCATCCTGAGTACTGAGCACAGTGAGTACTGAGCACCCAGCACCCCGAGCACTGAGCACCTAGCGCCCTGAGCACTGAGCACCCAGCACCCTGAGCACTGAGCACCCAGTCCCCTGAGTACTGAGCACCCAGCACCATGAGTACTGAGAACCCAGCACCCTGAGTACTGAGCACCCAGCACCCTGAGTACTCAGCACCCAGCACCCTGAGCACTGAGCAACCAGCACCCTGAGTACTGAGCACCCTGCACCCCAAGCACTGAGCACCCTGAGAACTGAGCACCCAGCACCCCAAGCACTGAGCACCCTGAGTACTGATCACCCAGCACCCTGATTAATGAGCACCCAGCACCCCGAGAACTGAGCACCCAGCACCCTGAGTATTGAGCACCGAGCACCCTGAGTACTGAGCACCCAGCACCCTGAGTACTGAGCACCCAGTGTACTGAGCACCGAGCACCCAGCACCCTGAGTACTGAGCACCCAGCACCCTGAGTTCTGAGCACCGAGCTGCCCGAGCACTGAGCACCCAGCACCCTGAGCACTGAGCACCCAGCACCCTGAGCACTGAGCACCCAGCACCCTGAGTACTGAGCACCCAGCACGCGGAGTACTGAGCACCCAGCACCCTGAGCACTGAGCACCCAGCACCCTGAGTACTGAGCACTGAGCACCCAGCACCCCGAGCACTGAGCACCCAGCACCCTGTGTACTGAGCACTGAGCACCCTGAGTACTAAGCACCCAGCACCCTGAGTACTGAGCACCCAGGACCCTGAGCACCGAGCACCCCAAGCACTGAGCACCCAGCACCCTGAGCACTCAGCACCCATCACGCCGATCACTGAGCACCCAGCACCCTGAGCACTGAGCACCCAGCACCCTGAGCACGGAGCACCCAGCACCCAGAGCACTGAGCACCCAGCACCCTGAGCACTGAGCACAGAGCACCCTGAGTACTGAGCACCCAGCACCCTGAGTACTGAGCACCCAGACCCCGAGCACTGAGCACCCAGCACCCCTAGCACTGTGCACCCAGCACCCTGAGTACTGAGAACCCAGCACCCTGAGTACTGAGCACCGAGCACCCTGAGTACTGAGCACCCAGCACGCTGAGCACTGAGCACCCAGCACCCCGAGTACTGAGCACCCAGCACCCTGAGTACGGAGCACCCAGCACCCCGAGCACTGAGCACCCAGCACCCTGAGCACTGAGCACCCAGCACCCTTAGTACTGAGCATCAAGCTCGCTGAGCACTGAGCACCCAGCACCCTGAGTACTGAGCACCCAGCACCCTGAGCACTGAGCACCCAGCACCCTGAGCACTGAGCACTCAGCACCCTGAGTACTGAGCACCAAGCACCCCGAGCACTGAGCACCAGGTACCCCGAGCACTGAGCACCCAGCACCCTGAGTACTGAGCACCAAGCACCCTGAGTACTGAGCACTGAGCACTGAGCACCCTGAGCACTGAGCACCCAGCACCCTGAGCACTGAGCACCCAGCATCCTGAGCACTGAGTACTGAGCACCAAGCACCCTGAGTAATGAGCACTGAGCACCCTGAACACTGAGCACCCAACACCCCGAGCACTGAGCACCCAGCACCCTGAGTACTGAGCACCCAGCACCCTGAGTACTGAGCACTCAGCACCCTGATTACTGAGCACCCAGCACCCTGAGCACTGAGCACCCTGAGGACTGAGCACCCAGCACCCTGAGTACTGAGCACCCAGCACCCCGAGTACTGAGCACCCAGCACCGTGAGTACTGAGCACCCAGCACCCTGAGTAATGAGCACCCAGCACCCCGAGTACTGAGCACCCAGCACCGTGAGTACTGAGCACCCAGCACCCTGAGTACTGAGCACCCAGCACCCTGAGCACTGAGCACAAAGCACGCTGAGTACTGAGCACCTTGAGTACTGAGCATAGAGGACCCTGAGCACTGAGCACCCAGCACCCTGAGCACTGAGCACCCAGCACCCCGAGAATGAGCACCCAGCACCCTGAGTACTGAGAACCGAGCACCCTGAGTACTGAGCACCCAGCACGCTGAGCACTGAGCACCCAGCACCCCGAGTACTGAGCACCCAGCAACCCGAGCACTGAGCACCCAGCACCCCGAGCACTGAGCACCCAGCACCCTGAGTACTGAGCACCCAGCACCCTGAGTACTCAGCACCCAGCACCCTGAGCACTGAGCAACCAGCACCCCGAGAACTGAGCACCCAGCACCCCGAGCACTGAGCACCCAGCACCCCGAGCACTGAGCACCCAGCACCCTGAGCACTGAGCACCCTGAGTACTGAGCACTGAGCACCCTGAGTACTGAGCACCCAGCCCCCTGAGCACTGAGCACCCAGCACCCTGAGTACTGAGCACCGAGCACCCTGAGTACTGAGCACCCAGCACCCCGAGCACTGAGCACCCAGCACCCCGAGCACTGAGCACCCAGCACCCTGAGCACTGAGCACCCTGAGTACTGAGCACTGAGCACCCTGAGTACTGAGCACCCAGCACCCTGAGTATTGAGCACCCAGCAACCTGAGCACTGAGCACCGAGCACCATGAGCACTGAGCACCAAGCACCCTGAGTACTGAGCACCCTGAGTACTGAGCACACAGCACCGTGAGCACTGAGCACCCAGCACCCCGAGCACTGAGCACCCAGCACCCTGAGCACTGAGCACCCTGAGTACTGAGCACTGAGCACCCTGAGTACTGAGCACTGTGCACCCTGAGTACTGAGCACCCAGCACACTGAGTACTGAGCACCCAGCACCCTGAGCAATGAGCACCCGGAGTACTGAGCACCCAGCACCCTGAGTACTAAGCACCGAGCACCCTGAGTACTGAGCACAGAGTACCCTGAGCACTGAACACACAGCACCCTGAGTACTGAGCACCCCGAGCATTGAGCACCCAGCACCCTGAGCACTGAGGACCCAGCACCCTGAGTACTGAGCACCCAGCACCCTGAGCACTGAGCACCCAGCACCCTGAGTACTGAGCACCCAGCACCCTGAGCACTGAGCACCCAGCACCCTGAGTAAAGAGCACTGAGCACCCAGCACCCTGTGTACTGAGCACTGAGTACCCAGCACCCCGAGCACTGAGCACCCAGCACCCTGAGCACTGAGCACCCTGAGTACTGAGCACCCAGCACCCTGAGCACTGAGCACCCAGCACCCTGAGCACTGAGCACCCAGCACCCAGAGCACTGAGCACCCTGAGTACTGAGCACTGAGCACCGAGCACCCTGAGTGCTGAGCACTGAGCACCCTGACCACTGAGCACCCAGCACCCTGAGTACTGAGCACCCAGCACCCTGAGCACTGAGGACCGAGCACCCTGAGTACTAAGCACAAAGCACCCTGAGTACTGAGCACCCAGCACCCTGAGCACTGAGCACCCAGCACACTGAGTACTGAGCACTGAGCACCCTGAGTACTGAGCACCGAGCACCCTGAGCACGGAGCACCCAGCACGCTGAGTACTGAGCACTGAGCACCCTGATTAATGAGCACCCAGCACCCCGAGAACTGAGCACCCAGCACCCTGAGCACTGAGCACCCTGATTACTGAGCACTGAGCACCCTGAGTACTGAGCACCCAGCACCCTGAGTATTGAGCACCCAGCAACCTGAGCACTGAGCACCGAGCACCCTGAGCACAGAGCACCCAGCACCCTGAGCACTGAGCACCCAGCACCCTGAGCACTTAGCACCCTGAGGACTGAGCAGCCAGCACCCTGAGTACTGAGCACCCAGCACCCTGAGTACTGAGCACCCAGCATCCTGAGTACTGAGCACAGTGAGTACTGAGCACCCAGCACCCCGAGCACTGAGCACCCAGCATCCTGAGTACTGTGCAACCTGAGTACTGAGCACCCAGCAACCTGAGTACTTAGCACCCAGCACCTGAGCACTTAGCACCCAGCACCCTGAGTACTGAGCACCGAGCACTCCGAGTACTGAGCACCCAGCACCCCGAGCACTGAGCACCCAGCACCCTGAGCACTGAGCACCCAGCACCCCAAGCACTGAGCACCCAGCACCCTGAGTACTGAGTACTGAGCACCCTGAGTACTGAGCACCCAGCATCCTGAGCACTGAGCACCCAGCACCCTGAGTACTGAGCACCGAGCACCCCGAGCACTGAGCACGCAGCACCCTGAGTACTGAGCACCCAGCACCAAAAGTACTGAGCACCGAGCATCCTAAGCACTGAGCACCGAGCACCCCGAGAACTGAGCACCCAGCACCCCGAGCACTGAGCACCCAGCACCCGTAGCACTGAGGACCCAGCACCTCGAGCAATGAGCACCCAGCACCCTGAGTACTGAGCACCCAGCACCCCGAGTACTGAGCACCCAGCAACCTGAGCACCGAGCACCCAGCACCCCGAGCACTGAGCACCCAGCACCCTGAGCACTGAGCACCCAGCACCCTGAGCACTGAGCACCCAGCACCCAGAGCACTGAGCACCCTGAGTACTGAGCACGGAGCACCCTGAGCACTGAGCACCGAGCACCCTGAGTGCTGAGCACTGAGCACCCTGACCACTGAGCACCCAGCACCCTGAGTACTGAGCACCCAGCACCCTGAGCACTGAGGACCGAGCACCCTGAGTACTAAGCACAAAGCACCCTGAGTACTGAGCACCCAGCACCCTGAGCACTGAGCACCCAGCACACTGAGTACTGAGCACTGAGCACCCTGAGTACTGAGCACCGAGCACCCTGAGCACTGAGCACCCAGCACGCTGAGTACTGAGCACTGAGCACCCTGATTAATGAGCACCCAGCACCCCGAGAACTGAGCACCCAGCACCCTGAGTATTGAGCACCGAGCACCCTGAGTACTGAGCACCCAGCACCCTGAGTACTGAGCACCCAGTGTACTGAGCACCGAGCACCCAGCACCCTGAGTACTGAGCACCCAGCACCCTGAGCACTGAGCACCCAGCACCCTGAGTACTGAGCACCGAGCACCCTGAGTACTGAGCACCCAGCACCCCGAGCACAGAGCACCCAGCACCCCGAGCACTGAGCACCCAGCACACCGAGCACTCAGCACCCAGCACCCCGAGCACTGAGCACCCAGCACACCGAGCACTGAGCACCCTGAGTACTGAGCACTGAGCACCCTGAGTACTGAGCACCCTGAGTACTGAGCACACAGCACCGTGAGCACTGAGCACCCAGCACCCCGAGCACTGAGCACCCAGCACCCTGAGCACTGAGCACCCTGAGTACTGAGCACTGAGCACCCTGAGTACTGAGCACTGAGCACCCTGAGTACTGAGCACCCAGCACACTGAGTACTGAGCACCCAGCACCCTGAGCAATGAGCACCCGGAGTACTGAGCACCCAGCACCCTGAGTACTAAGCACCGAGCACCCTGAGTACTGAGCACCCAGTACCCTGAGCACTGAACACACAGCACCCTGAGTACTGAGCACCCCGAGCATTGAGCACCCAGCACCCTGAGCACTGAGGACCCAGCACCCTGAGTACTGAGCACCCAGCACCCGGAGCACTGAGCACCCAGCACCCTGAGTACTGAGCACCCAGCACCCTGAGCACTGAGCACCCAGCACCCTGAGTAATGAGCACTGAGCACCCAGCACCCCGAGCACTGAGCACTCAGCACCCTGTGTACTGAGCACTGAGTACCCAGCACCCCGAGCACTGAGCACCCAGCACCCTGAGCACTGAGCACCCTGAGTACTGAGCACCCAGCACCCTGAGCACTGAGCACCCAGCACCCTGAGCACTGAGCACCCAGCACCCAGAGCACTGAGCACCCTGAGTACTGAGCACTGAGCACCCTGAGCACTGAGCACCGAGCACCCTGAGTGCTGAGCACTGAGCACCCTGACCACTGAGCACCCAGCACCCTGAGTACTGAGCAACCAGCACCCTGAGCACTGAGGACCGAGCACCCTGAGTACTAAGCACAAAGCACCCTGAGTACTGAGCACCCAGCACCCTGAGCACTGAGCACCCAGCACACTGAGTACTGAGCACTGAGCACCTTGAGTACTAAGCACCGAGCACCCTGAGCACGGAACACCCAGCACGCTGAGTACTGAGCACTGAGCACCCTGATTAATGAGCACCCAGCACCCCGAGAACTGAGCACCCAGCACCCTGAGCACTGAGCACCCTGATTACTGAGCACTGAGCACCCTGAGTACTGAGCACCCAGCACCCTGAGTATTGAGCACCCAGCAACCTGAGCACTGAGCACCCAGCACCCTGAGCACTTAGAACCCTGAGGACTGAGCACCCAGCACCCTGAGTACTGAGCACCCAGCAACCTGAGTACTGAGCACCCAGCATCCTGAGTACTGAGCACAGTGAGTACTGAGCACCCAGCACCCCGAGCACTGAGCACCCAGCATCCTGAGTACTGTGCAACCTGAGTACTGAGCACCCAGCAACCTGAGTACTTAGCACCCAGCACCTGAGCACTTAGCACCCAGCACCCTGAGTACTGAGCACCGAGCACTCCGAGTACTGAGCACCCAGCATCCCGAGCACTGAGCACCCAGCACCCTGAGCACTGAGCACCCAGCACCCCAAGCACTGAGCACCCAGCACCCTGAGTACTGAGTACTGAGCACCCTGAGTACTGAGCACCCAGCATCCTGAGCACTGAGCACCCAGCACCAAAAGTACTGAGCACCGAGCATCCTGAGCACTGAGCACCGAGCACCCCGAGCACTGAGCACCCAGCACCCCGAGCACTGAGCACCCAGCACCCGTAGCACTGAGGACCCAGCACCCCGAGCAATGAGCACCCAGCACCCTGAGTACTGAGCACCCAGCACCCCGAGTACTGAGCACCCAGCAACCTGAGCACCGAGCACCCAGCACCCCGAGCACTGAGCACCCAGCACCCTGAGCACTGAGCACCCAGCACCCTGAGCACTGAGCACCCAGCACCCAGAGCACTGAGCACCCTGAGTACTGAGCACTGAGCACCCTGAGCACTGAGCACCGAGCACCCTGAGTGCTGAGCACTGAGCACCCTGACCACTGAGCACCCAGCACCCTGAGTACTGAGCACCCAGCACCCTGAGCACTGAGGACCGAGCACCCTGAGTACTAAGCACAAAGCACCCTGAGTACTGAGCACCCAGCACCCTGAGCACTGAGCACGCAGCACACTGAGTACTGAGCACTGAGCACCCTGAGTACTGAGCACCGAGCACCCTGAGCACTGAGCACCCAGCACGCTGAGTACTGAGCACTGAGCACCCTGATTAATGAGCACCCAGCACCCCGAGAACTGAGCACAGAGCACCCTGAGTATTGATCACCGAGCACCCTGAGTACTGAGTACCCAGCACCCTGAGTACTGAGCACCCAGTGTACTGAGCACCGAGCACCCAGCACCCTGAGTACTGAGCACCCAGCACCCTGAGCACTGAGCACCCAGCACCCTGAGTACTGAGCACCGAGCACCCTGAGTACTGAGCACCCAGCACCCCGAGCACTGAGCACCCAGCACCCCGAGCACTGAGCACCCAGCACACCGAGCACTCAGCACCCAGCACCCCGAGCACTGAGCACCCAGCACACCGAGCACTGAGCACCCAGCACCCCGAGCACCGAGCACCATGAGTACTAAGCACCGAGCACCCTGAGCACTGAGCACCCAGCACCCTGAGCACTGAGCACCCAGCACCCTGAGTACTGAGCCCCCAGCACCCCGAGCACTGAGCACCCAGCACCGTGAGTACTGAGCACCCAGCACCCTGAGCACTGAGCACCGAGCATCCTGAGCACTGAGCACCCAGCACCCTGAGGACTGAGCACCCAGCACCCTGAGCACTTAGCACCCTGAGGACTGAGCACCCAGCACCCTGAGTACTGAGCACCCAGCACCCTGAGTACTGAGCACCCAGCATCCTGAGTACTGAGCACCCTGAGTACTGAGCACCCAGCACCCCGAGCACTGAGCACCCAGCATCCTGAGTACTGTGCAACCTGAGTACTGAGCACCCAGCAACCTGAGTACTTAGCACCCAGCACCTGAGCACTTAGCACCCAGCACCCTGAGTACTGAGCACCGAGCACTCCGAGTACTGAGCACCCAGCACCCCGAGCACTGAGCACCCTGCACCCTGAGCACTGAGCACCCAGCACCCCGAGCACTGAGCACCCAGCACCCTGAGTACTGAGTACTGAGCACCCTGAGTACTGAGCACCCAGCATCCTGAGCACTGAGCACCCAGCACCCTGAGTACTGAGCACCGAGCACCCCGAGCACCCCGAGCACTGAGCACGCAGCACCCTGAGTACTGAGCACCCAGCACCAAAAGTACTGAGCACCGAGCATCCTGAGCACTGAGCACCGAGCACCCCGAGCACTGAGCACCCAGCACCCTGAGTACTGAGCACCCAGCAAAAAGTGTACTGAGCTGCGAGCACCCTGAGCACTGAGCACCCAGCACCCTGAGTAATGAGCACCCAGCACCCCGAGTACTGAGCACCCAGCACCCCGAGCACTGAGCACCCAACACCCTGAGTACTGAGCACCCAGCACCCTGAGCACTGAGCACAAAGCACACTGAGTACTGAGCACCCTGAGTACTGAGCGTAGAGGACCCTGAGCACTGAGCACCCAGCACCCTGAGCACTGAGCACCCAGCACACCGAGAATGAGCACCCAGCACCCTGAGTACTGAGAACCGAGCACCCTGAGTACTGAGAACGCAGCACGCTGAGCACTGAGCACCCAGCACCCCGAGTACTGAGCACCCAGCACCTCGAGCACTGAGCACCCAGCACCACGAGAATGAGCAGCCAGCACCCTGAGTACTGAGCACCCAGCACCCTGAGTACTGAGCACCCTGAGTACTGAGCACCGATCACCCTGAGCACTGAGCACCCAACACCCTGAGTACTGAGCACCCAACGTACTGAGCACCGAGCACACTGAGCACTGAGCACCCAGCACCCTGAGTACTGAGCACCGAGCACCCCGAGCACTGAGCACCCATCGCCCCGAGCACTGAGCACCCAGCACCCCGAGCACTGAGCACCCAGCACCCGTAGCACTGAGGACCCAGCACCCCGAGCAATGAGCACCCAGCACCCTGAGTACTGAGCACCCAGCACCCCGAGTACTGAGCACCCAGCAACCTGAGCACCGAGCACCCAGCACCCCGAGCACTGAGCACCCAGCACCCTGAGCACTGAGCACCCAGCACCCTGAGTACTGAGCACTGAGCTCCCCGAGTACTGAGCACCCACCACCCCGAGCACTGAGCACCGAGGACACCGAGCACTGAGCACCCAGCACCCCGAGCACTGAGCACCCAGCACCCTGAGCACTGAGCACCCAGCACCCTGAGCACTGAGCACCCAGCACCCCGAGCACTAAGCACCCAGCAACCCGAGCACTGAGCACCCAGCACCCCGAGCACTGAGCACCCAGCACCCTGAGTCCTGAGAACCCAGCACCCTGAGTACTCAGCACCCAGCACCCTGAGCACTGAGCAACCAGCACCCTGAGTACTGAGCACCCTGCACCCCAAGCACTGAGCACCCTGAGAACTGAGCACCCAGCACCCCAAGCACTGAGCACCCTGAGTACTGAGCACCCAGCACCCTGATTAATGAGCACCCAGCACCCCGAGAACTGAGCACCCAGCACCCTGAGTATTGAGCACCGAGCACCCTGAGTACTGAGCACCCAGCACCCTGAGTACTGAGCACCCAGTGTACTGAGCACCGAACACCCAGCACCCTGAGTACTGAGCACCCAGCACCCTGAGCACTGAGCACCCAGCACCCTGAGTACTGAGCACCGAGCACCCTGACTACTGAGCAACCAGCACCCCGAGCACTGAGCACCCAGCACCCCGAGCACTGAGCACCCAGCACCCTGAGCACTGAGCACCCTGAGTACTGAGCACTGAGCACCCTGAGTACTGAGCACCCAGCACCCTGAGTATTGAGCACCCAGCAACCTGAGCACTGAGCACCGAGCACCCTGAACACTGAGCACCAAGCACCCTGAGTACTGAGCACCCTGAGTACTGAGCACACAGCACCGTGAGCACTGAGCACCCAGCACCCCGAGCACTGAGCACCCAGCACCCGGAGCACTGAGCACCCTGAGTACTGAGCAATGAGCACCCTGAGTACTGAGCACTGAGCACCCTGAGTACTGAGCACACAGCACCCTGAGTACTGAGCACCCAGCACCCTGAGCAATGAGCACCCGGAGTACTGAGCACAAAGCACCCTGAGTACTAAGCACCGAGCACCCTGAGTACTGAGCACCCAGTACCCTGAGCACTGAACACACAGCACCCTGAGTACTGAGCACCCTGAGCATTGAGCACCCAGCACCCTGAGCACTGAGGACCCAGCACCCTGAGTACTGAGCACCCAGCATCCTGAGCACTGAGCACCCAGCACCCTGAGTACTGAGCACCCAGCACCCTGAGCACTGAGCACCCAGCACTCTGAGTAATGAGCACTGAGCACCCAGCACCCCGAGCACTGAGCACTCAGCACCCTGTGTACTGAGCACTGAGTACCCAGCACCCCGAGCACTGAGCACCCAGCACCCTGAGCACTGAGCACCCTGAGTACTGAGCACCCAGCACCCTGAGCACTGAGCACCCAGCACCCTGAGCACTGAGCACCCAGCACCCAGAGCACTGAGCACCCTGAGTACTGAGCACTGAGCACCCTGAGCACTGAGCACCGAGCACCCTGAGTGCTGAGCACTGAGCACCCTGACCACTGAGCACCCAGCACCCTGAGTACTGAGCACCCAGCACCCTGAGCACTGAGGACCGAGCACCCTGAGTACTAAGCACAAAGCACCCTGAGTACTGAGCACCCAGCACCCTGAGCACTGAGCACCCAGCACACTGAGTACTGAGCACTGAGCACCCTGAGTACTGAGCACCGAGCACCCTGAGCACGGAGCACCCAGCACGCTGAGTACTGAGCACTGAGCACCCTGATTAATGAGCACCCAGCACCCCGAGAACTGAGCACCCAGCACCCTGAGCACTGAGCACCCTGATTACTGAGCACTGAGCACCCTGAGTACTGAGCACCCAGCACCCTGAGTATTGAGCACCCAGCAACCTGAGCACTGAGCACCGAGCACCCTGAGCACTTAGCACCCTGAGGACTGAGCACCCTGAGTACTGAGCACTGAGCACCCTGAGTACTGAGCACCCTGAGTACTGAGCACACAGCACCGTGAGCACTGAGCACCCAGCACCCCGAGCACTGAGCACCCAGCACCCTGAGCACTGAGCACCCTGAGTACTGAGCACTGAGCACCCTGAGTACTGAGCACTGAGCACCCTGAGTACTGAGCACCCAGCACACTGAGTACTGAGCACCCAGCACCCTGAGCAATGAGCACCCTGAGTACTGAGCACCGAGCACCCTGAGCACGGAGCACCCAGCACGCTGAGTACTGAGCACTGAGCACCCTGATTAATGAGCACCCAGCACCCCGAGAACTGAGCACCCAGCACCTTGAGTACTGAGCACCGAGCCCCTCGAGCACTAAGCACCCAGCACCCTGAGTACTGAGCACCCAGCACCCTGAGCACTGAGCACCCAGCACCCTAAGCACTGAGCACCCAGCACCCCGAGCACGGAGCACAAAGCACCCTGAGTACTGAGCACCCAACACCCAGAGTACTGAGCACCCAGCACCCTGAGTACTGAGCACCCCGCACCCTGAGTACTGAACACCCAGCACCCTGAGCACTGAGCACTGAGCACCCTGAGCACTGAGTACTGAGCAATGAGCACCCTGAGCACTGAGCACCCAGCACCCCGTGTACTGAGCACCCAGCACCCCGAGCACTGAGCACCCAGCGCCCCGAGCACTGAGCACACAGCACCCCGAGCACTGAGCACTGAGCACCCTGAGCACTGAGCACCCAGCACCCCGAGTACTGAGCACTGAGCACCCTGAGTACTGAGCACCCAGCAACCCGAGTACTGAGCACTGAGCACCCTGAGTACTGAGCACCCAGCACCCCGAGCACTGAGCACACAGCACCTCGAGCACTGAGCACCCAGCGCCCTGAGCACTGAGCACCCAGCACCCTGAGCACTGAGCACCCAGTCCCCTGAGTACTGAGCACCCAGCACCATGAGTACTGAGAACCCAGCACCCTGAGTACTGAGCACTCAGCACCCTGAGTACTGAGCACCGAGCACCCCGAGCACTGAGCACCCAGCACCCTGAGCACTGAGCACCCTGAGGACTGAGCTCCCAGCACCCTGAGCATTGAGCACCCAGCACCCTGAGTACTGAGCACCGATCACCCTGAGCACTGAGCACCCAGCACCCCGAGCACTGAGCACCCAGCACCCTGAGTACTGAGCACCCAGCACCCTGAGCACTGAGCACCCAGCACCCTGAGTACTAAGCACCCTGAGTACTGAGCACCGATCACACTGAGCACTGAGCACCCAGCACCCTGAGTACTGAGCACCCAGCACCCTGAGCACTGAGCACCCAGCACCCTGAGCACTGAGCACCCAGCACACTGAGTACTGAGCACCCAGCACCCTGAGTACTGAGGATCCTGCACCCTGAGCACTGAGCACCCAGCACCCTGAGTACTGAGCACCCAGCACCCTGAGTACTGAGCACCCAGCACCCTGAGTACTGAGCACCCAGCACCCAGAGCACTGAGCACCCAGCACCCTGAGCACTCAGCACCCAGGACCCCGAGCACTGAGTATTGAGCACCCAGCACCCTGAGTACTGAGTACGCAGCACGCTGAGTACTGAGCTCCCAGCACCCCGAGCACTGAGCACCCAGCAACATGAGTACTGAGCACCCAGCACCCTGAGTACTGAGCACTCAGCACCCTGAGTACTGAGCACCGAGCACCCCGAGCACTGAGCACCCAGCACCCTGAGCACTGAGCACACTGAGGACTAAGCACCTAGCACCCTGAGTACTGAGCACCCAGCACCCTGAGTACTGAGCATCGATCACCCTGAGCACTGAGCACCCAGCACCCCGAGCACTGAGCACCCAGCACCCTGAGGACTGAGCACCCAGCACCCTGAGTACTGAGCACGCAGCACGCTGAGTACTGAGCACCCAGCACCCCGAGCACTGAGCACCCAGCACCCTGAGCACTGAGCACCCAGCACCCTGAGTACTGAGCACGCAGCACGCTGAGTACTGAGCACCCAGCACCCTGAGTACTGAGCACCCAGGACCCTGAGCACTGAGCACCGAGCACCCCGAGCACTGAGCACCCAGCACCCTGAGCACTCAGCACCCAGCACCCCGAGCACTGAGCACCCAGCACCCTGAGCACTGAGCACCCAGCACCCTGAGCACGGAGCACCCCGAGGACTGAGCACCCAGCACCCTGAGCACTGAGCACCCAGCACCTTGAGTACTGAGCACCGAGCACCTCGAGCACTAAGCACCCAGCACCCTGAGTACTGAGCACAGAGCACCCTGAGCACTGAGCACCCAGCACCCTGAGCACTGAGCACCCAGCACCCTGAGCACGGAGCACAAAGCACCCTGAGTACTGAGCACCCAACACCCAGAGTACTGAGCACCCAGCACCCTGAGCACTGAGCACCCAGCACCCTGAGTACTGAGCACCCAGCACCCTGAGTACTGAACACCCAGCACCCTGAGCACTGAGCACTGAGCACCCAGAGCACTGAGTACTGAGCAATGAGCACCCTGAGTACTGAGCACCCAGCACCCCGAGTACTGAGCACCCAGCACCCCGAGCACTGAGCACCCAGCGCCCCGAGCACTGAGCACCCAGCACCCCGAGCACTGAGCACTGAGCACCCTGAGCACTGAGCACCCAGCACCCCGAGTACTGAGCACTGAGCACCCTGAGTACTGAGCACCAAGCAACCCGATTACTGAGCACTGAGCACTCTGAGTACTGAGCACCCAGCATCCTGAGCACTGAGCACCCAGCACCCTGAGTACTGAGCACCGAGCACCCTGAGTACTGAGCACCCAGCACCCTGATCACTGAGCACGGAGCACCCCGAGGACTGAGCACCCAGCACCCTGAGCACAGAGCAGCCAGCACCTTGAGTACTGAGCACCGAGCACCCCGAGCACTGAGTACCCAGCACCCCGAGCACTGAGCACCCAGCACCCTGAGCACTGAGCACCCTGAGTACTGAGCACCCAGCACCCTGAGCACTGAGCACCCAGCACCCTGAGCACTGAGCACCCAGCACCCAGAGCACTGAGCACCCTGAGTACTGAGCACTGAGCACCCTGAGCACTGAGCACCGAGCACCCTGAGTGCTGAGCACTGAGCACCCTGACCACTGAGCACCCAGCACCCTGAGTACTGAGCACCCAGCACCCTGAGCACTGAGGACCGAGCACCCTGAGTACTAAGCACAAAGCACCCTGAGTACTGAGCACCCAGCACCCTGAGCACTGAGCACCCAGCACACTGAGTACTGAGCACTGAGCACCCTGAGTACTGAGCACCGAGCACCCTGAGCACGGAGCACCCAGCACGCTGAGTACTGAGCACTGAGCACCCTGATTAATGAGCACCCAGCACCCCGAGAACTGAGCACCCAGCACCCTGAGCACTGAGCACCCTGATTACTGAGCACTGAGCACCCTGAGTACTGAGCACCCAGCACCCTGAGTATTGAGCACCCAGCAACCTGAGCACTGAGCACCGAGCACCCTGAGCACTTAGCACCCTGAGGACTGAGCACCCTGAGTACTGAGCACTGAGCACCCTGAGTACTGAGCACCCTGAGTACTGAGCACACAGCACCGTGAGCACTGAGCACCCAGCACCCCGAGAACTGAGCACCCAGCACCCTGAGCACTGAGCACCCTGAGTACTGAGCACTGAGCACCCTGAGTACTGAGCACTGAGCACCCTGAGTACTGAGCACCCAGCACACTGAGTACTGAGCACCCAGCACCCTGAGCAATGAGCACCCTGAGTACTGAGCACCGAGCACCCTGAGCACGGAGCACCCAGCACGCTGAGTACTGAGCACTGAGCACCCTGATTAATGAGCACCCAGCACCCCGAGAACTGAGCACCCAGCACCTTGAGTACTGAGCACCGAGCCCCTCGAGCACTAAGCACCCAGCACCCTGAGTACTGAGCACCCAGCACCCTGAGCACTGAGCACCCAGCACCCTAAGCACTGAGCACCCAGCACCCCGAGCACGGAGCACAAAGCACCCTGAGTACTGAGCACCCAACACCCAGAGTACTGAGCACCCAGCACCCTGAGTACTGAGCACCCAGCACCCTGAGTACTGAGCACCCCGCACCCTGAGTACTGAACACCCAGCACCCTGAGCACTGAGCACTGAGCACCCTGAGCACTGAGTACTGAGCAATGAGCACCCTGAGCAATGAGCACCCAGCACCCCGTGTACTGAGCACCCAGCACCCCGAGCACTGAGCACCCAGCGCCCCGAGCACTGAGCACACAGCACCCCGAGCACTGAGCACTGAGCACCCTGAGCACTGAGCACCCAGCACCCCGAGTACTGAGCACTGAGCACCCTGAGTACTGAGCACCCAGCAACCCGAGTACTGAGCACTGAGCACCCTGAGTACTGAGCACCCAGCACCCCGAGCACTGAGCACACAGCACCTCGAGCACTGAGCACCCAGCGCCCTGAGCACTGAGCACCCAGCACCCTGAGCACTGAGCACCCAGTCCCCTGAGTACTGAGCACCCAGCACCATGAGTACTGAGAACCCAGCACCCTGAGTACTGAGCACTCAGCACCCTGAGTACTGAGCACCGAGCACCCCGAGCACTGAGCACCCAGCACCCTGAGCACTGAGCACCCTGAGGACTGAGCACCCAGCACCCTGAGCATTGAGCACCCAGCACCCTGAGTACTGAGCACCGATCACCCTGAGCACTGAGCACCCAGCACCCCGAGCACTGAGCACCCAGCACCCTGAGTACTGAGCACCCAGCACCCTGAGCACTGAGCACCCAGCACCCTGAGTACTAAGCACCCTGAGTACTGAGCACCGATCACACTGAGCACTGAGCACCCAGCACCCTGAGTACTGAGCACCCAGCACCCTGAGCACTGAGCACCCAGCACCCTGAGCACTGAGCACCCAGCACACTGAGTACTGAGCACCCAGCACCCTGAGTACTGAGGATCCTGCACCCTGAGCACTGAGCACCCAGCACCCTGAGTACTGAGCACCCAGCACCCTGAGTACTGAGCACCCAGCACCCTGAGTACTGAGCACCCAGCACCCAGAGCACTGAGCACCCAGCACCCTGAGCACTCAGCACCCAGGACCCCGAGCACTGAGTATTGAGCACCCAGCACCCTGAGTACTGAGCACGCAGCACGCTGAGTACTGAGCTCCCAGCACCCCGAGCACTGAGCACCCAGCAACATGAGTACTGAGCACCCAGCACCCTGAGTACTGAGCACTCAGCACCCTGAGTACTGAGCACCGAGCACCCCGAGCACTGAGCACCCAGCACCCTGAGCACTGAGCACACTGAGGACTAAGCACCTAGCACCCTGAGTACTGAGCACCCAGCACCCTGAGTACTGAGCATCGATCACCCTGAGCACTGAGCACCCAGCACCCCGAGCACTGAGCACCCAGCACCCTGAGGACTGAGCACCCAGCACCCTGAGTACTGAGCACGCAGCACGCTGAGTACTGAGCACCCAGCACCCCGAGCACTGAGCACCCAGCACCCTGAGCACTGAGCACCCAGCACCCTGAGTACTGAGCACGCAGCACGCTGAGTACTGAGCACCCAGCACCCTGAGTACTGAGCACCCAGGACCCTGAGCACTGAGCACCGAGCACCCCGAGCACTGAGCACCCAGCACCCTGAGCACTCAGCACCCAGCACCCCGAGCACTGAGCACCCAGCACCCTGAGCACTGAGCACCCAGCACCCTGAGCACGGAGCACCCCGAGGACTGAGCACCCAGCACCCTGAGCACTGAGCACCCAGCACCTTGAGTACTGAGCACCGAGCACCTCGAGCACTAAGCACCCAGCACCCTGAGTACTGAGCACAGAGCACTCTGAGCACTGAGCACCCAGCACCCTGAGCACTGAGCACCCAGCACCCTGAGCACGGAGCACAAAGCACCCTGAGTACTGAGCACCCAACACCCAGAGTACTGAGCACCCAGCACCCTGAGCACTGAGCACCCAGCACCCTGAGTACTGAGCACCCAGCACCCTGAGTACTGAACACCCAGCACCCTGAGCACTGAGCACTGAGCACCCAGAGCACTGAGTACTGAGCAATGAGCACCCTGAGTACTGAGCACCCAGCACCCCGAGTACTGAGCACCCAGCACCCCGAGCACTGAGCACCCAGCGCCCCGAGCACTGAGCACCCAGCACCCCGAGCACTGAGCACTGAGCACCCTGAGCACTGAGCACCCAGCACCCCGAGTACTGAGCACTGAGCACCCTGAGTACTGAGCACCAAGCAACCCGATTACTGAGCACTGAGCACTCTGAGTACTGAGCACCCAGCATCCTGAGCACTGAGCACCCAGCACCCTGAGTACTGAGCACCGAGCACCCTGAGTACTGAGCACCCAGCACCCTGATCACTGAGCACGGAGCACCCCGAGGACTGAGCACCCAGCACCCTGAGCACAGAGCAGCCAGCACCTTGAGTACTGAGCACCAAGCACCCCGAGCACTGAGCACCCAGCACCCTGAGTACTGAGCACCCTGCACCCTGAGCACTGAGCACCCAGCACCCTGAGCACTGAGCACGCAGCACCCCGAGCACTGAGCACCCAGCATCCTGAGTACTGAGCACAGAGCAC
Source organism: Microtus oregoni (assembly GCF_018167655.1). Lineage (NCBI taxonomy): Eukaryota > Metazoa > Chordata > Mammalia > Rodentia > Cricetidae > Microtus > Microtus oregoni. The sequence continues at coordinate 1,338,014 of NW_024543271.1, read as the reverse complement.
CCTGAGCACTGAGCACCCAGCACCCTGAGTACTGAGCACCCAGCACCCTGAGTACTGAGCAACCAGCACCCTGAGCACTGAGCACTGAGCACCCAGCACCCTGAGCACTGAGCACTGAGCACCCAGCACCACAGCCCTGAGCACCCAGCACCCCGAGCACTGAGCACCCAGCACTCTGAGCACTGAGCACCCAGCACCCTGAGCACTGAGGACCCAGCACCCTGAGTACTGAGCACCCAGCACCCTGAGTACTGAGCACTCAGCACCCTGAGTACTGAGCACCGAGCACCCCGAGCACTGAGCACCCAGCACCCTGAGCACAGAGCACCCGGAGGACTGAGCACGCAGCACCATGAGCACTTTGCACCGATCACCCTGAGCACTAAGCACCCAGCACCCCGAGCACTGAGCACCCAGCACCCTGAGCACAGAGCACCCGGAGTACTGCGCACCCAGCACCCTGAGTACTGAGCACCCAGCACCCCGAGTACTGAGCACCCAGCACCCTGAGTACTGAGCACCCAGCACCCCGAGCACTGAGCACCCAGTATCCTGAGTACTGAGCACCCTGAGGACTGAGCAATGAGCACCGAGCATCCTGAGTACTGAGCACCCTGAGGACTGAGCTCCCAGCACCCTGAGCACTGAGCACCCAGCACCCTGAGTACTGATCACCCAGCATTCTGAGTACTGAGCACCCAGCACCCTGAGCACTGAGAACCCAGCACCCTGAGTACTGAGCACCCAGCACCCTGAGTACTGAGCACCCAGCACCCTGAGTACTGAGCACCCAGCACCCTGAGTACTGAGCACCGAGCACCCCGAGCACTGAGCAACCAGCACCCTGAGTATTGAGCACTGAGCACCCTGAGAACTGAGCACCGAACTCCCTGAGTACTGAGCACCCAGCACCCTGAGGACTGAGCACCCAGCACCCTGAGCACTGAGCACCCCGCACCCTGAGTACTGAGCACCCAGCACCCTGAGTACTGAGCACCCAGCACCCTTAGCACTGAGCACCCAGCACCCCGAGCACTGAGCACCCAGCACCCCAAGCACTGAGTACCCAGGACCCCGAGCACTGATCACCCAGCACCCTGAGCACTGAGCACCCTGCACCCTGAGCACTGAGCACCCAGCACCCTGAGCACTGAGTACCCAGAACCCTGAGCACTGAGCACCCAGCACGCTGAGTACTGAGCACTGAGCACCCTGAGTACTGAGCACCTAGCACCCTGAGTTCTGAGCACCCAGCACCCTGAGCACTGAGTAGCCAGCACACTCAGCACTGAGCACCCAGCACCCCGAGCACTGAGCACCCAGCACCCTGAGCACTGAGCACCCAGCACCCCGAGTACTGAGCACCCAGCAACCCGAGTACTGAGCACCGAGCACCCCGAGCACTGAGCACCCAGCACCCTGAGTACTGAGCACCCAGCACACTGAGTACTGAGCACCCCGAGAACTGAGCACACAGCACCCCGAGCACTGAGCACCCAGCACCCTGAGTACTGAGAACACATCACCCTGAGTACTGAGCACCCAGCAACCTGAGTACTGAGCCCCCAGCACCCTGAGTACTGAGCACCCAGCACCCCGAGCACTGAGCACCCAGCACCCCGAGAATGAGCACCCAGCACACTGAGTACTGAGAACCGAGCACCCTGAGTACTGAGCACCCAGCACCCTGAGTACTGAGCCCCCAGCACCCTGAGTACTGAGCACCCAGCACCCCGAGTACTGAGCACCCAGCACCCCGAGAATGAGCACCCAGCTCCCTGAGTACTGAGCACCCAGCACCCTGAGTACTGAGCACCGATCACCCTGAGTACTGAGCAACCAGCACCCCGAGCACTGAGCACCAGGTACCCCGAGCACTGAGCACCCAGCACCCTGAGTACTGAGCACCAAGCACCCTGAGTACTGAGCACTGAGCACTGAGCACCCTGAGCACTGAGCACCCAGCACCCTGAGCACTGAGCACCCAGCATCCTGAGCACTGAGTACTGAGAACCCAGCACCCTGAGTAATGAGCACTGAGCACCCTGAGCACTGAGCACCCAACACCCCGAGCACTGAGCACCCAGCACCCTGAGTACTGAGCACCCAGCACCCTGAGTACTGAGCACTCAGCACCCTGAGTACTGAGCACCCAGCACCCTGAGCACAGAGCACCCTGAGGACTGAGCACCCAGCACCCTGAGTACTGAGCACCCAGCACCCTGAGTACTGAGCACCCAGCACCCTGAGTACTGAGCACCGATCACCCTGAGCACTGAGCACCCAGCATCCCGAGCACTGAGCACCCAGCACCCTGAATACTGAGCACCCTGAGTACTGAGCACCCAGCACCCCGAGCACTGAGCACCCAGCACCCTGAGTACTGAGCACTGAGCACCATGAGTACTGAGCACTGAGCACCCCGAGCACTGAGCACCCAGCACCCCGAGCACTGAGCACCCAGCAACCCGAGCACTGAGCACCCAGCACCGCGAGCACTGAGCACCCAGCACCCTGAGTACTGAGCACCCAGCACCCTGAGTACTCAGCACCCAGCACCCTGAGCACTGAGCAACCAGCACCCTGAGTACTGAGCACCCTGCACCCCAAGCACTGAGCACCCTGAGAACTGAGCACCCAGCACCCCAAGCACTGAGCACCCTGAGTACTGATCACCCAGCACCCTGATTAATGAGCACTCAGCACCCCGAGAACTGAGCACCCAGCACCCTGAGTATTGAGCACCGAGCACCCTGAGTACTGAGCACACAGCACCCTGAGTACTGAGCACCCAGCACCCTGAGCACTGAGCACCCAGCACCCCGAGCACTGAGCACCCAGCACCCCGAGCACTGAGCACCCAGCACACCGAGCACTCAGCACCCAGCACCCCGAGCACTGAGCACCCAGCACACCGAGCAATTAGCACCAAGCACCCCGAGCACCGAGCACCATGAGTACTAAGCACCGAGCACCCTGAGCAATGAGCACCCAGCACCCTGAGCACTGAGCACCCAGCACCCTGAGTGCTGAGCCCCCAGCACCCCCAGCACTGTGCACACAGCACCCCGAGAAAGAGCACCCAGCACCATGAGTACTGAGCACCGAGCACCCTGAGCACTGAGCACCCAGCACCCTGAGTACTGAGCACCAAGCACCCTGAGTACTGAGCACCCAGCACCCTGAGTACTGAGCACCAAGCACCCTGAGTTCTGAGCACCCATCACCCTGAGCACTGAGCACACTGAGTACTAAGCAAAGAGCACCCTGAGCACTTAGCACCCAGCAGCCCGAGCACTGAGCACCCAGCACCCCGAACACTGAGCTCTGAGCACCCTGAGCACTGAGGACCCAGCACCCCGAGCACTGAGCACCCAGCACCCTGAGTACTGAGCACCCAGCACCCTGATCACTGAGGTCCCAGCACCCCGAGCACTGAGCACCCAGCACGCTGAGTACTGAGCACTGAGCACCCAGCACCCTGAGTACTGAGCACCCAGCACCCTGAATACTGAGCACCCAGCACCCCGAGCACTGAGCACTGAGCACCCTGAGTACTGAGCACTGAGCACCCTTAGTACTGAGCAACGAGCACCCTGAGTACTGAGCACCCAGCACCCTGAGCACTGAGCAGCCAGCACCCTCAGCACTGAGCACCCAGCACCCCGAGCACTGAGCACCCAGCACCCTGAGCACTGAGCACCCAGCACCCCGAGTACTGAGCACCCAGCACCCCGAGTACTGAGCATCGAGCACCCCGAGCACTGAGCACCCAGCAACCTGAGTACTGAGCACCCAGCACCCTGAGTACTGCGCACCCCTAGAACTGAGCACACAGCACCCCGAGCACTGAGCACCCAGCACCCTGAGTACTGAGAACAGATCACCCTGAGTACTGAGCACCCAGCAACCTGAGTACTGCGCCCCCAGCATCCTGAGTACTGAGCACCCAGCACCCCGAGCACTGAGCACCCAGCACCCCGAGAATGAGCACCCAGCACCCTGAGTACTGAGAACCGATCACCCTGAGTACTGAGCACCCAGCACCTTGAGTACTGAGCCCCCAGCACCCTGAGTACAGAGCACCCAGCACCCCGAGCACTGAGCACCCAGCACCCCGAGAATGAGCACCCAGCACCCTGAGTACTGAGCACCCAGCACCCCGAGCACGGAGCACCCAGGACCCCGAGCACTGAGTACTGAGCACCCAGCACCCTGAGTTCTGAGCACCGAGCTCCCCGAGCACTGAGCACCCAGCCCCCTGAGCACTGAGCACCCAGCACCCTGAGCACTGAGCACCCAGCACCCTGAGTACTGAGCACCCAGTACGCTGAGTACTGAGCACCCAGCACCCTGAGCACTGAGCACCCAGCACCCTGAGTACTGAGCACTGAGCACCCAGCACCCCGAGCACTGAGCACCGAGCACCCTGTGTACTGAGCACTGAGCACCCTGAGTACTAAGCACCCAGCACCCTGAGTACTGATCACCCAGGACCCTGAGCACTGAGCACCGAGCACCCCGAGTACTGAGCACCCAGCACCCTGAGCACTCAGCACCCATCACCCCGATCACTGAGCACCCAGCACCCTGAGCACTGAGCAACCAGCACCCTGAGCACGGAGCACCCAGCACCCAGAGCACTGAGCACCCAGCACCCTGAGCACTGAGCACAGAGCACCCTGAGTACTGAGCACCCAGCACCCTGAGTACTGAGCACCCAGACCCCGAGCACTGAGCACCCAGCACCCCTAGCACTGTGCACCCAGCACCCTGAGTACTGAGAACCCAGCACCCTGAGTACTTAGCACCGAGCACCCTGAGTACTGAGCACCCAGCACGCTGAGCACTGAGCACCCAGCACCCCGAGTACTGAGCACCCAGCACCCTGAGTACGGAGCACCCAGCACCCCGAGCACTGAGCACCCAGCACCCTGAGCACTGAGCACCCAGCACCCTTAGTACTGAGCATCAAGCACGCTGAGCACTGAGCACCCAGCACCCTGAGTACTGAGCACCGAGCACCCCGAGCACTGAGCACCAGGTACCCCGAGCACTGAGCACCCAGCACCCTGAGTACTGAGCACCGATCACCCTGAGCACTGAGCACCCAGCATCCCGAGCACTGAGCACCCAGCACCCTGAGTACTGAGCACCCTGAGTACTGAGCACCCAGCACCCCGAGCACTGAGCACCCAGCACCCTGAGTACTGAGCACCGAGCACCATGAGTACTGAGCACTGAGCACCCCGAGTACTGAGCACCCAGCACCCCGAGCCCTGAGCACCGAGCACCCGGAGCACTGAGCACCCAGCACCCTTAGCACTGAGCACCCAGCAACCCGAGCACTGAGCACCCAGCACCGCGAGCACTGAGCACCCAGCACCCTGAGTACTGAGCACCCAGCACCCTGAGTACTCAGCACCCAGCACCCTGAGCACTGAGCAACCAGCACCCTGAGTACTGAGCACCCTGCACCCCAAGCACTGAGCACCCTGAGAACTGAGCACCCAGCACCCCAAGCACTGAGCACCCTGAGTACTGAGCACCCAGCACCCTGATTAATGAGCACCCAGCACCCCGAGAACTGAGCACCCAGCACCCTGAGTATTGAGCACCGAGCACCCTGAGTACTGAGCACCTAGCACCCTGAGTACTGAGCACCCAGTGTACTGAGCACCGAGCACCCAGCACCCTGAGTACTGAGCACCCAGCACCCTGAGTTCTGAGCACCGAGCTCCCCGAGCACTGAGCACCCAGCACCCTGAGCACTGAGCACCCAGCACCCTGAGCACTGAGCACCCAGCACCCTGAGTACTGAGCACCCAGCACGCTGAGTACTGAGCACCCAGCACCCTGAGCACTGAGCACCCAGCACCCTGAGTACTGAGCACTGTGCACCCAGCACCCCGAGCACTGAGCACCCAGCACCCTGTGTACTGAGCACTGAGCACCCTGAGTACTAAGCACCCAGTACCCTGAGTATTGAGCACCCAGGACCCTGAGCACTGAGCACCGAGCACCCCGAGCACTGAGCACCCAGCACCCTGAGCACTCAGCACCCATCACCCCGATCACTGAGCACCCAGCACCCTGAGCACTGAGCACCCAGCACCCTGAGCACGGAGCACACAGCACCCAGAGCACTGAGCACCCAGCTCCCTGAGAACTGAGCACAGAGCACCCTGAGTACTGAGCACCCAGCACCCTGAGTACTGAGCACCCAGACCCCGAGCACTGAGCACCCAGCACCCCTAGCACTGTGCACCCAGCACCCTGAGTACTGAGAACCCAGCTCCCTGAGTACTGAGCACCGAGCACCCTGAGTACTGAGCACCCAGCACGCTGAGCACTGAGCACCCAGCACCCCGAGTACTGAGCACCCAGCACCCTGAGTACGGAGCACCCAGCACCCCGAGCACTGAGCACCCAGCACCCTGAGCACTGAGCACCCAGCACCCTTAGTACTGAGCATCAAGCACGCTGAGCACTGAGCACCCAGCACCCTGAGTACTGAGCACCCAGCACCCTGAGCACTGAGCACCCAGCACCCTGAGCACTGAGCACTCAGCACCCTGAGTACTGAGCACCGAGCACCCCGAGCACTGAGCACCAGGTACCCCGAGCACTGAGCACCCAGCACCCTGAGTACTGAGCACCAAGCACCCTGAGTACTGAGCATTGATCACTGAGCACCCTGAGCACTGAGCACCCAGCACCCTGAGCACTGAGCACCCAGCATCCTGAGCACTGAGTACTGAGCACCCAGTACCCTGAGTAATGAGCACTGAGCACACTGAACACTGAGCACCCAACACCCAGAGCACTGAGCACCCAGCACCCTGAGTACTGAGCACCCAGCACCCTGAGTACTGAGCACTCAGCACCCTGAGTACTGAGCACCCAGCACCCTGAGCACTGAGCACCCTGAGGACTGAGCACCCAGCACCCTGAGTACTGAGCACCCAGCACCCCGAGTACTGAGCACCCAGCACCCTGAGTACTGAGCACCGATCACCCTGAGCACTGAGCACCCAGCATCCCGAGCACTGAGCACCCAGCACCCTGAGTACTGAGCACCCTGAGTACTGAGCACCCAGCACCCCGAGCACTGAGCACCCAGCACCCTGAGTACTGAGCACCGAGCACCATGAGTACTGAGCACTGAGCACCCCGAGTACTGAGCACCCAGCACCCCGAGCACTGAGCACCGAGCACCCCGAGCACTGAGCACCCAGCACCCCGAGCACTGAGCACCCAGCAACCCGAGCACTGAGCACCCAGCACCCCGAGAACTGAGCACCCAGCATACTGAGTACTGAGCACCCAGCACCCTGAGTACTCAGCACCCAGCACCCTGAGCACTGAGCAACCAGCACCCTGAGTACTGAGCACCCTGCACCCCAAGCACTGAGCACCCTGAGAACTGAGCACCCAGCACCCCAAGCACTGAGCACCCTGAGTACTGAGCACCCAGCACCCTGATTAATGAGCACCCAGCACCCCGAGAACTGAGCACCCGGCACCCTGAGTATTGAGCACCGAGCACCCTGAGCACTGAGCACCCAGCACCCTGTGTACTGAGCACCAAGCACCCTGAGTTCTGAGCACCCAGCACCCTGAGTACTGAGCAGCAAGCACCCTGAGTTCTGAGCACCCAGCACCCTGAGCACTGAGCACACTGAGTACTAAGCAACCAGCACCCTGAGCACTGAGCACCCAGCACCCCGAGCACTGAGCACCCAGCACACCGAGCACTGAGCTCTGAGCACAGTGAGCACTGAGGACCCAGCACCCCGAGCACTGAGCACCCAGCACCCTGAGTACTGAGCACCCAGCACCCTGAGCACTGAGGACCCAGCACCCCGAGCACTGAGCACCCAGCACGCTGAGTACTGAGCACTGAGCACCCAGCACCCTGAGTACTGAGCACCCAGCACCCTGAATACTGAGCACCCAGCACCCCGAGCACTGAGCACTGAGCACCCTGAGTACTGAGCACTGAGCACCCTTAGTACTGAGCACCGAGCACCCTGAGTACTGAGCACCCAGCACACTGAGCACTGAGCACGGAGCACCCCGAGGACTGAGCACCCAGCACCTTGAGCACTGAGCACCCAGCACCCTGAGTACTGAGCACCCAGCACCCCGAGCACTGAGCACCCAGCACCCTGAGTACTGAGCACCCAGCACCCTGAGTACTGAGCACTGAGCACCCTGAGCACTGAGCACCCAACACCCCGAGCACTGAGCACCCAGCACCCTGAGTACTGAGCACCAAGCACCCTGAGTACTGAGCACTCAGCACCCTGAGTACTGAGCACCGAGCTCCCTGAGCACTGAGCACCCAGCACCCTGAGCACTTAGCACCCTGAGGAATGAGCACCCAGCACCCTGAGTACTGAGCACCCAGCACCCCAAGCACTGAGCACCCAGCACCCTGAGTACTGTGCAACCTGAGTACTGAGCACCCAGCAACCTGAGTACTTAGCACCCAGCACCTGAGCACTTAGCACCCAGCACCCTGAGTACTGAGCACCGAGCACTCCGAGTACTGAGCACCCAGCACCCCGAGCACTGAGCACCCAGCACCCTGAGCACTGAGCACCCGGAGTACTGCGCACCCAGCACCCTGAGTACTGAGCACCCAGCACCCCGAGTACTGAGCACCCAGCACCCTGAGTACTGAGCACCCAGCACCCCGAGCACTGAGCACCCAGTATCCTGAGTACTGAGCACCCTGAGGACTGAGCACTGAGCACCGAGCATCCTGAGTACTGAGCACCCTGAGGACTGAGCACCCAGCACCCTGAGCACTGAGCACCCAGCACCCTGAGCACTGAGCACCCAGCACCCTGAGCACTGAGCACCCAGCAACCTGAGTACTGAGCACCCAGCACCCTGAGTACTGAGTACCCAGCACCCTGAGCACTGAGCACCCAGCACCCTGAGTACTGAGCACGGAGCACCCTGAGTACTGATCACCCAGCATCCTGAGTACTGAGCACCCAGCACCCTGAGCACTGAGAACCCAGCACCCTGAGTACTGAGCACCCAGCACCCTGAGTACTGAGCACCCAGCACCCTGAGTACTGAGCACCCAGCACAATGAGTACTGAGCACCGAGCACCCCGAGCACTGAGCAACCAGCACCCTGAGTATTGAGCACTGAGCACCCTGAGAACTGAGCACCGAACTCCCTGAGTACTGAGCACCCAGCACCCTGAGGACTGAGCACCCAGCACCCTGAGCACTGAGCACCCCGCACCCTGAGTACTGAGCACCCAGCACCCTGAGTACTGAGCACCCAGCACCCTTAGCACTGAGCACCCAGCATCCCGAGCACTGAGCACCCAGCACCCCAAGCACTGAGTACCCAGGACCCCGAGCACTGATCACCCAGCACCCTGAGCACTGAGCACCCTGCACCCTGAGCACTGAGCACCCAGCACCCTGAGCACTGAGTACCCAGAACCCTGAGCACTGAGCACCCAGCACGCTGAGTACTGAGCACTGAGCACCCTGAGTACTGAGCACCTAGCACCCTGAGTACTGAGCACCCAGCACCCTGAGCACTGAGTAGCCAGCACACTCAGCACTGAGCACCCAGCACCCCGAGCACTGAGCACCCAGCACCCTGAGCACTGAGCACCCAGCACCCCGAGTACTGAGCACCCAGCAACCCGAGTACTGAGCACCGAGCACCCCGAGCACTGAGCACCCAGCACCCGGAGTACTGAGCACCCAGCACACTGAGTACTGAGCACCCCGAGAACTGAGCACACAGCACCCCGAGCACTGAGCACCCAGCACCCTGAGTACTGAGAACACATCACCCTGAGTACTGAGCACCCAGCAACCTGAGTACTGAGCCCCCAGCACCCTGAGTACTGAGCACCCAGCACCCCGAGCACTGAGCACCCAGCACCCCGAGAATGAGCACCCAGCACACTGAGTACTGAGAACCGAGCACCCTGAGTACTGAGCACCCAGCACCCTGAGTACTGAGCCCCCAGCACCCTGAGTACTGAGCACCCAGCACCCCGAGTACTGAGCACCCAGCACCCCGAGAATGAGCACCCAGCACCCTGAGTACTGAGCACCCAGCACCCTGAGTTCTGAGCACCGAGCTCCCCGAGCACTGGGCACCCAGCACCCTGAGCACTGAGCACACAGCACCCTGAGTACTGAGCAACGATCACCCTGAGTACTGAGCAACCAGCACCCCGAGCACTGAGCACCAGGTACCCCGAGCACTGAGCACCCAGCACCCTGAGTACTGAGCACCAAGCACCCTGAGTACTGAGCACTGAGCACTGAGCACCCTGAGCACTGAGCACCCAGCACCCTGAGCACTGAGCACCCAGCATCCTGAGCACTGAGTACTGAGAACCCAGCACCCTGAGTAATGAGCACTGAGCACCCTGAGCACTGAGCACCCAACACCCCGAGCACTGAGCACCCAGCACCCTGAGAACTGAGCACCCAGCACCCTGAGTACTGAGCACTCAGCACCCTGAGTACTGAGCACCCAGCACCCTGAGCACAGAGCACCCTGAGGACTGAGCACCCAGCACCCTGAGTACTGAGCACCCAGCACCCTGAGTACTGAGCACCCAGCACCCTGAGTACTGAGCACCGATCACCCTGAGCACTGAGCACCCAGCATCCCGAGCACTGAGCACCCAGCACCCTGAATACTGAGCACCCTGAGTACTGAGCACCCAGCACCCCGAGCACTGAGCACCCAGCACCCTGAGTACTGAGCACTGAGCACCATGAGTACTGAGCACTGAGCACCCCGAGCACTGAGCACCCAGCACCCCGAGCACTGAGCACCCAGCAACCCGAGCACTGAGCACCCAGCACCGCGAGCACTGAGCACCCAGCACCCTGAGTACTGAGCACCCAGCACCCTGAGTACTCAGCACCCAGCACCCTGAGCACTGAGCAACCAGCACCCTGAGTACTGAGCACCCTGCACCCCAAGCACTGAGCACCCTGAGAACTGAGCACCCAGCACCCCAAGCACTGAGCACCCTGAGTACTGATCACCCAGCACCCTGATTAATGAGCACTCAGCACCCCGAGAACTGAGCACCCAGCACCCTGAGTATTGAGCACCGAGCACCCTGAGTACTGAGCACACAGCACCCTGAGTACTGAGCACAGAGCACCCTGAGCACTGAGCACCCAGCACCCTGAGTACTGAGCACCGAGCACCCTGAGTACTGAGCACCCAGCACCCCGAGCACTGAGCACCCAGCACCCCGAGCACTGAGCACCCAGCACACCGAGCACTCAGCACCCAGCACCCCGAGCACTGAGCACCCAGCACACCGAGCAATTAGCACCAAGCACCCCGAGCACCGAGCACCATGAGTACTAAGCACCGAGCACCCTGAGCAATGAGCACCCAGCACCCTGAGCACTGAGCACCCAGCACCCTGAGTACTGAGCCCCCAGCACCCCCAGCACTGAGCACCCAGCACCCCGAGAAAGAGCACCCAGCACCATGAGTACTGAGCACCGAGCACCCTGAGCACTGAGCACCCAGCACCCTGAGTACTGAGCACCAAGCACCCTGAGTACTGAGCACCCAGCACCCTGAGTACTGAGCACCAAGCACCCTGAGTTCTGAGCACACAGCACCCTGAGCACTGAGCACACTGAGTACTAAGCAAAGAGCACGCTGAGCACTTAGCACCCAGCAGCCCGAGCACTGAGCACCCAGCACCCCGAACACTGAGCTCTGAGCACCCTGAGCACTGAGGACCCAGCACCCCGAGCACTGAGCACCCAGCACCCTTAGTACTGAGCACCCAGCACCCTGATCACTGAGGTCCCAGCACCCCAAGCACTGAGCACCCAGCACGCTGAGTACTGAGCACTGAGCACCCAGCACCCTGAGTACTGAGCACCCAGCACCCTGAATACTGAGCACCCAGCACCCCGAGCACTGAGCACTGAGCACCCTGAGTACTGAGCACTGAGCACCCTTAGTACTGAGCACCGAGCACCCTGAGTACTGAGCACCCAGCACCCTGAGCACTGAGCAGCCAGCACCCTCAGCACTGAGCACCCAGCACCCCGAGCACTGAGCACCCAGCACCCTGAGCACTGAGCACCCAGCACCCCGAGTACTGAGCACCCAGCACCCCGAGTACTGAGCATCGATCACCCCGAGCACTGAGCACCCAGCAACCTGAGTACTGAGCACCCAGCACCCTGAGTACTGCGCACCCCGAGAACTGAGCACACAGCACCCCGAGCACTGAGCACCCAGCACCCTGAGTACTGAGAACAGATCACCCTGAGTACTGAGCACCCAGCAACCTGAGTACTGCGCCCCCAGCACCCTGAGTACTGAGCACCCAGCACCCCGAGCACTGAGCACCCAGCACCCCGAGAATGAGCACCCAGCACCCTGAGTACTGAGAACCGAGCACCCTGAGTACTGAGCACCCAGCACCTTGAGTACTGAGCCCCCAGCACCCTGAGTACAGAGCACCCAGCACCCCGAGCTCTGAGCACCCAGCACCCCGAGAATGAGCACCCAGCACCCTGAGTACTGAGCACCCAGCACCCCGAGCATGGAGCACCCAGGACCCCGAGCACTGAGTACTGAGCACCCAGCACCCTGAGTTCTGAGCACCGAGCTCCCCGAGCACTGAGCACCCAGCACCCTGAGCACTGAGCACCCAGCACCCTGAGCACTGAGCACCCAGCACCCTGAGTACTGAGCACCCAGTACGCTGAGTACTGAGCACCCAGCACCCTGAGCACTGAGCACCCAGCACCCTGAGTACTGAGCACTGAGCACCCAGCACCCCGAGCACTGAGCACCGAGCACCCTGTGTACTGAGCACTGAGCACCCTGAGTACTAAGCACCCAGCACCCTGAGTACTGATCACCCAGGACCCTGAGCACTGAGCACCGAGCACCCCGAGTACTGAGCACCCAGCACCCTGAGCACTCAGCACCCATCACCCCGATCACTGAGCACCCAGCACCCTGAGCACTGAGCAACCAGCACCCTGAGCACGGAGCACCCAGCACCCAGAGCACTGAGCACCCAGCACCCTGAGCACTGGGCACAGAGCACCCTGAGTACTGAGCACCCAGCACCCTGAGTACTGAGCACCCAGACCCCGAGCACTGAGCACCCAGCACCCCTAGCACTGTGCACCCAGCACCCTGAGTACTGAGAACCCAGCACCCTGAGTACTGAGCACCGAGCACCCTGAGTACTGAGCACCCAGCACGCTGAGCACTGAGCACCCAGCACCCCGAGTACTGAGCACCCAGCACCCTGAGTACGGAGCACCCAGCACCCCGAGCACTGAGCACCCAGCACCCTGAGCACTGAGCACCCAGCACCCTTAGTACTGAGCATCAAGCACGCTGAGCACTGAGCACCCAGCACCCTGAGTACTGAGCACCGAGCACCCCGAGCACTGAGCACCAGGTACCCCGAGCACTGAGCACCCAGCACCCTGAGTACTGAGCACCGATCACCCTGAGCACTGAGCACCCAGCATCCCGAGCACTGAGCACCCAGCACCCTGAGTACTGAGCACCCTGAGTACTGAGCACCCAGCACCCCGAGCACTGAGCACCCAGCACCCTGAGTACTGAGCACCGAGCACCATGAGTACTGAGCACTGAGCACCCCGAGTACTGTGCACCCAGCACCCCGAGCACTGAGCACCGAGCACCCGGAGCACTGAGCACCCAGCACCCCTAGCACTGAGCACCCAGCAACCCGAGCACTGAGCACCCAGCACCGCGAGCACTGAGCACCCAGCACCCTGAGTACTGAGCACCCAGCACCCTGAGTACTCAGCACCCAGCACCCTGAGCACTGAGCAACCAGCACCCTGAGTACTGAGCACCCTGCACCCCAAGCACTGAGCACCCTGAGAACTGAGCACCCAGCACCCCAAGCACTGAGCACCCTGAGTACTGAGCACCCAGCACCCTGATTAATGAGCACCCAGCACCCCGAGAACTGAGCACCCAGCACCCTGAGTATTGAGCACCGAGCACCCTGAGTACTGAGCACCCAGCACCCTGAGTACTGAGCACCCAGTGTACTGAGCACCGAGCACCCAGCACCCTGAGTACTGAGCACCCAGCACCCTGAGTTCTGAGCACCGAGCTCCCCGAGCACTGAGCACCCAGCACCCTGAGCACTGAGCACCCAGCACCCTGAGCACTGAGCACCCAGCACCCTGAGTACTGAGCACCCAGCACGCTGAGTACTGAGCACCCAGCACCCTGAGCACTGAGCACCCAGCACCCTGAGTACTGAGCACTGTGCACCCAGCACCCCGAGCACTGAGCACCCAGCACCCTGTGTACTGAGCACTGAGCACCCTGAGTACTAAGCACCCAGCACCCTGAGTATTGAGCACCCAGGACCCTGAGCACTGAGCACCGAGCACCCCGAGCACTGAGCACCCAGCACCCTGAGCACTCAGCACCCATCACCCCGATCACTGAGCACCCAGCACCCTGAGCACTGAGCACCCAGCACCCTGAGCACGGAGCACACAGCACCCAGAGCACTGAGCACCCAGCACCCTGAGTACTGAGCACCCAGCACCCTGAGTACTGAGCACCCAGACCCCGAGCACTGAGCACCCAGCACCCCTAGCACTGTGCACCCAGCACCCTGAGTACTGAGAACCCAGCACCCTGAGTACTGAGCACCGAGCACCCTGAGTACTGAGCACCCAGCACGCTGAGCACTGAGCACCCAGCACCCCGAGTACTGAGCACCCAGCACCCTGAGTACGGAGCACCCAGCACACCGAGCACTGAGCACCCAGCACCCTGAGCACTGAGCACCCACCACCCTTAGTACTGAGCATCAAGCACGCTGAGCACTGAGCACCCAGCACCCTGAGTACTGAGCACCCAGCACCCTGAGCACTGAGCACCCAGCAGCCTGAGCACTGAGCACTCAGCACCCTGAGTACTGAGCACCGAGCACCCCGAGCACTGAGCACCAGGTACCCCGAGCACTGAGCACCCAGCACCCTGAGTACTGAGCACCAAGCACCCTGAGTACTGAGCATTGATCACTGAGCACCCTGAGCACTGAGCACCCAGCACCCTGAGCACTGAGCACCCAGCATCCTGAGCACTGAGTACTGAGCACCCAGTACCCTGAGTAATGAGCACTGAGCACACTGAACACTGAGCACCCAACACCCCGAGCACTGAGCACCCAGCACCCTGAGTACTGAGCACCCAGCACCCTGAGTACTGAGCACTCAGCACCCTGAGTACTGAGCACCCAGCACCCTGAGCACTGAGCACCCTGAGGACTGAGCACCCAGCACCCTGAGTACTGAGCACCCAGCACCCCGAG
Organism: Microtus oregoni; assembly: GCF_018167655.1. NCBI lineage: Eukaryota > Metazoa > Chordata > Mammalia > Rodentia > Cricetidae > Microtus > Microtus oregoni. The sequence goes on along the minus strand of NW_024543271.1, from coordinate 1,322,634 downwards.
TACTGAGCACCCAGCAACCTGAGTACTGCGCCCCCAGCACCCTGAGTACTGAGCACCCAGCACCCCGAGCACTGAGCACCCAGCACCCCGAGAATGAGCACCCAGCACCCTGAGTACTGAGAACCGAGCACCCTGAGTACTGAGCACCCAGCACCTTGAGTACTGAGCCCCCAGCACCCTGAGTACAGAGCACCCAGCACCCCGAGCTCTGAGCACCCAGCACCCCGAGAATGAGCACCCAGCACCCTGAGTACTGAGCACCCAGCACCCCGAGCATGGAGCACCCAGGACCCCGAGCACTGAGTACTGAGCACCCAGCACCCTGAGTTCTGAGCACCGAGCTCCCCGAGCACTGAGCACCCAGCACCCTGAGCACTGAGCACCCAGCACCCTGAGCACTGAGCACCCAGCACCCTGAGTACTGAGCACCCAGTACGCTGAGTACTGAGCACCCAGCACCCTGAGCACTGAGCACCCAGCACCCTGAGTACTGAGCACTGAGCACCCAGCACCCCGAGCACTGAGCACCGAGCACCCTGTGTACTGAGCACTGAGCACCCTGAGTACTAAGCACCCAGCACCCTGAGTACTGATCACCCAGGACCCTGAGCACTGAGCACCGAGCACCCCGAGTACTGAGCACCCAGCACCCTGAGCACTCAGCACCCATCACCCCGATCACTGAGCACCCAGCACCCTGAGCACTGAGCAACCAGCACCCTGAGCACGGAGCACCCAGCACCCAGAGCACTGAGCACCCAGCACCCTGAGCACTGGGCACAGAGCACCCTGAGTACTGAGCACCCAGCACCCTGAGTACTGAGCACCCAGACCCCGAGCACTGAGCACCCAGCACCCCTAGCACTGTGCACCCAGCACCCTGAGTACTGAGAACCCAGCACCCTGAGTACTGAGCACCGAGCACCCTGAGTACTGAGCACCCAGCACGCTGAGCACTGAGCACCCAGCACCCCGAGTACTGAGCACCCAGCACCCTGAGTACGGAGCACCCAGCACCCCGAGCACTGAGCACCCAGCACCCTGAGCACTGAGCACCCAGCACCCTTAGTACTGAGCATCAAGCACGCTGAGCACTGAGCACCCAGCACCCTGAGTACTGAGCACCGAGCACCCCGAGCACTGAGCACCAGGTACCCCGAGCACTGAGCACCCAGCACCCTGAGTACTGAGCACCGATCACCCTGAGCACTGAGCACCCAGCATCCCGAGCACTGAGCACCCAGCACCCTGAGTACTGAGCACCCTGAGTACTGAGCACCCAGCACCCCGAGCACTGAGCACCCAGCACCCTGAGTACTGAGCACCGAGCACCATGAGTACTGAGCACTGAGCACCCCGAGTACTGTGCACCCAGCACCCCGAGCACTGAGCACCGAGCACCCGGAGCACTGAGCACCCAGCACCCCTAGCACTGAGCACCCAGCAACCCGAGCACTGAGCACCCAGCACCGCGAGCACTGAGCACCCAGCACCCTGAGTACTGAGCACCCAGCACCCTGAGTACTCAGCACCCAGCACCCTGAGCACTGAGCAACCAGCACCCTGAGTACTGAGCACCCTGCACCCCAAGCACTGAGCACCCTGAGAACTGAGCACCCAGCACCCCAAGCACTGAGCACCCTGAGTACTGAGCACCCAGCACCCTGATTAATGAGCACCCAGCACCCCGAGAACTGAGCACCCAGCACCCTGAGTATTGAGCACCGAGCACCCTGAGTACTGAGCACCCAGCACCCTGAGTACTGAGCACCCAGTGTACTGAGCACCGAGCACCCAGCACCCTGAGTACTGAGCACCCAGCACCCTGAGTTCTGAGCACCGAGCTCCCCGAGCACTGAGCACCCAGCACCCTGAGCACTGAGCACCCAGCACCCTGAGCACTGAGCACCCAGCACCCTGAGTACTGAGCACCCAGCACGCTGAGTACTGAGCACCCAGCACCCTGAGCACTGAGCACCCAGCACCCTGAGTACTGAGCACTGTGCACCCAGCACCCCGAGCACTGAGCACCCAGCACCCTGTGTACTGAGCACTGAGCACCCTGAGTACTAAGCACCCAGCACCCTGAGTATTGAGCACCCAGGACCCTGAGCACTGAGCACCGAGCACCCCGAGCACTGAGCACCCAGCACCCTGAGCACTCAGCACCCATCACCCCGATCACTGAGCACCCAGCACCCTGAGCACTGAGCACCCAGCACCCTGAGCACGGAGCACACAGCACCCAGAGCACTGAGCACCCAGCACCCTGAGTACTGAGCACCCAGCACCCTGAGTACTGAGCACCCAGACCCCGAGCACTGAGCACCCAGCACCCCTAGCACTGTGCACCCAGCACCCTGAGTACTGAGAACCCAGCACCCTGAGTACTGAGCACCGAGCACCCTGAGTACTGAGCACCCAGCACGCTGAGCACTGAGCACCCAGCACCCCGAGTACTGAGCACCCAGCACCCTGAGTACGGAGCACCCAGCACACCGAGCACTGAGCACCCAGCACCCTGAGCACTGAGCACCCACCACCCTTAGTACTGAGCATCAAGCACGCTGAGCACTGAGCACCCAGCACCCTGAGTACTGAGCACCCAGCACCCTGAGCACTGAGCACCCAGCACCCTGAGCACTGAGCACTCAGCACCCTGAGTACTGAGCACCGAGCACCCCGAGCACTGAGCACCAGGTACCCCGAGCACTGAGCACCCAGCACCCTGAGTACTGAGCACCAAGCACCCTGAGTACTGAGCATTGATCACTGAGCACCCTGAGCACTGAGCACCCAGCACCCTGAGCACTGAGCACCCAGCATCCTGAGCACTGAGTACTGAGCACCCAGTACCCTGAGTAATGAGCACTGAGCACACTGAACACTGAGCACCCAACACCCCGAGCACTGAGCACCCAGCACCCTGAGTACTGAGCACCCAGCACCCTGAGTACTGAGCACTCAGCACCCTGAGTACTGAGCACCCAGCACCCTGAGCACTGAGCACCCTGAGGACTGAGCACCCAGCACCCTGAGTACTGAGCACCCAGCACCCCGAGTACTGAGCACCCAGCACCCTGAGTACTGAGCACCGATCACCCTGAGCACTGAGCACCCAGCACCCTGAGTACTGAGCACCCTGAGTACTGAGCACCCAGCACCCCGAGCACTGAGCACCCAGCACCCTGAGTACTGAGCACCGAGCACCATGAGTACTGAGCACTGAGCACCCCGAGTAATGAGCACCCAGCACCCCGAGCACTGAGCACCGAGCACCCCGAGCACTGAGCACCCAGCACACCGAGCACTGAGCACCCAGCAACCCGAGCACTGAGCACCCAGCACCCCGAGCACTGAGCACCCAGCATACTGAGTACTGAGCACCCAGCACCCTGAGTACTCAGCACCCAGCACCCTGAGCACTGAGCAACCAGCACCCTGAGTACTGAGCACCCTGCACCCCAAGCACTGAGCACCCTGAGAACTGAGCACCCAGCACCCCAAGCACTGAGCACCCTGAGTACTGAGCACCCAGCACCCTGATTAATGAGCACCCAGCACCCCGAGAACTGAGCACCCAGCACCCTGAGTATTGAGCACCGAGCATCCTGAGTACTGAGCACCCAGCACCCTGAGTACTGAGCACCCAGTGTACTGAGCACCGAGCACTCAGCACCCTGAGTACTGAGCACCCAGCACCCTGAGCACTGAGCAACCAGCACCCTGAGCACTGAGCACCGAGCACCCTGAGTACTGAGCACCCAGCACCCCGAGCACTGAGCACCCAGCAACCCGAGCACTGAGCACCCAGCACACCGAGCACTCAGCAACCAGCACCCCGAGCACTGAGCACCCAGCACACCGAGCACTGAGCACCCAGCACCCCGAGCACCGAGCACCATGAGTACTAAGCACCGAGCACCCTGAGCACTGAGGACCCAGCACCCTGAGCACTGAGCACCCAGCACCCTGAGTACTGAGCCCCCAGCACCCCGAGCACTGAGCACCCAGCACCCCGAGAATGAGCACCCAGCACCATGAGTACTGAGCACCGAGCACCCTGAGCACTGAGCACCCAGCACCCTGAGTACTGAGCACCAAGCACCCTGAGTTCTGAGCACTAAGCACCCTGAGTACTGAGCACCAAGCACCCTGAGTTCTGAGCACCCAGCACCCTGAGCACTGAGCAAACTGAGTACTAAGCAACCAGCACCCTGAGCACTGAGCACCCAGCACCCCGAGCACTGAGCACCCAGCACACCGAGCACTGAGCTCTGAGCACCCTGAGCACTGAAGACCCAGCACCCCGAGCACTGAGCACCCAGCACCCTGAGTACTGAGCACCCAGCACCTTGAGCACTGAGGACCCAGCACCCCGAGCACTGAGCACCCAGCACGCTGAGTACTGAGCACTGAGCACCCAGCACCCTGAGTACTGAGCACCCAGCACCCTGAATACTGAGCACCCAGCACCCCGAGCACTGAGCACTGAGCACCCTGAGTACTGAGCACTGAGCACCCTTAGTACTGAGCACCGAGCACCCTGAGTACTGAGCACCCAGCACACTGAGCACTGAGCACGGAGCACCCCGAGGACTGAGCACCCAGCACCTTGAGCACTGAGCACCCAGCACCCTGAGTACTGAGCACCCAGCACCCCGAGCACTGAGCACCCAGCACCCTGAGTACTGAGCACCCAGCACCCTGAGTACTGAGCACTGAGCACCCTGAGCACTGAGCACCCAACACCCCGAGCACTGAGCACCCAGCACCCTGAGTACTGAGCACCCAGCACCCTGAGTACTGAGCACTCAGCACCCTGAGTACTGAGCACCGAGCTCCCTGAGCACTGAGCACCCAGCACCCTGAGCACTTAGCACCCTGAGGAATGAGCACCCAGCACCCTGAGTACTGATCACCCAGCACCCTGAGTACTGAGCACCCAGCATCCTGAGTACTGAGCACCCAGCACCCCAAGCCCTGAGCACCCAGCACCCTGAGTACTGTGCAACCTGAGTACTGAGCACCCAGCAACCTGAGTACTTAGCACACAGCACCTGAGCACTTAGCACCCAGCACCCTGAGTACTGAGCACCGTGCACTCCGAGTACTGAGCACCCAGCACCCCGAGCACTGAGCACCCAGCACCCTGAGTACTGAGTACTGAGCACCCTGAGTACTGAGCACCCAGCATCCTGAGCACTGAGCACCCAGCACCCTGAGTACTGAGCACCGAGCACCCCGAGCACTGAGCACCCAGCACCCTGAGTACTGAGCACCCAGCACCAAAAGTACTGAGCACCGAGCATCCTGAGCACTGAGCACCGAGCACCCCGAGCACTGAGCACCCAGCACCCTGAGTACTGAGCACCCAGCAAAAAGAGTACTGAGCAGCGAGCACCCTGAGCACTGATCACCCAGCACCCTGAGTAATGAGCACCCAGCACCCCGAGTACTGAGCACCCAGCACCGTGAGTACTGAGCACACAGCACCCTGAGTACTGAGCACCCAGCACCCTGTGCACTGAGCACAAAGCACGCTGAGTACTGAGCACCCTGAGTACTGAGCATAGAGGACCCTGAGCACTGAGCACCCAGCACCCTGAGCACTGAGCACCCAGCACCCCGAGAATGAGCACCCAGCACCCTGATTAATGAGCACCCAGCACCCCGAGTACTGAGCACCCAGCACCGTGAGTACTGAGCACACAGCACCCTGAGTACTGAGCACCCAGCACCCTGAGCACTGAGCACAAAGCACGCTGAGTACTGAGCACCCTGAGTACTGAGCATAGAGGACCCTGAGCACTGAGCACCCAGCACCCTGAGCACTGAGCACCCAGCACCCCGAGAATGAGCACCCAGCACCCTGAGTACTGAGAACCGAGCACCCTGAGTACTGAGCACCCAGCATGCTGAGCACTGAGCACCCAGCACCCCGAGTACTGAGCACCCAGCACCCCGAGCACTGAGCACCCAGCACCACGAGAATGAGCACCCAGCACCCTGAGTACTGAGCACCCAGCACCCTGAGTAATGAGCACCCAGCACCCCGAGCACTGAGCACCCTGAATACTGAGCACCCAGCACCCTGAGTACTGTGCACTAAGCACCCAGAGCGCTGAGCACCCAGGACACCAAGCACTGAGTACTGAGCACCCAGCACCCTGAGTACTGAGCACCGAGCTCCCCGAGCACTGAGCACCCTGAGTACTGAGCACCCAGCACCCTGACTACTGAGCGCCCAGCACCCTGAGCAATGAGCACCCAGCACCCAGAGTACTGAGCACCCAGCACCCCGAGCACTGAGCACACAGCACCCTGAGTACTGAGTACCCAGCACCCTGAGTACTGAGCAACCTGAGCACTGAGCACCCAGCACCCTGAGTTCTGAGCACCCTGAGGACTGAGCACCGATCACCATGAGCACTGAGCACCCAGCACCCTGAGTACTGAGCACCCAGCACCCTGAGTACTGACCACCCTGAGTACTGAGCACCGATCACCCTGAGCACTGAGCACCCAACACCCTGAGTACTGAGCACCCAACGTACTGAGCACCGAGCACACTGAGCACTGAGCACCCAGCACCCTGAGTACTGAGCACCGAGCACCCTGAGCACTGAGCACCCAGCACCCTGAGTACTGAGCACCGAGCACCCCGAGCACTGAGCACCCAGCGCCCCGAGCACTGAGCACCCAGCACCCCGAGCACTGAGCACCCAGCACCCGTAGCACTGAGGACCCAGCACCCCGAGCAATGAGCACCCAGCACCCTGAGTACTGAGCACCCAGCACCCCGAGAACTGAGCACCCAGCAACCTGAGCACTGAGCACCCAGCACCCTGAGTACTGAGCACCCAGTACGCTGAGTACTGAGCACCCAGCACCCTGAGCACTGAGCACCCAGCACCCTGAGTACTGAGCACTGAGCACCCAGCACCCCGAGCACTGAGCACCGAGCACCCTGTGTACTGAGCACTGAGCACCCTGAGTACTAAGCACCCAGCACCCTGAGTACTGATCACCCAGGACCCTGAGCACTGAGCACCGAGCACCCCGAGTACTGAGCACCCAGCACCCTGAGCACTCAGCACCCATCACCCCGATCACTGAGCACCCAGCACCCTGAGCACTGAGCAACCAGCACCCTGAGCACGGAGCACCCAGCACCCAGAGCACTGAGCACCCAGCACCCTGAGCACTGGGCACAGAGCACCCTGAGTACTGAGCACCCAGCACCCTGAGTACTGAGCACCCAGACCCCGAGCACTGAGCACCCAGCACCCCTAGCACTGTGCACCCAGCACCCTGAGTACTGAGAACCCAGCACCCTGAGTACTGAGCACCGAGCACCCTGAGTACTGAGCACCCAGCACGCTGAGCACTGAGCACCCAGCACCCCGAGTACTGAGCACCCAGCACCCTGAGTACGGAGCACCCAGCACCCCGAGCACTGAGCACCCAGCACCCTGAGCACTGAGCACCCAGCACCCTTAGTACTGAGCATCAAGCACGCTGAGCACTGAGCACCCAGCACCCTGAGTACTGAGCACCGAGCACCCCGAGCACTGAGCACCAGGTACCCCGAGCACTGAGCACCCAGCACCCTGAGTACTGAGCACCGATCACCCTGAGCACTGAGCACCCAGCATCCCGAGCACTGAGCACCCAGCACCCTGAGTACTGAGCACCCTGAGTACTGAGCACCCAGCACCCCGAGCACTGAGCACCCAGCACCCTGAGTACTGAGCACCGAGCACCATGAGTACTGAGCACTGAGCACCCCGAGTACTGTGCACCCAGCACCCCGAGCACTGAGCACCGAGCACCCGGAGCACTGAGCACCCAGCACCCCTAGCACTGAGCACCCAGCAACCCGAGCACTGAGCACCCAGCACCGCGAGCACTGAGCACCCAGCACCCTGAGTACTGAGCACCCAGCACCCTGAGTACTCAGCACCCAGCACCCTGAGCACTGAGCAACCAGCACCCTGAGTACTGAGCACCCTGCACCCCAAGCACTGAGCACCCTGAGAACTGAGCACCCAGCACCCCAAGCACTGAGCACCCTGAGTACTGAGCACCCAGCACCCTGATTAATGAGCACCCAGCACCCCGAGAACTGAGCACCCAGCACCCTGAGTATTGAGCACCGAGCACCCTGAGTACTGAGCACCCAGCACCCTGAGTACTGAGCACCCAGTGTACTGAGCACCGAGCACCCAGCACCCTGAGTACTGAGCACCCAGCACCCTGAGTTCTGAGCACCGAGCTCCCCGAGCACTGAGCACCCAGCACCCTGAGCACTGAGCACCCAGCACCCTGAGCACTGAGCACCCAGCACCCTGAGTACTGAGCACCCAGCACGCTGAGTACTGAGCACCCAGCACCCTGAGCACTGAGCACCCAGCACCCTGAGTACTGAGCACTGTGCACCCAGCACCCCGAGCACTGAGCACCCAGCACCCTGTGTACTGAGCACTGAGCACCCTGAGTACTAAGCACCCAGCACCCTGAGTATTGAGCACCCAGGACCCTGAGCACTGAGCACCGAGCACCCCGAGCACTGAGCACCCAGCACCCTGAGCACTCAGCACCCATCACCCCGATCACTGAGCACCCAGCACCCTGAGCACTGAGCACCCAGCACCCTGAGCACGGAGCACACAGCACCCAGAGCACTGAGCACCCAGCACCCTGAGTACTGAGCACCCAGCACCCTGAGTACTGAGCACCCAGACCCCGAGCACTGAGCACCCAGCACCCCTAGCACTGTGCACCCAGCACCCTGAGTACTGAGAACCCAGCACCCTGAGTACTGAGCACCGAGCACCCTGAGTACTGAGCACCCAGCACGCTGAGCACTGAGCACCCAGCACCCCGAGTACTGAGCACCCAGCACCCTGAGTACGGAGCACCCAGCACACCGAGCACTGAGCACCCAGCACCCTGAGCACTGAGCACCCACCACCCTTAGTACTGAGCATCAAGCACGCTGAGCACTGAGCACCCAGCACCCTGAGTACTGAGCACCCAGCACCCTGAGCACTGAGCACCCAGCACCCTGAGCACTGAGCACTCAGCACCCTGAGTACTGAGCACCGAGCACCCCGAGCACTGAGCACCAGGTACCCCGAGCACTGAGCACCCAGCACCCTGAGTACTGAGCACCAAGCACCCTGAGTACTGAGCATTGATCACTGAGCACCCTGAGCACTGAGCACCCAGCACCCTGAGCACTGAGCACCCAGCATCCTGAGCACTGAGTACTGAGCACCCAGTACCCTGAGTAATGAGCACTGAGCACACTGAACACTGAGCACCCAACACCCCGAGCACTGAGCACCCAGCACCCTGAGTACTGAGCACCCAGCACCCTGAGTACTGAGCACTCAGCACCCTGAGTACTGAGCACCCAGCACCCTGAGCACTGAGCACCCTGAGGACTGAGCACCCAGCACCCTGAGTACTGAGCACCCAGCACCCCGAGTACTGAGCACCCAGCACCCTGAGTACTGAGCACCGATCACCCTGAGCACTGAGCACCCAGCACCCTGAGTACTGAGCACCCTGAGTACTGAGCACCCAGCACCCCGAGCACTGAGCACCCAGCACCCTGAGTACTGAGCACCGAGCACCATGAGTACTGAGCACTGAGCACCCCGAGTAATGAGCACCCAGCACCCCGAGCACTGAGCACCGAGCACCCCGAGCACTGAGCACCCAGCACACCGAGCACTGAGCACCCAGCAACCCGAGCACTGAGCACCCAGCACCCCGAGCACTGAGCACCCAGCATACTGAGTACTGAGCACCCAGCACCCTGAGTACTCAGCACCCAGCACCCTGAGCACTGAGCAACCAGCACCCTGAGTACTGAGCACCCTGCACCCCAAGCACTGAGCACCCTGAGAACTGAGCACCCAGCACCCCAAGCACTGAGCACCCTGAGTACTGAGCACCCAGCACCCTGATTAATGAGCACCCAGCACCCCGAGAACTGAGCACCCAGCACCCTGAGTATTGAGCACCGAGCATCCTGAGTACTGAGCACCCAGCACCCTGAGTACTGAGCACCCAGTGTACTGAGCACCGAGCACTCAGCACCCTGAGTACTGAGCACCCAGCACCCTGAGCACTGAGCAACCAGCACCCTGAGCACTGAGCACCGAGCACCCTGAGTACTGAGCACCCAGCACCCCGAGCACTGAGCACCCAGCAACCCGAGCACTGAGCACCCAGCACACCGAGCACTCAGCAACCAGCACCCCGAGCACTGAGCACCCAGCACACCGAGCACTGAGCACCCAGCACCCCGAGCACCGAGCACCATGAGTACTAAGCACCGAGCACCCTGAGCACTGAGGACCCAGCACCCTGAGCACTGAGCACCCAGCACCCTGAGTACTGAGCCCCCAGCACCCCGAGCACTGAGCACCCAGCACCCCGAGAATGAGCACCCAGCACCATGAGTACTGAGCACCGAGCACCCTGAGCACTGAGCACCCAGCACCCTGAGTACTGAGCACCAAGCACCCTGAGTTCTGAGCACTAAGCACCCTGAGTACTGAGCACCAAGCACCCTGAGTTCTGAGCACCCAGCACCCTGAGCACTGAGCAAACTGAGTACTAAGCAACCAGCACCCTGAGCACTGAGCACCCAGCACCCCGAGCACTGAGCACCCAGCACACCGAGCACTGAGCTCTGAGCACCCTGAGCACTGAAGACCCAGCACCCCGAGCACTGAGCACCCAGCACCCTGAGTACTGAGCACCCAGCACCTTGAGCACTGAGGACCCAGCACCCCGAGCACTGAGCACCCAGCACGCTGAGTACTGAGCACTGAGCACCCAGCACCCTGAGTACTGAGCACCCAGCACCCTGAATACTGAGCACCCAGCACCCCGAGCACTGAGCACTGAGCACCCTGAGTACTGAGCACTGAGCACCCTTAGTACTGAGCACCGAGCACCCTGAGTACTGAGCACCCAGCACACTGAGCACTGAGCACGGAGCACCCCGAGGACTGAGCACCCAGCACCTTGAGCACTGAGCACCCAGCACCCTGAGTACTGAGCACCCAGCACCCCGAGCACTGAGCACCCAGCACCCTGAGTACTGAGCACCCAGCACCCTGAGTACTGAGCACTGAGCACCCTGAGCACTGAGCACCCAACACCCCGAGCACTGAGCACCCAGCACCCTGAGTACTGAGCACCCAGCACCCTGAGTACTGAGCACTCAGCACCCTGAGTACTGAGCACCGAGCTCCCTGAGCACTGAGCACCCAGCACCCTGAGCACTTAGCACCCTGAGGAATGAGCACCCAGCACCCTGAGTACTGATCACCCAGCACCCTGAGTACTGAGCACCCAGCATCCTGAGTACTGAGCACCCAGCACCCCAAGCCCTGAGCACCCAGCACCCTGAGTACTGTGCAACCTGAGTACTGAGCACCCAGCAACCTGAGTACTTAGCACACAGCACCTGAGCACTTAGCACCCAGCACCCTGAGTACTGAGCACCGTGCACTCCGAGTACTGAGCACCCAGCACCCCGAGCACTGAGCACCCAGCACCCTGAGTACTGAGTACTGAGCACCCTGAGTACTGAGCACCCAGCATCCTGAGCACTGAGCACCCAGCACCCTGAGTACTGAGCACCGAGCACCCCGAGCACTGAGCACCCAGCACCCTGAGTACTGAGCACCCAGCACCAAAAGTACTGAGCACCGAGCATCCTGAGCACTGAGCACCGAGCACCCCGAGCACTGAGCACCCAGCACCCTGAGTACTGAGCACCCAGCAAAAAGAGTACTGAGCAGCGAGCACCCTGAGCACTGATCACCCAGCACCCTGAGTAATGAGCACCCAGCACCCCGAGTACTGAGCACCCAGCACCGTGAGTACTGAGCACACAGCACCCTGAGTACTGAGCACCCAGCACCCTGTGCACTGAGCACAAAGCACGCTGAGTACTGAGCACCCTGAGTACTGAGCATAGAGGACCCTGAGCACTGAGCACCCAGCACCCTGAGCACTGAGCACCCAGCACCCCGAGAATGAGCACCCAGCACCCTGATTAATGAGCACCCAGCACCCCGAGTACTGAGCACCCAGCACCGTGAGTACTGAGCACACAGCACCCTGAGTACTGAGCACCCAGCACCCTGAGCACTGAGCACAAAGCACGCTGAGTACTGAGCACCCTGAGTACTGAGCATAGAGGACCCTGAGCACTGAGCACCCAGCACCCTGAGCACTGAGCACCCAGCACCCCGAGAATGAGCACCCAGCACCCTGAGTACTGAGAACCGAGCACCCTGAGTACTGAGCACCCAGCATGCTGAGCACTGAGCACCCAGCACCCCGAGTACTGAGCACCCAGCACCCCGAGCACTGAGCACCCAGCACCACGAGAATGAGCACCCAGCACCCTGAGTACTGAGCACCCAGCACCCTGAGTAATGAGCACCCAGCACCCCGAGCACTGAGCACCCTGAATACTGAGCACCCAGCACCCTGAGTACTGTGCACTAAGCACCCAGAGCGCTGAGCACCCAGGACACCAAGCACTGAGTACTGAGCACCCAGCACCCTGAGTACTGAGCACCGAGCTCCCCGAGCACTGAGCACCCTGAGTACTGAGCACCCAGCACCCTGACTACTGAGCGCCCAGCACCCTGAGCAATGAGCACCCAGCACCCAGAGTACTGAGCACCCAGCACCCCGAGCACTGAGCACACAGCACCCTGAGTACTGAGTACCCAGCACCCTGAGTACTGAGCAACCTGAGCACTGAGCACCCAGCACCCTGAGTTCTGAGCACCCTGAGGACTGAGCACCGATCACCATGAGCACTGAGCACCCAGCACCCTGAGTACTGAGCACCCAGCACCCTGAGTACTGACCACCCTGAGTACTGAGCACCGATCACCCTGAGCACTGAGCACCCAACACCCTGAGTACTGAGCACCCAACGTACTGAGCACCGAGCACACTGAGCACTGAGCACCCAGCACCCTGAGTACTGAGCACCGAGCACCCTGAGCACTGAGCACCCAGCACCCTGAGTACTGAGCACCGAGCACCCCGAGCACTGAGCACCCAGCGCCCCGAGCACTGAGCACCCAGCACCCCGAGCACTGAGCACCCAGCACCCGTAGCACTGAGGACCCAGCACCCCGAGCAATGAGCACCCAGCACCCTGAGTACTGAGCACCCAGCACCCCGAGAACTGAGCACCCAGCAACCTGAGCACCGAGCACCCAGCACCCTGAGCACTGAACATACAGCACCCTGAGTACTGAGCACCTGGAGCACTGAGCACCAAGCACCCTGAGTACTGAGCACCGAGCACCCCGAGCACTGACCACCCAGCACCCCGAGCACTGAGCACCCAGCACCCCGAGCACTGAGCACCCAGCACCCTGAGCACTGAGCACCCAGCACCCTGAGTACTGAGCACCCAGCACCCTGAGCACTGAGTACCCAGCACCCTAAGCACTGAGCACCCAGCACCCTGAGCACTGAGCACCCAGCACCCTGAGCACTGAGCACCCAGCACCCTGAGTACTGAGCACTGAGCACCCAGCACCCCGAGCACTGAGCACCCAGCACCCTGAGTACTGAGCACTGAGCACCCAGCACCCTGAGCACTGAGCACCCAGCACCCTGAGCACTGAGCACCCAGCACCCGAGTACTAAGCACCCAGCACCCTGAGTACTGAGCACCCAGCACCCTGAGTACTGAGCACCCAGCACCCCGAGTACTGAGCACCCAGCAACCTGAGTACTGAGCACCCAGCGCCCTGAGCACTGAGCACCCAGCACCCCGAGCACTGAGCAACCAGCACCCTGAGTACTGAGCACCCAGCACCCTGAGCACTGAGCACCCAGCACCCTGAGCACTGAGCACCCAGCACCCTGAGCACTGAGCACCCAGCACCCTGAGTAGTGAGCACCCAACGTACTGAGCACCGAGCACCCCGAGCACTGAGCACCCAGCACCCTGAGTACTGAGCACCCAGCACCCCGAGTACTGAGCACCCAGCAACCTGAGTACTGAGCACCCAGCGCCCTGAGCACTGAGCACCCAGCACCCCGAGCACTGAGCACCCAGCACCCTGAGTACTGAGCACCCAGCACCCTGAGCACTGAGCACCCAGCACCCTGAGCACTGAGCACCCAGCACCCTGAGCACTGAGCACCCAGCACCCTGAGTAGTGAGCACCCAACGTACTGAGCACCGAGCACCCCGAGCACTGAGCACCCAGCACCCTGAGCACTGAGCACCCAGCACCCTGAGTACTGAGCACTGAGCACCCAGCACCCCGAGCACTGAGCACCCAGCACCCTGAGTACTGAGCACCCAGCACCCTGAGCACTGAGCACCCAGCACCCTGAGCACTGAGCACCCAGCGCCCTGAGTACTGAGCACTGAGCACCCGAGTACTGAGCACCGGCACCCCGAGCACTGAGCACCCAGCACCCTGAGTACTGAGCACCCAGCTCCTTGAGCACTGAGCACCCAGCACCCTGAGCACTGAGCACCCAGCACCCCTAGCACTGATCACCCAGCACCCTGAGTACTGAGCACCCAGCACCCTGAGCACTGAGCACTCAGCACCCTGAGTACTGAGCACCTAGCACCCTGAGTACTGAGCAACCAGCACCCTGAGCACTGAGCACTGAGCACCCAGCACCCTGAGCACTGAGCACTGAGCACCCAGCACCCGGAGCACTGTGCATCCAGCACCCCGAGCCCTGAGCACCCAGCACCCTGAGCAGTGAGCACCCTGAGGACTGAGCACCCAGCACCCTGAGCACTGAGCACCCAGCACCCTGAGTACTGAGCACCGATCACCCTGAGCACTGAGCACCCAGCACCCCGAGCACTGAGCACCCAGCACCCTGAGTACTGAGCACCCAGCACCCCGAGCACTGAGCACCCATCACCCTGAGTACTGAGCACCCTGAGTACTGAGCACCGATCACCCTGAGCACTGAGCTCCCAACACCCTGAGTACTGAGCAGGCAGCACCCTGAGCACTGAGCACCCAGCACCCTGAGTACTGAGCACCCAGCACCCTGAGTACTGAGCACCCTGAGTACTGAGCACCGATCACCCTGAGCACTGAGCTCCCTACACCCTGAGTACTGAGCAGGCAGCACCCTGAGCACTGAGCACCTAGCACCCTGAGTACTGAGCACCCAGCACCCTGAGCACTGAGCACCCAGCACCAAAAGTACTGAGCACCGAGCATCCTGAGCACTGAGCACCGAGCACCCCGAGCACTGAGCACCCAGCACCCTGAGTACTGAGCACCCAGCAAAAAGAGTACTGAGCAGCGAGCACCCTGAGCACTGAGCACCCAGCACCCTGAGTACTGAGCACCCAGCACCATGAGTACTGAGCACACAGCACCCTGAGTACTGAGCACCCAGCACCCTGAGAACTGAGCACAAAGCACGCTGAGTACTGAGCACCCTGAGTACTGAGCATAGAGGACCCTGAGCACGGAGCACCCAGCACCCTGAGCACTGAGCACCCAGCACCCCGAGAATGAGCACCCAGCACCCTGAGTACTGAGAACCGAGCACCCTGAGTACTGAGCACCCAGCATGCTGAGCACTGAGCACCCAGCACCCCGAGTACTGAGCACCCAGCTCCCCGAGCACTGAGCACCCAGCAGCATGAGAATGAGCACCCAGCACCCTGAGTACTGAGCACCCAGCACCCTGAGTAATGAGCACCCAGCACCCCGAGCACTGAGCACCCTGAATACTGAGCACCCAGCACCCTGAGTACTGTGCACTAAGCCCCCAGAGCGCTGAGCACCCAGGACCCCAAGCACTGAGTACTGAGCACCCAGCACCCTGAGTACTGAGCACCGAGCTCCCCGAGCACTGAGCACCCTGAGTACTGAGCACCCAGCACCCTGAGTACTGAGCGCCCAGCACCCTGAGCAATGAGCACCCAGCACCCAGAGTACTGAGCACCCAGCACCCCGAGCACTGAGCACACAGCACCCTGAGTACTGAGTACCCAGCACCCTGAGTACTGAGCAACCTGAGCACTGAGCACCCAGCACCCTGAGTTCTGAGCAAACTGAGGACTGAGCACCGATCACCATGAGCACTGAGCACCCAGCACCCTGAGTACTGAGCACCCAGCACCCTGAGTACTGACCACCCTGAGTACTGAGCACCGATCACCCTGAGCACTGAGCACCCAACACCCTGAGTACTGAGCACCCAACGTACTGAGCACCGAGCACACTGAGCACTGAGCACCCAGCACCCTGAGTACTGAGCACCGAGCACCCTGAGCACTGAGCACCCAGCACCCTGAGTACTGAGCACCGAGCACCCCGAGCACTGAGCACCCAGCGCCCCGAGCACTGAGCACCCAGCACCAAGAGCACTGAGCACCCAGCACCCGTAGCACTGAGGACCCAGCACCCCGAGCAATGAGCACCCAGCACCCTGAGTACTGAGCACCCAGCACCCCGAGTACTGAGCACCCAGCAACCTGAGCACCGAGCACCAAGCACCCTGAGCACTGAACATACAGCACCCTGAGTACTGAGCACCTGGAGCACTGAGCACCCAGCACCCTGAGTACTGAGCACCGAGCACCCCGAGCACTGACCACCCAGCACCCCGAGCACTGAGCACCCAGCACCCCGAGCACTGAGCACCCAGCACCCTGAGCACTGAGCACCCAGCACCCTGAGTACTGAGCACCCAGCACCCTGAGCACTGAGTACCCAGCACCCTAAGCACTGAGCACCCAGCACCCTGAGCACTGAGCACCCAGCACCCTGAGCACTGAGCACCCAGCACCCTGAGTACTGAGCACTGAGCACCCAGCACCCCGAGCACTGAGCACCCAGCACCCTGAGTACTGAGCACTGAGCACCCAGCACCCTGAGCACTGAGCACCCAGCACCCTGAGCACTGAGCACCCAGCACCCGAGTACTAAGCACCCAGCACCCTGAGTACTGAGCACCCAGCACCCTGAGTACTGAGCACCCAGCACCCCGAGTACTGAGCACCCAGCAACCTGAGTACTGAGCACCCAGCGCCCTGAGCACTGAGCACCCAGCACCCCGAGCACTGAGCAACCAGCACCCTGAGTACTGAGCACCCAGCACCCTGAGCACTGAGCACCCAGCACCCTGAGCACTGAGCACCCAGCACCCTGAGCACTGAGCACCCAGCACCCTGAGTAGTGAGCACCCAACGTACTGAGCACCGAGCACCCCGAGCACTGAGCACCCAGCACCCTGAGTACTGAGCACCCAGCACCCCGAGTACTGAGCACCCAGCAACCTGAGTACTGAGCACCCAGCGCCCTGAGCACTGAGCACCCAGCACCCCGAGCACTGAGCACCCAGCACCCTGAGTACTGAGCACCCAGCACCCTGAGCACTGAGCACCCAGCACCCTGAGCACTGAGCACCCAGCACCCTGAGCACTGAGCACCCAGCACCCTGAGTAGTGAGCACCCAACGTACTGAGCACCGAGCACCCCGAGCACTGAGCACCCAGCACCCTGAGCACTGAGCACCCAGCACCCTGAGTACTGAGCACTGAGCACCCAGCACCCCGAGCACTGAGCACCCAGCACCCTGAGTACTGAGCACCCAGCACCCTGAGCACTGAGCACCCAGCACCCTGAGCACTGAGCACCCAGCGCCCTGAGTACTGAGCACTGAGCACCCGAGTACTGAGCACCGGCACCCCGAGCACTGAGCACCCAGCACCCTGAGTACTGAGCACCCAGCTCCTTGAGCACTGAGCACCCAGCACCCTGAGCACTGAGCACCCAGCACCCCTAGCACTGATCACCCAGCACCCTGAGTACTGAGCACCCAGCACCCTGAGCACTGAGCACTCAGCACCCTGAGTACTGAGCACCTAGCACCCTGAGTACTGAGCAACCAGCACCCTGAGCACTGAGCACTGAGCACCCAGCACCCTGAGCACTGAGCACTGAGCACCCAGCACCCGGAGCACTGTGCATCCAGCACCCCGAGCCCTGAGCACCCAGCACCCTGAGCAGTGAGCACCCTGAGGACTGAGCACCCAGCACCCTGAGCACTGAGCACCCAGCACCCTGAGTACTGAGCACCGATCACCCTGAGCACTGAGCACCCAGCACCCCGAGCACTGAGCACCCAGCACCCTGAGTACTGAGCACCCAGCACCCCGAGCACTGAGCACCCATCACCCTGAGTACTGAGCACCCTGAGTACTGAGCACCGATCACCCTGAGCACTGAGCTCCCAACACCCTGAGTACTGAGCAGGCAGCACCCTGAGCACTGAGCACCCAGCACCCTGAGTACTGAGCACCCAGCACCCTGAGTACTGAGCACCCTGAGTACTGAGCACCGATCACCCTGAGCACTGAGCTCCCTACACCCTGAGTACTGAGCAGGCAGCACCCTGAGCACTGAGCACCTAGCACCCTGAGTACTGAGCACCCAGCACCCTGAGCACTGAGCACCCAGCACCAAAAGTACTGAGCACCGAGCATCCTGAGCACTGAGCACCGAGCACCCCGAGCACTGAGCACCCAGCACCCTGAGTACTGAGCACCCAGCAAAAAGAGTACTGAGCAGCGAGCACCCTGAGCACTGAGCACCCAGCACCCTGAGTAATGAGCACCCAGCACCCTGAGTACTGAGCACCCAGCACCATGAGTACTGAGCACACAGCACCCTGAGTACTGAGCACCCAGCACCCTGAGAACTGAGCACAAAGCACGCTGAGTACTGAGCACCCTGAGTACTGAGCATAGAGGACCCTGAGCACGGAGCACCCAGCACCCTGAGCACTGAGCACCCAGCACCCCGAGAATGAGCACCCAGCACCCTGAGTACTGAGAACCGAGCACCCTGAGTACTGAGCACCCAGCATGCTGAGCACTGAGCACCCAGCACCCCGAGTACTGAGCACCCAGCTCCCCGAGCACTGAGCACCCAGCACCATGAGAATGAGCACCCAGCACCCTGAGTACTGAGCACCCAGCACCCTGAGTAATGAGCACCCAGCACCCCGAGCACTGAGCACCCTGAATACTGAGCACCCAGCACCCTGAGTACTGTGCACTAAGCACCCAGAGCGCTGAGCACCCAGGACCCCAAGCACTGAGTACTGAGCACCCAGCACCCTGAGTACTGAGCACCGAGCTCCCCGAGCACTGAGCACCCTGAGTACTGAGCACCCAGCACCCTGAGTACTGAGCGCCCAGCACCCTGAGCAATGAGCACCCAGCACCCAGAGTACTGAGCACCCAGCACTCCGAGCACTGAGCACACAGCACCCTGAGTACTGAGTACCCAGCACCCTGAGTACTGAGCAACCTGAGCACTGAGCACCCAGCACCCTGAGTTCTGAGCAAACTGAGGACTGAGCACCGATCACCATGAGCACTGAGCACCCAGCACCCTGAGTACTGAGCACCCAGCACCCTGAGTACTGACCACCCTGAGTACTGAGCACCGATCACCCTGAGCACTGAGCACCCAACACCCTGAGTACTGAGCACCCAACGTACTGAGCACCGAGCACACTGAGCACTGAGCACCCAGCACCCTGAGTACTGAGCACCGAGCACCCTGAGCACTGAGCACCCAGCAACCTGAGTACTGAGCACCGAGCACCCCGAGCACTGAGCACCCAGCGCCCCGAGCACTGAGCACCCAGCACCAAGAGCACTGAGCACCCAGCACCCGTAGCACTGAGGACCCAGCACCCCGAGCAATGAGCACCCAGCACCCTGAGTACTGAGCACCCAGCACCCCGAGTACTGAGCACCCAGCAACCTGAGCACCGAGCACCAAGCACCCTGAGCACTGAACATACAGCACCCTGAGTACTGAGCACCTGGAGCACTGAGCACCCAGCACCCTGAGTACTGAGCACCGAGCACCCCGAGCACTGACCACCCAGCACCCCGAGCACTGAGCACCCAGCACCCCGAGCACTGAGCACCCAGCACCCTGAGCACTGAGCACCCAGCACCCTGAGTACTGAGCACCCAGCACCCTGAGCACTGAGTACCCAGCACCCTAAGCACTGAGCACCCAGCACCCTGAGCACTGAGCATCCAGCACCCTGAGCACTGAGCACCCAGCACCCTGAGTACTGAGCACTGAGCACCCAGCACCCCGAGCACTGAGCACCCAGCACCCTGAGTACTGAGCACTGAGCACCCAGCACCCCGAGCACTGAGCACCCAGCACCCTGAGCACTGAGCACCCAGCACCCGAGTACTAAGCACCCGGCACCCTGAGTACTGAGCACCCAGCACCCTGAGTACTGAGCACCCAGCACCCCGAGTACTGAGCACCCAGCAACCTGAGTACTGAGCACCCAGCGCCCTGAGCACTGAGCACCCAGCACCCCGAGCACTGAGCAACCAGCACCCTGAGTACTGAGCACCCAGCACCCTGAGCACTGAGCACCCAGCACCCTGAGCACTGAGCACCCAGCACCCTGAGCACTGAGCACCCAACACCCGAGTACTCAGCACCCAGCATCCTGAGTACTGAGCACAAAGCACCCTGAGTACTGAGCACCCAGCACCCCGAGTACTGAGCACCCAGCACCCTGAGCACTGAGCACTCAGCACCCTGAGCACTGAGCACCCAGCACCCTGAGCACTGAGCACCCAGCACCCCGAGCACTGAGCACTGAGCACCCTGAGCACTGAGCACCCAGCACCCCTAGTACTGAGCACTGAGCACCCTGAGTACTGAGCACCAAGCACCCCGAGTACTGAGCACTGAGCACCCTGAGTAGTGAGCACCCAACGTACTGAGCACCGAGCACCCCGAGCACTGAGCACCCAGCACCCTGAGTACTGAGCACCGATCACCCCGAGCACTGAGCACCCAGCACCCTGAGTACTGAGCTCCGAGCACCCCGAGCACTGAGCACCCAGCACCCTGAGCACTGAGCACCTAGCACCCTGAGTACTGAGCACCCAGCACCCTGAGTACTGAACACCCAGCACCCTGAGCACTGAGCACTGAGCACCCTGAGCACTGAGTACTGAGCACTGAGCACCCTGAGCACTGAGCACCCAGCACCCCGAGTACTGAGCACCCAGCACCCCGAGCACTGAGCACCCAGCGCCCAGAGCACTGAGCACCCAGCACCCCGAGCACTGAGCACTGAGCACCCTGAGCACTGAGCACCCAGCACCCCGAGTAATGAGCACTGAGCACCCTGAGTAGTGAGCACACAACGTACTGAGCACCGAGCACCCCGAGCACTGAGCACCAAGCACCCTGAGTACTGAGCACCGAGCACCCCGAGCACTGAGCACCCAGCACCCTGAGTACTGAGCTCGGAGCACCCTGAGTACTGAGCACCAAGCACCCCGAGTACTGAGCACTGAGCACCCTGAGTACTGAGCACCCAGCACCCTGAGCACTGAGTACCCAGCACCCTGAGTACTGAGCAATGAGAACCCTGAGTACTGAGCACCGATCACCCTGAGTACTGAGCACCCAGCACCCTGATCACTGAGCACCCAGCACCCTGAGCAATGAGCACCCAGCACCTTGAGTACTGAGCACCGAGCACCCCGAGCACTGAGCACCCAGCACCCTGAGTACTGAGCACCCAGCTCCTTGAGCACTGAGCACCCAGCACCCTGAGCACTGAGCACCCAGCACCCCGAGCACTGATCACCCAGCACCCTGAGTACTGAGCACCCAGCACCCTGAGCACTGAGCACTCAGCACCCTGAGTTCTGAGCAGCAAGCACCCTGAGTACTGAGCAACCAGTACCCTGAGCACTGAGCACTGAGCACCCAGCACCCTGAGCACTGAGCACTGAGCACCCAGCACCCGGAGCACTGTGCATCCAGCACCCCGAGCACTGAGCACCCAGCACCCTGAGCAGTGAGCACCCTGAGGACTGAGCACCCAGCACCCTGAGCACTGAGCACCCAGCACCCTGAGTACTGAGCACCGATCACCCTGAGCACTGAGCACCCAGCACCCCGAGCACTGAGCACCCAGCACCCTGAGTACTGAGCACCCAGCATCCCGAGCACTGAGCACCCAGCACCCTGAGTACTGAGCACCCTGAGTACTGAGCACCGATCACCCTGAGCACTGAGCTCCCAACACCCTGAGTACTGAGCACCCAGCACCCTGAGCACTGAGCACCCAGCACCCTGAGTACTGAGCACCCAGCACCCTGAGCACTGAGCACCTAGCACCCTGAGTACTGAGCACCCAGCACCCTGAGCACTGAGCACCCAGCACCCTGAGTACTGAGCACCCAGCACCCCGAGCACTGAGCACCCAGCGCCCCGAGAATGAGCACCCAGCACCCTGAGTACTGAGCACCCAGCACCAAAAGTACTGAGCACCGAGCATCCTGAGCACTGAGCACCGAGCACCCCGAGCACTGAGCACCCAGCACCCTGAGTACTGAGCACCCAGCAAAAAGAGTACTGAGCAGCGAGCACCCTGAGCACTGAGCACCCAGCACCCTTAGTAATGAGCACCCAGCACCCCGAGTACTGAGCACCCATCACCGTGAGTACTGAGCACACAGCACCTTGAGTACTGAGCACCAAGCACCCTGAGCACTGAGCACAAAGCACGCTGAGTACTGAGCACCCTGAGTACTGAGCATAGAGGACCCTGAGCACTGAGCACCCAGCACCCTGAGCACTGAGCACCCAGCACCCCGAGAATGAGCACCCAGCACCCTGAGTACTGAGAACCGAGCACCCTGAGTACTGAGCACCCAGCATGCTGAGCACTGAGCACCCAGCACCCCGAGTACTGAGCACCCAGCACCCCGAGCACTGAGCACCCAGCACCACGAGAATGAGCACCCAGCACCCTGAGTACTGAGCACCCAGCACCCTGAGTAATGAGCACCCAGCACCCCGAGCACTGAGCACCCTGAATACTGAGCACCCAGCACCCTGAATACTGTGCACTAAGCACCCAGAGCGCTGAGCACCCAGGACCCCAAGCACTGAGTACTGAGCACCCAGCACCCTGAGTACTGAGCACCGAGCTCCCCGAGCACTGAGCATCCTGAGTACTGAGCACCCAGCACCCTGAGTACTGAGCGCCCAGCACCCTGAGCAATGAGCACCCAGCACCCAGAGTACTGAACACCCAGCACCCCGAGCACTGAGCACACAGCACCCTGAGTACTGACCACCCTGAGTACTGAGCACCGATCACCCTGAGCACTGAGCACCCAACACCCTGAGTACTGAGCACCCAACGTACTGAGCACCGAGCACACTGAGCACTGAGCAACCTGAGCACTGAGCACCCAGCACCCTGAGTTCTGAGCACCCAGCACCCTGAGTACTGAGCAACCTGAGCACTGAGCACCCAGCACCCTGAGTTCTGAGCACCCAGCACCCTGAGTACTGACCACCCTGAGTACTGAGCACCGATCACCCTGAGCACTGAGCACCCAACACCCTGAGTACTGAGCACCCAACGTACTGAGCACCGAGCACACTGAGCACTGAGCACCCAGCACCCTGAGTACTGAGCACCGAGCACCCTGAGCACTGAGCACCCAGCACCCTGAGTATTGAGCACTGAGCACCCCGAGCACTGAGCACCCAGCGCCCCGAGCACTGAGCACCCAGCACCCCGAGCACTGAGCACCCAGCACCCGTAGCACTGAGGACCCAGCACCCCGAGCAATGAGCACCCAGCACCCTGAGTACTGAGCACCCAGCACCCCGAGCACTGAGCACCCAGCAACCTGAGCACCGAGCACCCAGCACCCTGAGCACTGAACATACAGCACCCTGAGTACTGAGCACCTGGAGCACTGAGCACCCAGCACCCTGAGTACTGAGCACCGAGCACCCCGAGCACTGACCACCCAGCACCCCGAGCACTGAGCACCCAGCACCCCGAGCACTGTGCACCCAGCACCCTGAGCACTGAGCACCCAGCACCCTGAGTACTGAGCACCCAGCACCCTGAGCACTGAGTACCCAGCACCCTAAGCACTGAGCACCCAGCACCCTGAGCACTGAGCACCCAGCACCCTGAGCACTGAGCACCCAGCACCCTGAGTACTGAGCACTGAGCACCCAGCACCCCGAGCACTGAGCACCCAGCACCCTGAGTACTGAGCACTGAGCACCCAGCACCCCGAGCACTGAGCACCCAGCACCCTGAGCACTGAGCACACAGCACCCGAGTACTAAGCACCCAGCACCCTGAGTAATGAGCACCCAGCACCCTGAGTACTGAGCACCCAGCACCCTGAGTACTGAGCACCCAGCAACCTGAGTACTGAGCACCCAGCGCCCTGAGCACTGAGCACCCAACACCCTGAGCACTGCGCACCCAGCACCCTGAACACTGAGCACCCAGCACCCGAGTACTGAGCACCCAGCATCCTGAGTACTGAGCACAAAGCACCCTGAGTACTGAGCACCCAGCACCCCGAGTACTGAGCACCCAGCACCCTGAGCACTGAGCACCCAGCACCCTGAGCACTGAGCACCCAGCACCCTGAGCACTGAGCACCCAGCACCCCGAGCACTGAGCACTGAGCACCCTGAGCACTGAGCACCCAGCACCCCGAGTACTGAGCACTGAGCACCCTGAGTACTGAGCACCAAGCACCCCGAGTACTGAGCACTGAGCACCCTGAGTAGTGAGCACCCAACGTACTGAGCACCGAGCACCCCGAGCACTGAGCACCCAGCACCCTGAGTACTGAGCACCGATCACCCCGAGCACTGAGCACCCAGAACCCTGAGTACTGAGCTCCGAGCACCCCGAGCACTGAGCACCCAGCGCCCCGAGCACTGAGCACCCAGCACCCTGAGCACTGAGCACCCAGCACCCTGAGTACTGAGCACCCAGCACCCTGAGTACTGAACACCCAGCACCCTGAGCACTGAGCACTGAGCACCCTGAGCACTGAGTACTGAGCACTGAGCACCCTGAGCACTGAGCACCCAGCACCCCGAGTACTGAGCACCCAGCACCCCGAGCACTGAGCACCCAGCGCCCTGAGCACTGAGCACCCAGCACCCCGAGCACTGAGCACTGAGCACCCTGAGCACTGAGCACCCAGCACCCCGAGTAATGAGCACTGAGCACCCTGAGTACTGAGCACCAAGCACCCCGAGTACTGAGCACTGAGCACCCTGAGTACTGAGCACCCAGCACCCTGAGTACTGAGCACCCAGCACCCTGAGCACTGAGCACCCAGCACCCTGAGCACTGAGCACCCAGCACCCTGAGTACTGAGCACCGAGCACCCCGAGCACTGAGCACCCAGCACCCTGAGTCCTGAGCTCGGAGCACCCTGAGTACTGAGCACCAAGCACCCCGAGTACTGAGCACTGAGCACCCTGAGTACTGAGCACCCAGCACCCTGATTACTGAGCACCCAGCACCCTGAGCAATGAGCACCCAGCACCTTGAGTACTGAGCACCGAGCACCCCGAGCACTGAGCACCCAGCACCCTGAGTACTGAGCACCCAGCTCCTTGAGCACTGAGCACCCAGCACCCTGAGCACTGAGCACCCAGCACCCCGAGCACTGATCACCCAGCACCCTGAGTACTGAGCACCCAGCACCCTGAGCACTGAGCACTCAGCACCCTGAGTACTGAGCACCTAGCACCCTGAGTACTGAGCAACCAGCACCCTGAGCACTGAGCACTGAGCACCCAGCACCCTGAGCACTGAGCACTGAGCACCCAGCACCCCGAGCACTGAGCACCCAGCACCCTGAGCAGTGAGCACCCTGAGGACTGAGCACCCAGCACCCTGAGCACTGAGCACCCAGCACCCTGAGTACTGAGCACCGATCACCCTGAGCACTGAGCACCCAGCACCCCGAGCACTGAGCACACAGCACCCTGAGTACTGAGCACCCAGCACCCCGAGCACTGAGCACCCAGCACCCTGAGTACTGAGCACCGTGAGTACTGAGCACCGATCACCCTGAGCACTGAGCTCCCAACACCCTGAGTACTGAGCACCCAGCACCCTGAGCACTGAGCACCCAGCACCCTGAGTACTGAGCACCCAGCACCCTGAGCACTGAGCACCTAGCACCCTGAGTACTGAGCACCCAGCACCCTGAGCACTGAGCACCCAGCACCCTGAGTACTGAGCACCCAGCACCCCGAGCACTGAGCACCCAGCGCCCCGAGAATGAGCACCCAGCACCCTGAGTACTGAGCACCCAGCAGCAAAAGTACTGAGCACCGAGCATCCTGAGCACTGAGCACCGAGCACCCCGAGCACTGAGCACCCAGCACCCTGAGTACTGAGCACCCAGCAAAAAGAGTACTGAGCAGCGAGCACCCTGAGCACTGAGCACCCAGCACCCTGAGTAATTAGCACCCAGCACCCCGAGTACTGAGCACCCAGCACCGTGAGTACTGAGCACACAGCACACTGAGTACTGAGCACCCAGCACCCTGAGCACTGAGCACAAAGCACGCTGAGTACTGAGCACCATGAGTACTGAGCATAGAGGACCCTGAGCACTGAGCACCCAGCACCATGAGCACTGAGCACCCAGCACCCCGAGAATGAGCACCCAGCACCCTGAGTACTGAGAACCGAGCACCCTGAGTACTGAGCACCCAGCATGCTGAGCACTGAGCACCCAGCACCCCGAGTACTGAGCACCCAGCACCCCGAGCACTGAGCACCCAGCACCACGAGAATGAGCACCCAGCACCCTGAGTACTGAGCACCCAGCACCCTGAGTAATGAGCACCCAGCACCCCGAGCACTGAGCACCCTGTATACTGAGCACCCAGCACCCTGAGTACTGTGCACTAAGCACCCAGAGCGCTGAGCACCCAGGACCCCAAGCACTGAGTACTGAGCACCCAGCACCCTGAGTACTGAGCACCGAGCTCCCCGAGCACTGAGCACCCTGAGTACTGAGCACCCAGCACCCTGAGTACTGAGCGCCCAGCACCCTGAGCAATGAGCACCCAGCACCCAGAGTACTGAGCACCCAGCACCCCGAGCACTGAGCACACAGCACCCTGAGTACTGAGTACCCAGCACCCTGAGTACTGAGCAACCTGAGCACTGAGCACCCAGCACCCTGAGTTCTGACCACCCTGAGTACTGAGCACCGATCACCCTGAGCACTGAGCACCCAACACCCTGAGTACTGAGCACCCAACGTACTGAGCACCGAGCACACTGAGCACTGAGCACCCAGCACCCTGAGTACTGAGCACCGAGCACCCTGAGCACTGAGCACCCAGCACCCTGAGTACTGAGCACCGAGCACCCCGAGCACTGAGCACCCAGCGCCCCGAGCACTGAGCACCCAGCACCCCGAGCACTGAGCACCCAGCACCCGTAGCACTGAGGACCCAGCACCCCGAGCAATGAGCACCCAGCACCCTGAGTACTGAGCACCCAGCACCCCGAGTACTGAGCACCCAGCAACCTGAGCACCGAGCACCCAGCACCCTGAGCACTGAACATACAGCACCCTGAGTACTGAGCACCTGGAGCACTGAGCACCCAGCACCCTGAGTACTGAGCACCGAGCACCCCGAGCACTGACCACCCAGCACCCCGAGCACTGAGCACCCAGCACCCCGAGCACTGAGCACCCAGCACCCTGAGCACTGAGCACCCAGCACCCTGAGTACTGAGCACCCAGCACCCTGAGCACTGAATACCCAGCACCCTAAGCACTGAGCACCCAGCACCCTGAGCACTGAGCACCCAGCACCCTGAGCACTGAGCACCCAGCACCCTGAGTACTGAGCACTGAGCACCCAGCACCCCGAACACTGAGCACCCAGCACCCTGAGTACTGAGCACTGAGCACCCAGCACCCCGAGCACTGAGCACCCAGCACCCTGAGCACTGAGCACCCAGCACCCGAGTACTAAGCACCCAGCACCCTGAGTACTGAGCACCCAGCACCCTGAGTACTGAGCACCCAGCACCCCGAGTACTGAGCACCCAGCAACCTGAGTACTGAGCACCCAGCGCCCTGAGCACTGAGCACCCAGCACCCCGAGCACTGAGCAACCAGCACCCTGAGTACTGAGCACCCAGCACCCTGAGCACTGAGCACCCAGCACCCTGAGCACTGAGCACCCAGCACCCTGAGCACTGAGCACCCAGCACCCTGAGTAGTGAGCACCCAACGTACTGAGCACCGAGCACCCCGAGCACTGAGCACCCAGCACCCTGAGTACTGAGCACCCAGCACCCCGAGTACTGAGCACCCAGCAACCTGAGTACTGAGCACCCAGCGCCCTGAGCACTGAGCACCCAGCACCCCGAGCACTGAGCACCCAGCACCCTGAGTACTGAGCACCCAGCACCCTGAGCACTGAGCACCCAGCACCCTGAGTAGTGAGCATCCAACGTACTGAGCACCGAGCACCCCGAGCACTGAGCACCCAGCACCCTGAGCACTGAGCACCCAGCACCATGAGTACTGAGCACTGAGCACCCCGCACCCCGAGCACTGAGCACCCAGCACCCTGAGTACTGAGCACCCAGCACCCTGAGCACTGAGCACCCAGCGTACTGAGCACCGAGCACCCAGCACCCTGAGTACTGAGCACCCAGCACCCTGAGCACTGAGCACCCAGCGCCCTGAGTACTGAGCACTGAGCACCCCGAGTACTGAGCACCGGCACCCTGAGCACTAAGCATCCAGCACCCCGAGCACCGAGCACCTAGCACCCTGAGCACTGAGCACCCAGCACCATGAGCACTGAGCACCCAGCACCCTGAGTACTGAGCACTGAGCACCCAGCACCCGAGCACTGAGCACCCAGCACCCTGAGTACTGAGCACTGAGCACCCAGCACCCCGAGCACTGAGCACCCAGCACCCTGAGCACTGAGCACCCAGCACCCGAGTACTGAGCACCCAGCACCCTGAGTACTGTGCACCCAGCACCCTGAGTACTGAGCACCCAGCACCCCGAGTACTGAGCACCCAGCACCCTGAGAACTGAGCACCCAGCACCCTGAGCACTGAGCACCCAGCACCCTGAGCACTGAGCACCAAGCACCCGAGTACTGAGCACCCAGTACCCTGAGTACTGAGCACCCAGCACCCTGAGTACTGAGCACCCAGCACCCCGAGTACTGAACACCCAGCACCCTGAGTACTGAGCACCCAGCACCCTGAGCACTGAGCACCCAGCACCCCGAGCACTGAGCACCAAGCACCCTGAGTACTGAGCACTCAGCACCCAGCTCCCGGAGTACTGAGCACCCAGCACCCTGAGCACTGAGCACCCAGCACCCCGAGCACTGAGCACCCAGCACCCTGAGCACTGAGCACCCAGCACCCTGAGTACTGAGCACTGAGCACCCAGCACCCCGAGCACTGAGCACCCAGCACCCTGAGCACTGAGGACCCAGCACCCTGAGCCCTGAGCACCCAGCACCCTGAGTACTGAGCACTCAGCACCCAGAACCCCGAGCACTGAGCACCCAGCACCCTGAGTACTGAGCCCTGAGCACCCAGCACCCCGAGCACTGAGCACCCAGCACCCTGAGCACTGAGCACCCAGCACCCGAGTACTGAGCACCCAGCACCCTGAGTACTGAGCACCCAGCAACCTGTGTACTGAGAACCCAGCACCCCGTGTACTGAGCACCCAGCACCCTGAGTACTGAGAACCCAGCACCCCGAGTACTGAACACCCAGCACCCTGAGTACTGAGCACCCAGCACCCTGAGCACTGAGCACCCAGCACCCCGTGCACTGAGCACCCAGCACCCTGAGCACTGAGCACCCAGCACCCTGAGCACTGAGCACCCAGCACCCTGAGCACTGAGCACCCAGCACCCTGAGCACTGAGCACCCACCACCCTGAGTAGTGAGCACCCAAAGTACTGAGCACCGAGCACAACGAGCACTGAGCACCCAGCACCCCGAGCACTGAGCACCCAGCACCCCGAGCACCGAGCACCCTGAGTACTAAGCACCGAGCACCCTGAATACTGAGCACCCAGCACCCTGAGCACTGAGCACCCAGCACACCGAGCACTGAGCACCCAGCACCCTGAGTACTGAGCACCCAGCACCCTGAGCACTGAGCACCCAGCACCCTGAGTAGTGAGCACCCAACGTACTGAGCACCGAGCACCCCGAGCACTGAGCACCCAGCACCCTGAGTACTGAGCACCGAGCACCCCGAGTACTGAGCACCCAGCACCCTGAGTACTGAGCTCCGAGCACCCCGAGCACTGAGCACCCAGCGCCCCGAGCACCGAGCACCCTGAGCACTGAGCAGCCAGCACCCTGAGCAATGAGCACCCTGAGTACTGAGCACCCAGCACCTTGAGCACTGAGCACCGAGCACCCCGAGCACTGAGCACCCAGCACCCGGAGTACTGAGCACCCAGCACACTGAGTACTAAGCACCGAGCACCCTGAGTACTGAGCACCCAGCAGCCTGAGCACTGAACACACAGCACCCTGAGTACTGAGCACCTCGAGCACTGAGCACCCAGCACCCTGAGTACTGAGCACCGAGCACCCCGAGCACTGAGCACCCAGCACCGCGACCACTGAGCACATAGCACCCCGAGCACTGAGCACCCAGCACCCTGAGTACTGAGCACCCAGCACCCTGAGTACTGAGCACCCAGCACCCTGAGCACTGATTACCCAGCACCCTGAGCACTGAGCACCCAGCACCCTGAGCACTGAGCACACAGCACCCTGAACACTGAGCACCCAGCACCCTTCGTACTGAGCTCTGAGCACCCAGCACTCCGAGCAC
The DNA here is from genome assembly GCF_018167655.1 of Microtus oregoni. Classification (NCBI taxonomy): domain Eukaryota; kingdom Metazoa; phylum Chordata; class Mammalia; order Rodentia; family Cricetidae; genus Microtus; species Microtus oregoni. The sequence goes on along the minus strand of NW_024543271.1, from coordinate 1,291,835 downwards.
TGAGCACCCAGCACCCTGAGTACTGAGCACCGAGCACCCCGAGCACTGAGCACCCAGCACCCTGAGTACTGAGCTCCGAGCACCCCGAGCACGGAGCACCCAGCGCCCCGAGCACCGAGCACCCTGAGCACTGAGCACCCAGCACCCTGAGCACTGAGCACCGAGCACCCCGAGTACTGAGCACCCAGCACCCTGAGCACTGAGCACCCAGCACCCTGAGTACTGAGCACCCAGCACCCTGAGTACTGAACACCCAGCACCCTGAGCACTGAGCACCCAGCACCCTGAGCACTGAGCACCCAGCACACTGAGCACTGAGCACCCAGGACCCTGAGTAGTGAGCACCAAACGTACTGAGCACCGAGCACCCCGAGCACTGAGCACCCAGCACCCTGAGTACTGAGCACCGATCATCCCGAGCACTGAGCACCCAGAACCCTGAGTACTGAGCTCTGAGCACCCCGAGCACCTGAGCACCCAGCACCCGGAGTACTGAGCACCCAGCACCCTGAGTACTAAGCACCGAGCACCCTGAGTACTGTGCTCCCAGTACCCTGAGCACTGAACACACAGCAACCTGAGTACTGAGCACCCCGAGCACTGAGCACCCAGCACCCTGAGTACTGAGCACCCAGCACCCTGAGTACTGAGCACCCAGCACCCTGTGTACTGAACACCCAGCACCCTGAGCACTGAGCACTGAGCACCCTGAGCACTGAGTACTGAGCACTGAGCACCCTGAGCACTGAGCACCCAGCACCCCGAGTACTGAGCACCCAGCACACCGAGCACTGAGCCCCCAGCGCCCCGAGCACTGACCACCCAGCACCCCGAGCACTGAGCACTGAGCACCCGGAGCACTGAGCACACAGCACCCCGAGTACTAAGCACTGAGCACCCTGAGCACTGAGCACCCAGCACCCCGAGTACTGAGCACTGAGCACCCTGAGTACTGAGAACCCAGCACCCTGAGCACTGAGTACCCAGCACCCTGAGCACAGAGCACCCAGCACCCTGAGCACTGAGCACCCAGCACCCTGAGCACTGAGCACCCAGCACCCTGAGTACTGAGCACTGAGCACCCAGCACCCCGAGCACTGAGCACCCAGCACCCTGAGTACTGAGCACTGAGCACCCAGCACCCCGAGCACTGAGCACCCAGCACCCTGAGCACTGAGCACCCAGCACCCGAGTACTGAGCACCCAGCACCCTGAGTACTGAGCACCCAGCACCCTGAGTACTGAGCACCCAGCACCCCAAGTACTGAGCACCCAGCACCCTGAGTACTGAGCACCCAGCACGCTGAGCACTGAGCACCCAGCACCCTGAGTACTGAGCACCCAGCGCCCTGAGTACTGAGCACCCAGCACCCTGAGCACTGAGCACCCAGCACACTGAGCACTGAGCACCCAGGACCCTGAGTAGTGAGCACCCAACGTACTGAGCACCGAGCACCCCGAGCACTGAGCACCCAGCACCCTGAGTACTGAGCACCAATCACCCTGAGCACTGAGCACCCAGCACCCTGAGTACTGAGCTCCGAGCACCCCGAGCACTGAGCACCCAGCACCCTGAGCACTGAGTACCCAGCACCCTGAGCACTGAGCACCCAGCACCCTGAGTACTGAGCACCCAGCACGCTGAGCACTGAGCACCCAGCACCCTGAGTACTGAGCACCCAGCACCCCAAGTACTGAGCACCCAGCACCCTGAGTACTGAGCACCCAGCACGCTGAGCACTGAGCACCCAGCACCCTGAGTACTGAGCACCCAGCACCCTGAGCACTGAGCACCCAGCACCCTGAGCACTGAGCACCCAGCACACTGAGCACTGAGCACCCAGGACCCTGAGTAGTGAGCACCCAACGTACTGAGCACCGAGCACCCCGAGCACTGAGCACCCAGCACCCTGAGTACTGAGCAAAAATCACCCTGAGCACTGAGCACCCAGCACCCTGAGTACTGAGCTCCGAGCACCCTGAGCACTGAGCACCCAGCACCCGGAGTACTGAGCACCCAGCACCCTGAGTACTAAGCACAGAGCACCCTGAGTACTGAGCACCCAGTACCCTGAGCACTGAACACACAGCACCCTGAGTACTGAGGACCCCGAGCACTGAGCACCCAGCACCCTGAGTACTGAGCACCCAGCACCCTGAGTACTGAGCACCCAATACCCTGAGTACTGAACACCCAGCACCCTGAGCACTGAGCACTGAGCACCCTGAGCACTGAGTACTGAGCACTGAGCACCCTGAGCACTGAGCACCCAGCACCCCGAGTACTGAGCACCCAGCACACTGAGCACTGAGCCCACAGCGCCCCGAGCACTGACCACCCAGCACCCCGAGCACTGAGCACTGAGCACCCGGAGCACTGAGCACACAGCACAACGAGTACTGAGCACTGAGCACCCTGAGCACTGAGCACCCAGCACCCCGAGTACTGAGCACTGAGCACCCTGAGTACTGAGCACCCAGCACCCTGAGCACTGAGCACCCAGCACCCCGAGCACTGAGCACCCAGAACCCTGAGCACTGAGCACCCAGCACCCGAGTACTGAGCACCCAGTACCCTGAGTACTGAGCACCCAGCACTCTGAGTACTGAGCACCTAGCACCCCGAGCACTGAGCACCCAGCACCCCGAGCACTGAGCACCCTGAGTACTAAGCACCGAGCACCCTGAGTACTGAGCACCCAGCACCCTGAGCACTGAGCACCCAGCACCCCGAGCACTGAGCACCCAGCACCCTGAGTACTGAGCACCCAGCACCCTGAGCACTGAGCACCCAGCACCCTGAGTAGTGAGCACCCAACGTACTGAGCACCGAGCACCCCGAGCACTGAGCACCCAGCACCCTGAGTACTGAGCACCGAGCACCCCGAGTACTGAGCACCCAGCACCCTGAGTACTGAGCTCCGAGCACCCCGAGCACTGAGCACCCAGCGCCCCGAGCACCGAGCACCCTGAGCACTTAGCACCCAGCACCCTGAGCAATGAGCACCCTGAGTACTGAGCACCCAGCACCTTGTGCACTTAGCAACGAGCTCCCCGAGCACTGAGCACCCAGCACCCGGAGTACTGAGCACCCAGCACCCTGAGTAATGAGCACCCAGCACCCCGAGCACTGAGCACCCCGAATACTGAGCACCCAGCACCCTGAGTACTGTGCACTAAGCACCCAGAGCGCTGAGCACCCAGGACCCCAAGCACTGAGTACTGAGCACCCAGCACCCTGAGTACTGAGCACCGAGCTCCCCGAGCACTGAGCACCCTGAGTACTGAGCACCCAGCACCCTGAGTACTGAGCGCCCAGCACCCTGAGCAATGAGCACCCAGCACCCAGAGTACTGAGCACCCAGCACCCCGAGCACTGAGCACACAGCACCCTGAGTACTGAGTACCCAGCACCCTGAGTACTGAGCAACCTGAGCACTGAGCACCCAGCACCCTGAGTTCTGAGCACCCTGAGGACTGAGCACCGATCACCATGAGCACTGAGCACCCAGCACCCTGAGTACTGAGCACCCAGCACCCTGAGTACTGACCACCCTGAGTACTGAGCACCGATCACCCTGGGCACTGAGCACCCAACACCCTGAGTTCTGAGCACCCAACGTACTGAGCACCGAGCACACTGAGCACTGAGCACCCAGCACCCTGAGTACTGAGCACCGAGCACCCTGAGCACTGAGCACCCAGCACCCTGAGTACTGAGCACCGAGCACCCCGAGCACTGAGCACCCAGCGCCCCGAGCACTGAGCACCCAGCACCCCGAGCACTGAGCACCCAGCACCCGTAGCACTGAGGACCCAGCACCCCGAGCAATGAGCACCCAGCACCCTGAGTACTGAGCACCCAGCACCCCGAGTACTGAGCACCCAGCAACCTGAGCACCGAGCACCCAGCACCCTGAGCACTGAACATACAGCACCCTGAGTACTGAGCACCTGGAGCACTGAGCACCCAGCACCCTGAGTACTGAGCACCGAGCACCCCGAGCACTGACCACCCAGCACCCCGAGCACTGAGCACCCAGCACCCCGAGCACTGAGCACCCAGCACCCTGAGCACTGAGCACCCAGCACCCTGAGTACTGAGCACCCAGCACCCTGAGCACTGAATACCCAGCACCCTAAGCACTGAGCACCCAGCACCCTGAGCACTGAGCACCCAGCACCCTGAGCACTGAGCACCCAGCACCCTGAGTACTGAGCACTGAGCACCCAGCACCCCGAACACTGAGCACCCAGCACCCTGAGTACTGAGCACTGAGCACCCAGCACCCCGAGCACTGAGCACCCAGCACCCTGAGCACTGAGCACCCAGCACCCGAGTACTAAGCACCCAGCACCCTGAGTACTGAGCACCCAGCACCCTGAGTACTGAGCACCCAGCACCCCGAGTACTGAGCACCCAGCAACCTGAGTACTGAGCACCCAGCGCCCTGAGCACTGAGCACCCAGCACCCCGAGCACTGAGCAACCAGCACCCTGAGTACTGAGCACCCAGCACCCTGAGCACTGAGCACCCAGCACCCTGAGCACTGAGCACCCAGCACCCTGAGCACTGAGCACCCAGCACCCTGAGTAGTGAGCACCCAACGTACTGAGCACCGAGCACACCGAGCACTGAGCACCCAGCACCCTGAATACTGAGCACCCAGCACCCCGAGTACTGAGCACCCAGCAACCTGAGTACTGAGCACCCAGCGCCCTGAGCACTGAGCACCCAGCACCCCGAGCACTGAGCACCCAGCACCCTGAGTACTGAGCACCCAGCACCCTGAGCACTGAGCACCCAGCACCCTGAGTAGTGAGCACCCAACGTACTGAGCACCGAGCACCCCGAGCACTGAGCACCCAGCACCCTGAGCACTGAGCACCCAGCACCCTGAGTACTGAGCACTGAGCACCCCGCACCCCGAGCACTGAGCACCCAGCACCCTGAGTACTGAGCACCCAACACCCTGAGCACTGAGCACCCAGCGTACTGAGCACCAAGCACCCAGCACCCTGAGTACTGAGCACCCAGCACCCTGAGCACTGAGCACCCAGCACCCTGAGTACTGAGCACTGAGCACCCCGAGTACTGAGCACCGGCACCCCGAGCACTAAGCATCCAGCACCCCGAGCACCGAGCACCTAGCACCCTGAGCACTGAGCACCCAGCACCATGAGCACTGAGCACCCAGCACCCTGAGTACTGAGCACTGAGCACCCAGCACCCGAGCACTGAGCACCCAGCACCCTGAGTACTGAGCACTGAGCACCCAGCACCCCGAGCACTGAGCACCCAGCACCCTGAGCACTGAGCACCCAGCACCCGAGTACTGAGCACCCAGCACCCTGAGTACTGTGCACCCAGCACCCTGAGTACTGAGCACCCAGCACCCCGAGTACTGAGCACCCAGCACCCTGAGAACTGAGCACCCAGCACCCTGAGCACTGAGCACCCAGCACCCTGAGCACTGAGCACCAAGCACCCGAGTACTGAGCACCCAGTACCCTGAGTACTGAGCACCCAGCACCCTGAGTACTGAGCACCCAGCACCCCGAGTACTGAACACCCAGCACCCTGAGTACTGAGCACCCAGCACCCTGAGCACTGAGCACCCAGCACCCCGAGCACTGAGCACCCAGCACCCTGAGTACTGAGCACTCAGCACCCAGCTCCCGGAGTACTGAGCACCCAGCACCCTGAGCACTGAGCACCCAGCACCCCGAGCACTGAGCACCCAGCACCCTGAGCACTGAGCACCCAGCACCCTGAGTACTGAGCACTGAGCACCCAGCACCCCGAGCACTGAGCACCCAGCACCCTGAGCACTGAGGACCCAGCACCCTGAGCCCTGAGCACCCAGCACCCTGAGTACTGAGCACTCAGCACCCAGAACCCCGAGCACTGAGCACCCAGCACCCTGAGTACTGAGCCCTGAGCACCCAGCACCCCGAGCACTGAGCACCCAGCACCCTGAGCACTGAGCACCCAGCACCCGAGTACTGAGCACCCAGCACCCTGAGTACTGAGCACCCAGCAACCTGTGTACTGAGAACCCAGCACCCCGTGTACTGAGCACCCAGCACCCTGAGTACTGAGAACCCAGCACCCCGAGTACTGAACACCCAGCACCCTGAGTACTGAGCACCCAGCACCCTGAGCACTGAGCACCCAGCACCCCGAGCACTGAGCACCCAGCACCCTGAGCACTGAGCACCCAGCACCCTGAGCACTGAGCACCCAGCACCCTGAGCACTGAGCACCCAGCACCCTGAGCACTGAGCACCCACCACCCTGAGTAGTGAGCACCCAAAGTACTGAGCACCGAGCACAACGAGCACTGAGCACCCAGCACCCCGAGCACTGAGCACCCAGCACCCCGAGCACCGAGCACCCTGAGTACTAAGCACCGAGCACCCTGAATACTGAGCACCCAGCACCCTGAGCACTGAGCACCCAGCACACCGACCACTGAGCACCCAGCACCCTGAGTACTGAGCACCCAGCACCCTGAGTACTGAGCACCCAGCACCCTGAGTACTGAACACCCAGCACCCTGAGCACTGAGCACTGAGCACCCTGAGCACTGAGTACTGAGCACTGAGCACCCTGAGCACTGAGCACCCAGCACCCCGAGTACTGAGCACCCAGCACACTGAGCACTGAGCCCACAGCGCCCCGAGCACTGACCACCCAGCACCCCGAGCACTGAGCACTGAGCACCCGGAGCACTGAGCACACAGCACAACGAGTACTGAGCACTGAGCACCCTGAGCACTGAGCACCCAGCACCCCGAGTACTGAGCACTGAGCACCCTGAGTACTGAGCACCCAGCACCCTGAGCACTGAGCACCCAGCACCCCGAGCACTGAGCACCCAGAACCCTGAGCACTGAGCACCCAGCACCCGAGTACTGAGCACCCAGTACCCTGAGTACTGAGCACCCAGCACTCTGAGTACTGAGCACCTAGCACCCCGAGCACTGAGCACCCAGCACCCCGAGCACTGAGCACCCTGAGTACTAAGCACCGAGCACCCTGAGTACTGAGCACCCAGCACCCTGAGCACTGAGCACCCAGCACCCCGAGCACTGAGCACCCAGCACCCTGAGTACTGAGCACCCAGCACCCTGAGCACTGAGCACCCAGCACCCTGAGTAGTGAGCACCCAACGTACTGAGCACCGAGCACCCCGAGCACTGAGCACCCAGCACCCTGAGTACTGAGCACCGAGCACCCCGAGTACTGAGCACCCAGCACCCTGAGTACTGAGCTCCGAGCACCCCGAGCACTGAGCACCCAGCGCCCCGAGCACCGAGCACCCTGAGCACTTAGCACCCAGCACCCTGAGCAATGAGCACCCTGAGTACTGAGCACCCAGCACCTTGTGCACTTAGCAACGAGCTCCCCGAGCACTGAGCACCCAGCACCCGGAGTACTGAGCACCCAGCACCCTGAGTAATGAGCACCCAGCACCCCGAGCACTGAGCACCCCGAATACTGAGCACCCAGCACCCTGAGTACTGTGCACTAAGCACCCAGAGCGCTGAGCACCCAGGACCCCAAGCACTGAGTACTGAGCACCCAGCACCCTGAGTACTGAGCACCGAGCTCCCCGAGCACTGAGCACCCTGAGTACTGAGCACCCAGCACCCTGAGTACTGAGCGCCCAGCACCCTGAGCAATGAGCACCCAGCACCCAGAGTACTGAGCACCCAGCACCCCGAGCACTGAGCACACAGCACCCTGAGTACTGAGTACCCAGCACCCTGAGTACTGAGCAACCTGAGCACTGAGCACCCAGCACCCTGAGTTCTGAGCACCCTGAGGACTGAGCACCGATCACCATGAGCACTGAGCACCCAGCACCCTGAGTACTGAGCACCCAGCACCCTGAGTACTGACCACCCTGAGTACTGAGCACCGATCACCCTGGGCACTGAGCACCCAACACCCTGAGTTCTGAGCACCCAACGTACTGAGCACCGAGCACACTGAGCACTGAGCACCCAGCACCCTGAGTACTGAGCACCGAGCACCCTGAGCACTGAGCACCCAGCACCCTGAGTACTGAGCACCGGGCACCCCGAGCACTGAGCACCCAGCGCCCCGAGCACTGAGCACCCAGCACCCCGAGCACTGAGCACCCAGCACCCGTAGCACTGAGGACCCAGCACCCCGAGCAATGAGCACCCAGCACCCTGAGTACTGAGCACCCAGCACCCCGAGTACTGAGCACCCAGCAACCTGAGCACCGAGCACCCAGCACCCTGAGCACTGAACATACAGCACCCTGAGTACTGAGCACCTGGAGCACTGAGCACCCAGCACCCTGAGTACTGAGCACCGAGCACCCCGAGCACTGACCACCCAGCACCCCGAGCACTGAGCACCCAGCACCCCGAGCACTGAGCACCCAGCACCCTGAGCACTGAGCACCCAGCACCCTGAGTACTGAGCACCCAGCACCCTGAGCACTGAATACCCAGCACCCTAAGCACTGAGCACCCAGCACCCTGAGCACTGAGCACCCAGCACCCTGAGCACTGAGCACCCAGCACCCTGAGTACTGAGCACTGAGCACCCAGCACCCCGAACACTGAGCACCCAGCACCCTGAGTACTGAGCACTGAGCACCCAGCACCCCGAGCACTGAGCACCCAGCACCCTGAGCACTGAGCACCCAGCACCCGAGTACTAAGCACCCAGCACCCTGAGTACTGAGCACCCAGCACCCTGAGTACTGAGCACCCAGCACCCCGAGTACTGAGCACCCAGCAACCTGAGTACTGAGCACCCAGCGCCCTGAGCACTGAGCACCCAGCACCCCAAGCACTGAGCAACCAGCACCCTGAGTACTGAGCACCCAGTACCCTGAGCACTGAGCACCCAGCACCCTGAGCACTGAGCACCCAGCACCCTGAGCACTGAGCACCCAGCACCCTGAGTAGTGAGCACCCAACGTACTGAGCACCGAGCACCCCGAGCACTGAGCACCCAGCACCCTGAGTACTGAGCACCCAGCACCCCGAGTACTGAGCACCCAGCAACCTGAGTACTGAGCACCCAGCGCCCTGAGCACTGAGCACCCAGCACCCCGAGCACTGAGCACCCAGCACCCTGAGTACTGAGCACCCAGCACCCTGAGCACTGAGCACCCAGCACCCTGAGTAGTGAGCACCCAACGTACTGAGCACCGAGCACCCCGAGCACTGAGCACCCAGCACCCTGAGCACTGAGCACCCAGCACCCTGAGTACTGAGCACTGAGCACCCCGCACCCCGAGCACTGAGCACCCAGCACCCTGAGTACTGAGCACCCAACACCCTGAGCACTGAGCACCCAGCGTACTGAGCACCAAGCACCCAGCACCCTGAGTACTGAGCACCCAGCACCCTGAGCACTGAGCACCCAGCACCCTGAGTACTGAGCACTGAGCACCCCGAGTACTGAGCACCGGCACCCCGAGCACTAAGCATCCAGCACCCCGAGCACCGAGCACCTAGCACCCTGAGCACTGAGCACCCAGCACCATGAGCACTGAGCACCCAGCACCCTGAGTACTGAGCACTGAGCACCCAGCACCCGAGCACTGAGCACCCAGCACCCTGAGTACTGAGCACTGAGCACCCAGCACCCCGAGCACTGAGCACCCAGCACCCTGAGCACTGAGCACCCAGCACCCGAGTACTGAGCACCCAGCACCCTGAGTACTGTGCACCCAGCACCCTGAGTACTGAGCACCCAGCACCCCGAGTACTGAGCACCCAGCACCCTGAGAACTGAGCACCCAGCACCCTGAGCACTGAGCACCCAGCACCCTGAGCACTGAGCACCAAGCACCCGAGTACTGAGCACCCAGTACCCTGAGTACTGAGCACCCAGCACCCTGAGTACTGAGCACCCAGCACCCCGAGTACTGAACACCCAGCACCCTGAGTACTGAGCACCCAGCACCCTGAGCACTGAGCACCCAGCACCCCGAGCACTGAGCACCCAGCACCCTGAGTACTGAGCACTCAGCACCCAGCTCCCGGAGTACTGAGCACCCAGCACCCTGAGCACTGAGCACCCAGCACCCCGAGCACTGAGCACCCAGCACCCTGAGCACTGAGCACCCAGCACCCTGAGTACTGAGCACTGAGCACCCAGCACCCCGAGCACTGAGCACCCAGCACCCTGAGCACTGAGGACCCAGCACCCTGAGCCCTGAGCACCCAGCACCCTGAGTACTGAGCACTCAGCACCCAGAACCCCGAGCACTGAGCACCCAGCACCCTGAGTACTGAGCCCTGAGCACCCAGCACCCCGAGCACTGAGCACCCAGCACCCTGAGCACTGAGCACCCAGCACCCGAGTACTGAGCACCCAGCACCCTGAGTACTGAGCACCCAGCAACCTGTGTACTGAGAACCCAGCACCCCGTGTACTGAGCACCCAGCACCCTGAGTACTGAGAACCCAGCACCCCGAGTACTGAACACCCAGCACCCTGAGTACTGAGCACCCAGCACCCTGAGCACTGAGCACCCAGCACCCCGAGCACTGAGCACCCAGCACCCTGAGCACTGAGCACCCAGCACCCTGAGCACTGAGCACCCAGCACCCTGAGCACTGAGCACCCAGCACCCTGAGCACTGAGCACCCACCACCCTGAGTAGTGAGCACCCAAAGTACTGAGCACCGAGCACAACGAGCACTGAGCACCCAGCACCCCGAGCACTGAGCACCCAGCACCCCGAGCACCGAGCACCCTGAGTACTAAGCACCGAGCACCCTGAATACTGAGCACCCAGCACCCTGAGCACTGAGCACCCAGCACACCGAGCACTGAGCACCCAGCACCCTGAGTACTGAGCACCCAGCACCCTGAGCACTGAGCACCCAGCACCCTGAGTAGTGAGCACCCAACGTACTGAGCACCGAGCACCCCGAGCACTGAGCACCCAGCACCCTGAGTACTGAGCACCGAGCACCCCGAGTACTGAGCACCCAGCACCCTGAGTACTGAGCTCCGAGCACACCGAGCACTGAGCACCCAGCGCCCCGAGCACCGAGCACCCTGAGCACTGAGCAGCCAGCACCCTGAGCAATGAGCACCCTGAGTACTGAGCACCCAGCACCTTGAGCACTGAGCACCGAGCACCCCGAGCACTGAGCACCCAGCACCCGGAGTACTGAGCACCCAGCACCCTGAGTACTAAGCACCGAGCACCCTGAGTACTGAGCACCCAGCAGCCTGAGCACTGAACACACAGCACCCTGAGTACTGAGCACCTTGAGCACTGAGCACCCAGCACCCTGAGTACTGAGCACCGAGCACCCCGAGCACTGAGCACCCAGCACCGCGACCACTGAGCACATAGCACCCCGAGCACTGAGCACCCAGCACCCTGAGTACTGAGCACCCAGCACCCTGAGTACTGAGCACCCAGCACCCTGAGCACTGATTACCCAGCACCCTGAGCACTGAGCACCCAGCACCCTGAGCACTGAGCACACAGCACCCTGGGCACTGAGCACCCAGCACCCTTCGTACTGAGCACTGAGCACCCAGCACCCCGAGCACTGAGCACCCAGCACCCTGAGTACTGAGCACCGAGCACCCCGAGCACTGAGCACCCAGCACCCTGAGTACTGAGCTCCGAGCACCCCGAGCACGGAGCACCCAGCGCCCCGAGCACCGAGCACCCTGAGCACTGAGCACCCAGCACCCTGAGCACTGAGCACCGAGCACCCCGAGTACTGAGCACCCAGCACCCTGAGCACTGAGCACCCAGCACCCTGAGTACTGAGCACCCAGCACCCTGAGTACTGAACACCCAGCACCCTGAGCACTGAGCACCCAGCACCCTGAGCACTGAGCACCCAGCACACTGAGCACTGAGCACCCAGGACCCTGAGTAGTGAGCACCCAACGTACTGAGCACCGAGCACCCCGAGCACTGAGCACCCAGCACCCTGAGTACTGAGCACCGATCACCCCGAGCACTGAGCACCCAGAAACCTGAGTACTGAGCTCCGAGCACCCCGAGCACCTGAGCACCCAGCACCCGGAGTACTGAGCACCCAGCACCCTGAGTACTAAGCACCGAGCACCCTGAGTACTGTGCTCCCAGTACCCTGAGCACTGAACACACAGCACCCTGAGTACTGAGCATCCCGAGCACTGAGCACCCAGCACCCTGAGTACTGAGCACCCAGCACCCTGAGTACTGAGCACCCAGCACCCTGTGTACTGAACACCCAGCACCCTGAGCACTGAGCACTGAGCACCCTGAGCACTGAGTACTGAGCACTGAGCACCCTGAGCACTGAGCACCCAGCACCCCGAGTACTGAGCACCCAGCACACCGAGCACTGAGCCCCCAGCGCCCCGAGCACTGACCACCCAGCACCCCGAGCACTGAGCACTGAGCACCCGGAGCACTGAGCGCACAGCACCCCGAGTACTAAGCACTGAGCACCCTGAGCACTGAGCACCCAGCACCCCGAGTACTGAGCACTGAGCACACTGAGTACTGAGAACCCAGCACCCTGAGCACTGAGTACCCAGCACCCTGAGAACAGAGCACCCAGCACCCTGAGCACTGAGCACCCAGCACCCTGAGCACTGAGCACCCAGCACCCTGAGTACTGAGCACTGAGCACCCAGCACCCCGAGCACTGAGCACCCAGCACCCTGAGTACTGAGCACTGAGCACCCAGCACCCCGAGCACTGAGCACCCAGCACCCTGAGCACTGAGCACCCAGCACCCGAGTACTGAGCACCCAGCACCCTGAGTACTGAGCACCCAGCACCCTGAGTACTGAGCACCCAGCACCCCAAGTACTGAGCACCCAGCACCCTGAGTACTGAGCACCCAGCCCGCTGAGCACTGAGCACCCAGCACCCTGAGTACTGAGCACCCAGCGCCCTGAGTACTGAGCACCCAGGACCCTGAGTAGTGAGCACCCAACGTACTGAGCACCGAGCACCCCGAGCACTGAGCACCCAGCACCCTGAGTACTGAGCACCAATCACCCTGAGCACTGAGCACCCAGCACCCTGAGTACTGAGCTCCGAGCACCCCGAGCACTGAGCACCCAGCACCCTGAGCACTGAGTACCCAGCACCCTGAGCACTGAGCACCCAGCACCCTGAGTACTGAGCACCCAGCACGCTGAGCACTGAGCACCCAGCACCCTGAGTACTGAGCACCCAGCACCCCAAGTACTGAGCACCCAGCGCCCTGAGTACTGAGCACCCAGCACGCTGAGCACTGAGCACCCAGCACCCTGAGTACTGAGCACCCAGCACCCTGAGCACTGAGCACCCAGCACCCTGAGCACTGAGCACCCAGCACACTGAGCACTGAGCACCCAGGACCCTGAGTAGTGAGCACCCAACGTACTGAGCACCGAGCACCCCGAGCACTGAGCACCCAGCACCCTGAGTACTGAGCACCAATCACCCTGAGCACTGAGCACCCAGCACCCTGAGTACTGAGCTCCGAGCACCCCGAGCACTGAGCACCCAGCACCCGGAGTACTGAGCACCCAGCACCCTGAGTACTAAGCACCGAGCACCCTGAGTACTGAGCACCCAGTACCCTGAGCATTGAACACACAGCACCCTGAGTACTGAGGACCCCGAGCACTGAGCACCCAGCACCCTGAGTACTGAGCACCCAGCACCCTGAGTACTGAGCACCCAGCACCCTGAGTACTGAACACCCAGCACCCTGAGCACTGAGCACTGAGCACCCTGAGCACTGAGTACTGAGCACTGAGCACCCTGAGCACTGAGCACCCAGCACCCCGAGTACTGAGCACCCAGCACACTGAGCACTGAGCCCACAGCGCCCCGAGCACTGACCACCCAGCACCCCGAGCACTGAGCACTGAGCACCCGGAGCACTGAGCACACAGCACAACGAGTACTGAGCACTGAGCACCCTGAGCACTGAGCACCCAGCACCCCGAGTACTGAGCACTGAGCACCCTGAGTACTGAGCACCCAGCACCCTGAGCACTGAGCACCCAGCACCCCGAGCACTGAGCACCCAGAACCCTGAGCACTGAGCACCCAGCACCCGAGTACTGAGCACCCAGTACCCTGAGTACTGAGCACCCAGCACTCTGAGTACTGAGCACCTAGCACCCCGAGCACTGAGCACCCAGCACCCTGAGCACTGAGCACCCTGAGTACTAAGCACCGAGCACCCTGAGTACTGAGCACCCAGCACCCTGAGCACTGAGCACCCAGCACCCTGAGTACTGAGCACTGAGCACCCAGCACCCCGAGCACTGAGCACCCAGCACCCTGAGTACTGAGCACTGAGCACCCAGCACCCCGAACACTGAGCACCCAGCACCCTGAGCACTGAGCACCCAGCACCCGAGTACTGAGCACCCAGCACCCTGAGTACTGAGCACCCAGCTCCCTGAGCACTGAGCACCCAGCACCCTGAGTAGTGAGCACCCAACGTACTGAGCACCGAGCACCCCGAGCACTGAGCACCCAGCACCCTGAGTACTGAGCACCGAGCACCCCGAGTACTGAGCACCCAGCACCCTGAGTACTGAGCTCCGAGCACCCCGAGCACTGAGCACCCAGCGCCCCGAGCACCGAGCACCCTGAGCACTTAGCACCCAGCACCCTGAGCAATGAGCACCCTGAGTACTGAGCACCCAGCACCTTGAGCACTGAGCAACGAGCACCCCGAGCACTGAGCACCCAGCACCCGGAGTACTGAGCACCCAGCACCCTGAGTACTAAGCACTGAGCACCCTGAGTACTGAGCACCCAGCACCCTGAGCACTGAACACACAGCACCCTGAGTACTGATCACCTCGAGCACTGAGCACCCAGCACCGCGACCACTGAGCACATAGCACCCCGAGCACTGAGCACCCAGCACCCTGAGTACTGAGCACCCAGCACCCTGAGTACTGAGCACCCAGCACCCTGAGCACTGATTACCCTGCACCCTGAGCACTGAGCACCCAGCACCCTGAGCACTGAGCACACAGCACCCTGAGCACTGAGCACCCAGCACCCTGAGTACTGAGCACTGAGCACCCAGCACCCCGAGCACTGAGCATCCAGCACCCTGAGCACTGAGCACCCAGCGCCCTGAGTACTGAGCACTGAGCACCCCGAGTACTGAGCACCGGCACCCCGAGCACTAAGCATCCAGCACCCCGAGCACCGAGCACCTAGCACCCTGAGCACTGAGCACCCAGCACCATGAGCACTGAGCACCCAGCACCCTGAGTACTGAGCACTGAGCACCCAGCACCCGAGCACTGAGCACCCAGCACCCTGAGTACTGAGCACTGAGCACCCAGCACCCCGAGCACTGAGCACCCAGCACCCTGAGCACTGAGCACCCAGCACCCGAGTACTGAGCACCCAGCACCCTGAGTACTGTGCACCCAGCACCCTGAGTACTGAGCACCCAGCACCCCGAGTACTGAGCACCCAGCACCCTGAGAACTGAGCACCCAGCACCCTGAGCACTGAGCACCCAGCACCCTGAGCACTGAGCACCAAGCACCCGAGTACTGAGCACCCAGTACCCTGAGTACTGAGCACCCAGCACCCTGAGTACTGAGCACCCAGCACCCCGAGTACTGAACACCCAGCACCCTGAGTACTGAGCACCCAGCACCCTGAGCACTGAGCACCCAGCACCCCGAGCACTGAGCACCCAGCACCCTGAGTACTGAGCACTCAGCACCCAGCTCCCGGAGTACTGAGCACCCAGCACCCTGAGCACTGAGCACCCAGCACCCCGAGCACTGAGCACCCAGCACCCTGAGCACTGAGCACCCAGCACCCTGAGTACTGAGCACTGAGCACCCAGCACCCCGAGCACTGAGCACCCAGCACCCTGAGCACTGAGGACCCAGCACCCTGAGCCCTGAGCACCCAGCACCCTGAGTACTGAGCACTCAGCACCCAGAACCCCGAGCACTGAGCACCCAGCACCCTGAGTACTGAGCCCTGAGCACCCAGCACCCCGAGCACTGAGCACCCAGCACCCTGAGCACTGAGCACCCAGCACCCGAGTACTGAGCACCCAGCACCCTGAGTACTGAGCACCCAGCAACCTGTGTACTGAGAACCCAGCACCCCGTGTACTGAGCACCCAGCACCCTGAGTACTGAGAACCCAGCACCCCGAGTACTGAACACCCAGCACCCTGAGTACTGAGCACCCAGCACCCTGAGCACTGAGCACCCAGCACCCCGAGCACTGAGCACCCAGCACCCTGAGCACTGAGCACCCAGCACCCTGAGCACTGAGCACCCAGCAC
Source organism: Microtus oregoni (assembly GCF_018167655.1). NCBI lineage: Eukaryota > Metazoa > Chordata > Mammalia > Rodentia > Cricetidae > Microtus > Microtus oregoni. The sequence continues at coordinate 1,275,527 of NW_024543271.1, read as the reverse complement.
CCTGAGCACTGAGCACCCAGCACCCTGAGCACTGAGCACCCACCACCCTGAGTAGTGAGCACCCAAAGTACTGAGCACCGAGCACAACGAGCACTGAGCACCCAGCACCCCGAGCACTGAGCACCCAGCACCCCGAGCACCGAGCACCCTGAGTACTAAGCACCGAGCACCCTGAATACTGAGCACCCAGCACCCTGAGCACTGAGCACCCAGCACACCGAGCACTGAGCACCCAGCACCCTGAGTACTGAGCACCCAGCACCCTGAGCACTGAGCACCCAGCACCCTGAGTAGTGAGCACCCAACATACTGAGCACCGAGCACCCCGAGCACTGAGCACCCAGCACCCTGAGTACTGAGCACCGAGCACCCCGAGTACTGAGCACCCAGCACCCTGAGTACTGAGCTCCGAGCACCCCGAGCACTGAGCACCCAGCGCCCCGAGCACCGAGCACCCTGAGCACTGAGCAGCCAGCACCCTGTGCAATGAGCACCCTGAGTACTGAGCACCCAGCACCTTGAGCACTGAGCACCGAGCACCCCGAGCACTGAGCACCCAGCACCCGGAGTACTGAGCACCCAGCACCCTGAGTACTAAGCACCGAGCACCCTGAGTACTGAGCACCCAGCAGCCTGAGCACTGAACACACAGCACCCTGAGTACTGAGCACCTCGAGCACTGAGCACCCAGCACCCTGAGTACTGAGCACCGAGCACCCCGAGCACTGAGCACCCAGCACCGCGACCACTGAGCACATAGCACCCCGAGCACTGAGCACCCAGCACCCTGAGTACTGAGCACCCAGCACCCTGAGTACTGAGCACCCAGCACCCTGAGCACTGATTACCCAGCACCCTGAGCACTGAGCACCCAGCACCCTGAGCACTGAGCACACAGCACCCTGAGCACTGAGTACCCAGCACCCTTCGTACTGAGCACTGAGCACCCAGCACCCCGAGCACTGAGCACCCAGCACCCTGAGTACTGAGCACCGAGCACCCCGAGCACTGAGCACCCAGCACCCTGAGTACTGAGCTCCGAGCACCCCGAGCACGGAGCACCCAGCGCCCCGAGCACCGAGCACCCTGAGCACTGAGCACCCAGCACCCTGAGCACTGAGCACCGAGCACCCCGAGTACTGAGCACCCAGCACCCTGAGCACTGAGCACCCAGCACCCTGAGTACTGAGCACCCAGCACCCTGAGTACTGAACACCCAGCACCCTGAGCACTGAGCACCCAGCACCCTGAGCACTGAGCACCCAGCACACTGAGCACTGAGCACCCAGGACCCTGAGTAGTGAGCACCCAAAGTACTGAGCACCGAGCACCCCGAGCACTGAGCACCCAGCACCCTGAGTACTGAGCACCGATCACCCCGAGCACTGAGCACCCAGAACCCTGAGTACTGAGCTCCGAGCACCCCGAGCACCTGAGCACCCAGCACCCGGAGTACTGAGCACCCAGCACCCTGAGTACTAAGCACCGAGCACCCTGAGTACTGTGCTCCCAGTACCCTGAGCACTGAACACACAGCACCCTGAGTACTGAGCACCCCGAGCACTGAGCACCCAGCACCCTGAGTACTGAGCACCCAGCACCCTGAGTACTGAGCACCCAGCACCCTGTGTACTGAACACCCAGCACCCTGAGCACTGAGCACTGAGCACCCTGAGCACTGAGTACTGAGCACTGAGCACCCTGAGCACTGAGCACCCAGCACCCCGAGTACTGAGCACCCAGCACCATGAGCACTGAGCACCCAGCACCCTGAGTACTGAGCACTGAGCACCCAGCACCCGAGCACTGAGCACCCAGCACCCTGAGTACTGAGCACTGAGCACCCAGCACCCCGAGCACTGAGCACCCAGCACCCTGAGCACTGAGCACCCAGCACCCGAGTACTGAGCACCCAGCACCCTGAGTACTGTGCACCCAGCACCCTGAGTACTGAGCACCCAGCACCCCGAGTACTGAGCACCCAGCACCCTGAGAACTGAGCACCCAGCACCCTGAGCACTGAGCACCCAGCACCCTGAGCACTGAGCACCAAGCACCCGAGTACTGAGCACCCAGTACCCTGAGTACTGAGCACCCAGCACCCTGAGTACTGAGCACCCAGCACCCCGAGTACTGAACACCCAGCACCCTGAGTACTGAGCACCCAGCACCCTGAGCACTGAGCACCCAGCACCCCGAGCACTGAGCACCCAGCACCCTGAGTACTGAGCACTCAGCACCCAGCTCCCGGAGTACTGAGCACCCAGCACCCTGAGCACTGAGCACCCAGCACCCCGAGCACTGAGCACCCAGCACCCTGAGCACTGAGCACCCAGCACCCTGAGTACTGAGCACTGAGCACCCAGCACCCCGAGCACTGAGCACCCAGCACCCTGAGCACTGAGGACCCAGCACCCTGAGCCCTGAGCACCCAGCACCCTGAGTACTGAGCACTCAGCACCCAGAACCCCGAGCACTGAGCACCCAGCACCCTGAGTACTGAGCCCTGAGCACCCAGCACCCCGAGCACTGAGCACCCAGCACCCTGAGCACTGAGCACCCAGCACCCGAGTACTGAGCACCCAGCACCCTGAGTACTGAGCACCCAGCAACCTGTGTACTGAGAACCCAGCACCCCGTGTACTGAGCACCCAGCACCCTGAGTACTGAGAACCCAGCACCACGAGTACTGAACACCCAGCACCCTGAGTACTGAGCACCCAGCACCCTGAGCACTGAGCACCCAGCACCCCGAGCACTGAGCACCCAGCACCCTGAGCACTGAGCACCCAGCACCCTGAGCACTGAGCACCCAGCACCCTGAGCACTGAGCACCCAGCACCCTGAGCACTGAGCACCCACCACCCTGAGTAGTGAGCACCCAAAGTACTGAGCACCGAGCACAACGAGCACTGAGCACCCAGCACCCCGAGCACTGAGCACCCAGCACCCCGAGCACCGAGCACCCTGAGTACTAAGCACCGAGCACCCTGAATACTGAGCACCCAGCACCCTGAGCACTGAGCACCCAGCACACCGAGCACTGAGCACCCAGCACCCTGAGTACTGAGCACCCAGCACCCTGAGCACTGAGCACCCAGCACCCTGAGTAGTGAGCACCCAACATACTGAGCACCGAGCACCCCGAGCACTGAGCACCCAGCACCCTGAGTACTGAGCACCGAGCACCCCGAGTACTGAGCACCCAGCACCCTGAGTACTGAGCTCCGAGCACCCCGAGCACTGAGCACCCAGCGCCCCGAGCACCGAGCACCCTGAGCACTGAGCAGCCAGCACCCTGTGCAATGAGCACCCTGAGTACTGAGCACCCAGCACCTTGAGCACTGAGCACCGAGCACCCCGAGCACTGAGCACCCAGCACCCGGAGTACTGAGCACCCAGCACCCTGAGTACTAAGCACCGAGCACCCTGAGTACTGAGCACCCAGCAGCCTGAGCACTGAACACACAGCACCCTGAGTACTGAGCACCTCGAGCACTGAGCACCCAGCACCCTGAGTACTGAGCACCGAGCACCCCGAGCACTGAGCACCCAGCACCGCGACCACTGAGCACATAGCACCCCGAGCACTGAGCACCCAGCACCCTGAGTACTGAGCACCCAGCACCCTGAGTACTGAGCACCCAGCACCCTGAGCACTGATTACCCAGCACCCTGAGCACTGAGCACCCAGCACCCTGAGCACTGAGCACACAGCACCCTGAGCACTGAGTACCCAGCACCCTTCGTACTGAGCACTGAGCACCCAGCACCCCGAGCACTGAGCACCCAGCACCCTGAGTACTGAGCACCGAGCACCCCGAGCACTGAGCACCCAGCACCCTGAGTACTGAGCTCCGAGCACCCCGAGCACGGAGCACCCAGCGCCCCGAGCACCGAGCACCCTGAGCACTGAGCACCCAGCACCCTGAGCACTGAGCACCGAGCACCCCGAGTACTGAGCACCCAGCACCCTGAGCACTGAGCACCCAGCACCCTGAGTACTGAGCACCCAGCACCCTGAGTACTGAACACCCAGCACCCTGAGCACTGAGCACCCAGCAGCCTGAGCACTGAGCACCCAGCACACTGAGCACTGAGCACCCAGGACCCTGAGTAGTGAGCACCCAAAGTACTGAGCACCGAGCACCCCGAGCACTGAGCACCCAGCACCCTGAGTACTGAGCACCGATCACCCCGAGCACTGAGCACCCAGAACCCTGAGTACTGAGCTCCGAGCACCCCGAGCACCTGAGCACCCAGCACCCGGAGTACTGAGCACCCAGCACCCTGAGTACTAAGCACCGAGCACCCTGAGTACTGTGCTCCCAGTACCCTGAGCACTGAACACACAGCACCCTGAGTACTGAGCACCCCGAGCACTGAGCACCCAGCACCCTGAGTACTGAGCACCCAGCACCCTGAGTACTGAGCACCCAGCACCCTGTGTACTGAACACCCAGCACCCTGAGCACTGAGCACTGAGCACCCTGAGCACTGAGTACTGAGCACTGAGCACCCTGAGCACTGAGCACCCAGCACCCCGAGTACTGAGCACCCAGCACACCGAGCACTGAGCCCCCAGCGCCCCGAGCACTGACCACCCAGCACCCCGAGCACTGAGCACTGAGCACCCGGAGCACTGAGCACACAGCACCCCGAGTACTAAGCACTGAGCACCCTGAGCACTGAGCACCCAGCACCCCGAGTACTGAGCACTGAGCACCCTGAGTACTGAGAACCCAGCACCCTGAGCACTGAGTACCCAGCACCCTGAGCACAGAGCACCCAGCACCCTGAGCACTGAGCACCCAGCACCCTGAGCACTGAGCACCCAGCACCCTGAGTACTGAGCACTGAGCACCCAGCACCCCGAGCACTGAGCACCCAGCACCCTGAGTACTGAGCACTGAGCACCCAGCACCCCGAGCACTGAGCACCCAGCACCCTGAGCACTGAGCACCCAGCACCCGAGTACTGAGCACCCAGCACCCTGAGTACTGAGCACCCAGCACCCTGAGTACTGAGCACCCAGCACCCCAAGTACTGAGCACCCAGCACCCTGAGTACTGAGCACCCAGCACACTGAGCACTGAGCACCCAGGACCCTGAGTAGTGAGCACCCAACGTACTGAGCACCGAGCACCCCGAGCACTGAGCACCCAGCACCCTGAGTACTGAGCACCAATCACCCTGAGCACTGAGCACCCAGCACCCTGAGTACTGAGCTCCGAGCACCCCGAGCACTGAGCACCCAGCACCCTGAGCACTGAGTACCCAGCACCCTGAGCACTGAGCACCCAGCACCCTGAGTACTGAGCACCCAGCACGCTGAGCACTGAGCACCCAGCACCCTGAGTACTGAGCACCCAGCACCCCAGGTACTGAGCACCCAGCACCCGGAGTACTGAGCACCCAGCACGCTGAGCACTGAGCACCCAGCACCCTGAGTACTGAGCACCCAGCACCCTGAGCACTGAGCACCCAGCACCCTGAGCACTGAGCACCCAGCACACTGAGCACTGAGCACCCAGGACCCTGAGTAGTGAGCACCCAACGTACTGAGCACCGAGCACCCCGAGCACTGAGCACCCAGCACCCTGAGTACTGAGCACCAATCACCCTGAGCACTGAGCACCCAGCACCCTGAGTACTGAGCTCCGAGCACCCCGAGCACTGAGCACCCAGCACCCGGAGTACTGAGCACCCAGCACCCTGAGTACTAAGCACCGAGCACCCTGAGTACTGAGCACCCAGTACCCTGAGCACTGAACACACAGCACCCTGAGTACTGAGGACCCCGAGCACTGAGCACCCAGCACCCTGAGTACTGAGCACCCAGCACCCTGAGTACTGAGCACCCAGCACCCTGAGTACTGAACACCCAGCACCCTGAGCACTGAGCACTGAGCACCCTGAGCACTGAGTACTGAGCACTGAGCACCCTGAGCACTGAGCACCCAGCACCCCGAGTACTGAGCACCCAGCACACTGAGCACTGAGCCCACAGCGCCCCGAGCACTGACCACCCAGCACCCCGAGCACTGAGCACTGAGCACCCGGAGCACTGAGCACACAGCACAACGAGTACTGAGCACTGAGCACCCTGAGCACTGAGCACCCAGCACCCCGAGTACTGAGCACTGAGCACCCTGAGTACTGAGCACCCAGCACCCTGAGCACTGAGCACCCAGCACCCCGAGCACTGAGCACCCAGAACCCTGAGCACTGAGCACCCAGCACCCGAGTACTGAGCACCCAGTACCCTGAGTACTGAGCACCCAGCACTCTGAGTACTGAGCACCTAGCACCCCGAGCACTGAGCACCCAGCACCCCGAGCACTGAGCACCCTGAGTACTAAGCACCGAGCACCCTGAGTACTGAGCACCCAGCACCCTGAGCACTGAGCACCCAGCACCCCGAGCACTGAGCACCCAGCACCCTGAGTACTGAGCACCCAGCACCCTGAGCACTGAGCACCCAGCACCCTGAGTAGTGAGCACCCAACGTACTGAGCACCGAGCACCCCGAGCACTGAGCACCCAGCACCCTGAGTACTGAGCACCGAGCACCCCGAGTACTGAGCACCCAGCACCCTGAGTACTGAGCTCCGAGCACCCCGAGCACTGAGCACCCAGCGCCCCGAGCACCGAGCACCCTGAGCACTTAGCACCCAGCACCCTGAGCAATGAGCACCCTGAGTACTGAGCACCCAGCACCTTGAGCACTGAGCAACGAGCACCCCGAGCACTGAGCACCCAGCACCCGGAGTACTGAGCACCCAGCACCCTGAGTACTGAGCACCCAGCACCTTGAGCACTGAGCAACGAGCACCCTGAGTACTGAGCACCCAGCACCCTGAGCACTGAACACACAGCACCCTGAGTACTGATCACCTCGAGCACTGAGCACCCAGCACCGCGACCACTGAGCACATAGCACCCCGAGCACTGAGCACCCAGCACCCTGAGTACTGAGCACCCAGCACCCTGAGTACTGAGCACCCAGCACCCTGAGCACTGATTGCCCAGCACCCTGAGCACTGAGCACCCAGCACCCTGAGCACTGAGCACACAGCACCCTGAGCACTGAGCACCCAGCACCCTGAGTACTGAGCACTGAGCACCCAGCACCCCGAGCACTGAGCATCCAGCACCCTGAGTACTGAGCACCGAGCACCCCGAGCACTGAGCACCCAGCACCCTGAGTACTGAGCTCCGAGCACCCCGAGCACTGAGCACCCAGCGCCCGGAGCACCGAGCACCCTGAGCACTGAGCACCCAGCACCCTGAGCACTGAGCACCGAGCACCCCGAGTACTGAGCACCCAGCACCCTGAGTACTGAACACCCAGCACCCTGAGCACTGAGCACTGAGCACCCTGAGCACTGAGTACTGAGCACCGAGCACCCCGAGAACTGAGCACCCAGCACCCGGAGTACTGAGCACCCAGCACCCTGAGTACTGAGCACCCAGCACCCTGAGTACTGAGCACCCAGTACCCTGAGCACTGAACACACAGCACCCTGAGTACTGAGGACCCCGAGCACTGAGCACCCAGCACCCTGAGTACTGAGCACCCAGCACCCTGAGTACTGAGCACCCAGCACCCTGAGTACTGAACACCCAGCACCCTGAGCACTGAGCACTGAGCACCCTGAGCAATGAGTACTGAGCACTGAGCACCCTGAGCACTGAGCACCCAGCACCCCGAGTACTGAGCACCCAGCACACTGAGCACTGAGCCCACAGCGCCCCGAGCACTGACCACCCAGCACCCCGAGCACTGAGCACTGAGCACCCGGAGCACTGAGCACACAGCACAACGAGTACTGAGCACTGAGCACCCTGAGCACTGAGCACCCAGCACCCCGAGTACTGAGCACTGAGCACCCTGAGTACTGAGCACCCAGCACCCTGAGCACTGAGCACCCAGCACCCCGAGCACTGAGCACCCAGAACCCTGAGCACTGAGCACCCAGCACCCGAGTACTGAGCACCCAGTACCCTGAGTACTGAGCACCCAGCACTCTGAGTACTGAGCACCTAGCACCCCGAGCACTGAGCACCCAGCACCCCGAGCACTGAGCACCCTGAGTACTAAGCACCGAGCACCCTGAGTACTGAGCACCCAGCACCCTGAGCACTGAGCACCCAGCACCCCGAGCACTGAGCACCCAGCACCCTGAGTACTGAGCACCCAGCACCCTGAGCACTGAGCACCCAGCACCCTGAGTAGTGAGCACCCAACGTACTGAGCACCGAGCACCCCGAGCACTGAGCACCCAGCACCCTGAGTACTGAGCACCGAGCACCCCGAGTACTGAGCACCCAGCACCCTGAGTACTGAGCTCCGAGCACCCCGAGCACTGAGCACCCAGCGCCCCGAGCACCGAGCACCCTGAGCACTTAGCACCCAGCACCCTGAGCAATGAGCACCCGGAGTACTGAGCACCCAGCACCTTGAGTACTGAGCACCGAGCACCCCGAGCACTGAGCACCCAGCACCCGGAGTACTGAGCACCCAGCACCCTGAGTACTAAGCACCGAGCACCCTGAGTACTGAGCACCCAGCACCCTGAGCACTGAACACACAGCACCCTGAGTACTGAGCACCTCGAGCACTGAGCACCCAGCACCGCGACCACTGAGCACATAGCACCCCGAGCACTGAGCACCCAGCACCCTGAGTACTGAGCACCCAGCACCCTGAGTACTGAGCACCCAGCACCCTGAGCACTGATTACCCAGCACCCTGAGCACTGAGCACCCAGCACCCTGAGCACTGAGCACACAGCACCCTGAGCACTGAGCACCCAGCACCCTGAGTACTGAGCACTGAGCACCCAGCACCCCGAGCACTGAGCATCCAGCACCCTGAGTACTGAGCACCGAGCACCCCGAGCACTGAGCACCCAGCACCCTGAGTACTGAGCTGCGAGCACCCCGAGCACTGAGCACCCAGCGCCCGGAGCACCGAGCACCCTGAGCACTGAGCACCCAGCACCCTGAGCACTGAGCACCGAGCACCCCAAGTACTGAGCACCCAGCACCCTGAGTACTGAACACCCAGCACCCTGAGCACTGAGCACTGAGCACCCTGAGCACTGAGTACTGAGCACCGAGCACCCCGAGAACTGAGCACCCAGCACCCGGAGTACTGAGCACCCAGCACCCTGAGTACTGAGCACCCAGCACCCCGAGCACTGAGCACCCAGCACCCTGAGCCCTGAGCACCCAGCACCCTGAGTACTGAGCACTGAGCACCCAGCACCCCGAGCACTGAGCACCCAGCACCCTGAGCACTGAGCACCCAGCACCCCGAGTACTGAGCACCCAGCACCCTGAGTACTGAGAACCCAGCACCCCGAGTACTGAACACCCAGCACCCTGAGTACTGAGCACCCAGCACCCTGAGCACTGAGCACCCAGCACCCCGAGCACTGAGCACCCAGCACCCTGAGTACTGAGCACTCAGCACCCAGCACCCGGAGTACTGAGCACCCAGCACCCTGAGCACTGAGCACCCAGCACCCCGAGCACTGAGCACCCAGCACACTGAGCACTGAGCCCACAGCGCCCCGAGCACTGACCACCCAGCACCCCGAGCACTGAGCACTGAGCACCCGGAGCACTGAGCACACAGTACAACGAGTACTGAGCACTGAGCACCCTGAGCACTGAGCACCCAGCACCCCGAGTACTGAGCACTGAGCACCCTGAGTACTGAGCACCCAGCACCCTGAGCACTGAGCACCCAGCACCCCGAGCACTGAGCACCCAGAACCCTGAGCACTGAGCACCCAGCACCCGAGTACTGAGCACCCAGTACCCTGAGTACTGAGCACCCAGCACTCTGAGTACTGAGCACCTAGCACCCCGAGCACTGAGCACCCAGCACCCCGAGCACTGAGCACCCTGAGTACTAAGCACCGAGCACCCTGAGTTCTGAGCACCCAGCACCCTGAGCACTGAGCACCCAGCACCCCGAGCACTGAGCACCCAGCACCCTGAGTACTGAGCACCCAGCACCCTGAGCACTGAGCACCCAGCACCCTGAGTAGTGAGCACCCAACGTACTGAGCACCGAGCACCCCGAGCACTGAGCACCCAGCACACTGAGTACTGAGCACCGAGCACCCCGAGTACTGAGCACCCAGCACCCTGAGTACTGAGCTCCGAGCACCCCGAGCACTGAGCACCCAGCGCCCCGAGCACCGAGCACCCTGAGCACTTAGCACCCAGCACCCTGAGCAATGAGCACCCTGATTACTGAGCACCCAGCACCTTGAGTACTGAGCACCGAGCACCCCGAGCACTGAGCACCCAGCACCCGGAGTACTGAGCACCCAGCACCCTGAGTACTAAGCACCGAGCACCCTGAGTACTGAGCACCCAGCACCCTGAGCACTGAACACACAGCACCCTGAGTACTGAGCACCTCGAGCACTGAGCACCCAGCACCGCGACCACTGAGCACATAGCACCCCGAGCACTGAGCACCCAGCACCCTGAGTACTGAGCACCCAGCACCCTGAGTACTGAGCACCCAGCACCCTGAGCACTGATTACCCAGCACCCTGAGCACTGAGCACCCAGCACCCTGAGCACTGAGCACACAGCACCCTGAGCACTGAGCACCCAGCACCCTGAGTACTGAGCACTGAGCACCCAGCACCCCGAGCACTGAGCATCCAGCACCCTGAGTACTGAGCACCGAGCACCCCGAGCACTGAGCACCCAGCACCCTGAGTACTGAGCTCCGAGCACCCCGAGCACTGAGCACCCAGCGCCCGGAGCACCGAGCACCCTGAGCACTGAGCACCCAGCACCCTGAGCACTGAGCACCGAGCACCCCAAGTACTGAGCACCCAGCACCCTGAGTACTGAACACCCAGCACCCTGAGCACTGAGCACCCTGAGCACTGAGTACTGAGCACCGAGCACCCCGAGAACTGAGCACCCAGCACCCGGAGTACTGAGCACCCAGCACCCTGAGTACTGAGCACCCAGCACCCCGAGCACTGAGCACCCAGCACCCTGAGCACTGAGCACCCAGCACCCTGAGTACTGAGCACTGAGCACCCAGCACCCCGAGCACTGAGCACCCAGCACCCTGAGCACTGAGCACCCAGCACCCCGAGTACTGAGCACCCAGCACCCTGAGTACTGAGAACCCAGCACCCCGAGTACTGAACACCCAGCACCCTGAGTACTGAGCACCCAGCACCCTGAGCACTGAGCACCCAGCACCCCGAGCACTGAGCACCCAGCACCCTGAGTACTGAGCACTCAGCACCCAGCACCCGGAGTACTGAGCACCCAGCACCCTGAGCACTGAGCACCCAGCACCCCGAGCACTGAGCACCCAGCACCCTGAGCACTGAGCACCCAGCACCCTGAGTACTGAGCACTGAGCACCCAGCACCCCGAGCACTGAGCACCCAGCACCCTGAGCACTGAGGACACAGCACCCTGAGCCCTGAGCACCCAGCACCCTGAGTACTGAGCACTCAGCACCCAGCACCCCGAGCACTGAGCACCCAGCACCCTGAGTACTGAGCCCTGAGTACCCAGCACCCCGAGCACTGAGCACCCAGCACCCTGAGCACTGAGCACCCAGCACCCGAGTACTGAGCACCCAGCACCCTGAGTACTGAGCACCCAGCAACCTGTGTACTGAGAACCCAGCACCCCGTGTACTGAGCACCCAGCACCCTGAGTACTGAGAACCCAGCACCCCGAGTACTGAACACCCAGCACCCTGAGTACTGAGCACCCAGCACCCTGAGCACTGAGCACCCAGCACCCCGAGCACTGAGCACCCAGCACCCTGAGCACTGAGCACCCAGCACCCTGAGCACTGAGCACCCAGCACCCTGAGCACTGAGCACGCACCACCCTGAGCACTGAGCACCCACCACCCTGAGTAGTGAGCACCCAAAGTACTGAGCACCGAGCACAACGAGCACTGAGCCCCCAGCACCCTGAGTACTGAGCACCGAGAACCCCGAGCACTGAGCACCCAGCACCCTGAGTACTGAGCTCCGAGCACCCCGAGGACTGAGCACCCAGCGCCCCGAGCACCGAGCACCCTGAGCACTGAGCACCCAGCACCCTGAGTACTGAGCACACAGCACCCTGAGCAATGAGCACCCTGAGTACTGAGTACCCAGCACCTTGAGCACTGAGCACCGAGCACCCCGAGCACTGAGCACCCAGCACCCGGAGTACTGAGCACCAAGCACCCTGAGTACTAAGCACCGAGCACCCTGAGTACTGAGCACCCAGCACCCTGAGCACTGAACACACAGCACCCTTAGTACTGAGCACCTCGAGCACTGAGCACCCAACACCCTGAGTACTGAGCACCGAGCACCCCGAGCACTGAGCACCCAGCACCGCGAGCACTGAGCACCCAGCACCCCGAGCACTGAGCACCCAGCAACCTGAGTACTGAGCACCCAACACCCTGAGTATTGAGCACCCAGCACCCTGAGCACTGAGTACCCAGCACCCTGAGCACTGAGCACCCAGCACCCTGAGCACTGAGCACCCAGCACCCTGAGCACTGAGCACCCAGCACCCTGAGTACTGAGAACTGAGCACCCAGCACCCTGAGCACTGAGCACCCAGCACCCTGAGTACTGAGCACTGAGCACCCAGCACCCTGAGCACTGAGCACCCAGCACCCGAGTACTGAGCACCCAGCACCCTGAGTACTGAGCACCCAGCACCCTAAGTACTGAGCGCCCAGCACCCCGAGTACTGAGCACCCAGCACCCTCAGTACTGAGCACCCAGCACCCTGAGCACTGAGCACCCAGCACCCTGAGCACTGAGCACCCAGCACCCTGAGTACTGAGCACCCAGCACCCTGAGCACTGAGCACCCAGCACCCTGAGCACTGAGAACCCAGCACACTGAGCACTGAGCACCCAGCACCCTGAGTAGTGAGCACCCAACGTACTGAGCACCGAGCACCCCGAGCACTGAGCACCCAGCACCCTGAGTACTGAGCACCGACCACCCCGAGAACTGAGCACCCAGCACCCTGAATACTGAGCTCCGAGCACCCCGAGCACTGAGCACCCAGCACCCGGAGTACTGAGCACCCAGCACCCTGAGCACTGAGCACCCAGCACCCTGAGTTGTGAGCACCCAACATACTGAGCACCGAGCACCCCGAGCACTGAGCACCCAGCACCCTGAGTACTGAGCACCGAGCACCCCGAGCACTGAGCACCCAGCACCCTGAGTACTGAGCTCCGAGCACCGTGAGCACTGAGCACCCAGCGCCCCGAGCACGGAGCACCCTGAGCACTGAGCACCCAGCAACCTGAGCAATGAGCACCGAGCACCCAGCTCCCCGAGCACTGAGCACCCAGCACCCTGAGCACTGAGGACCCAGCACCCTGAGCCCTGAGCACCCAGCACCCTGAGTACTGAGCACTCAGCACCCAGCACCCCGAGCACTGAGCACCCAGCACCCTGAGTACTGAGCCCTGAGCACCCAGCACCCCGAGCACTGAGCACCCAGCACCCTGAGCACTGAGCACCCAGCACCCGAGTACTGAGCACCCAGCACCCTGAGTACTGAGCACCCAGCAACCTGTGTACTGAGAACCCAGCACCCCGTGTACTGAGCACCCAGCACCCTGAGTACTGAGAACCCAGCACCCCGAGTACTGAACACCCAGCACCCTGAGTACTGAGCACCCAGCACCCTGAGCACTGAGCACCCAGCACCCCGAGCACTGAGCACCCAGCACCTTGAGTACTGAGCACCCAGCACCCTGAGCACTGAGCACCCAGCACCCTGAGCACTGAGCACCCACCACCCTGAGCACTGAGCACCCACCACCCTGAGTAGTGAGCACCCAAAGTACTGAGCACCGAGCACAACGAGCACTGAGCACCCAGCACCCTGAGTACTGAGCACCGAGAACCCCGAGCACTGAGCACCCAGCACCCTGAGTACTGAGCTCCTAGCACCCCGAGGACTGAGCACCCAGCGCCCCGAGCACCGAGCACCCTGAGCACTGAGCACCCAGCACCCTGAGTACTGAGCACCCAGCACCCTGAGCAATGAGCACCCTGAGTACTGAGCACCCAGCACCTTGAGCACTGAGCACCGAGCACCCCGAGCACTGAGCACCCAGCACCCGGAGTACTGAGCACCAAGCACCCTGAGTACTAAGCACCGAGCACCCTGAGTACTGAGCACCCAGCACCCTGAGCACTGAACACACAGCACCCTGAGTACTGAGCACCTCGAGCACTGAGCACCCAACACCCTGAGTACTGAGCACCGAGCACCCCGAGCACTGAGCACCCAGCACCCGGAGTACTGAGCACCAAGCACCCTGAGTACTAAGCACCGAGCACCCTGAGTACTGAGCACCCAGCACCCTGAGCACTGAACACACAGCACCCTGAGTACTGAGCACCTCGAGCACTGAGCACCCAACACCCTGAGTACTGAGCACCGAGCACCCCGAGCACTGAGCACCCAGCACCCCGAGCACTGAGCACCCAGCAACCTGAGTACTGAGCACCCAGCACCCTGAGTATTGAGCACCCAGCACCCTGAGCACTGAGTACCCAGCACCCTGAGCACTGAGCACCCAGCACCCTGAGCATTGAGCACACAGCACCCTGAGCACTGAGCACCCAGCACCCTGAGTACTGAGAACTGAGCACCCAGCACCCTGAGCACTGAGCATCCAGCACCCTGAGTACTGAGCACTGAGCACCCAGCACCCCGAGCACTGAGCACCCAGCACCCTGAGCACTGAGCACCCAGCACCCGAGTACTGAGCACCCAGCACCGTGAGTACTGAGCACCCAGCACCCGCCCAGCACCCCGAGTACTGAGCACCCAGCACCGTCAGTACTGAGCACCCAGCACCCTGAGCACTGAGCACCCAGCACCCTGAGCACTGAGCACCCAGCACCCTGAGTACTGAGCACCCAGCACCCTGAGAACTGAGCACCCAGCACCCTGAGCACTGAGCACCCAGCACACTGAGCACTGACCACCGAGCACCCTGAGTAGTGAGCACCCAACGTACTGAGCACCGAGCACCCCGAGCACTGAGCACCCAGCACCCTGAGTACTGAGCACCGATCACCCCGAGAACTGAGCACCCAGCACCCTGAGTACTGAGCTCCGAGCACCCCGAGCACTGAGCACCCAGCACCCGGAGTACTGAGCACCCAGCACCCTGAGCACTGAGCACCCAGCACCCTGAGTATTGAGCACCCAGCACCCTGAGCACTGAGTACCCAGCACCCTGAGCACTGAGCACCCAGCACCCTGAGCACTGAGCACACAGCACCCTGAGCACTGAGCACCCAGCACCCTGAGTACTGAGAACTGAGCACCCAGCACCCTGAGCACTGAGCACCCAGCACCCTGAGTACTGAGCACTGAGCACCCAGCACCCCGAGCACTGAGCACCCAGCACCCTGAGCACTGAGCACCCAGCACCCGAGTACTGAGCACCCAGCACCCTGAGTACTGAGCACCCAGCACCCGCCCAGCACCCCGAGTACTGAGCACCCAGCACCCTCAGTACTGAGCACCCAGCACCCTGAGCACTGAGCACCCAGCACCCTGAGCACTGAGCACCCAGCACCCTGAGTACTGAGCACCCAGCACCCTGAGCACTGAGCACCCAGCACCCTGAGCACTGAGAACCCAGCACACTGAGCACTGAGCACCCAGCACCCTGAGTAGTGAGCACCCAACGTACTGAGCACCGAGCACTCCGAGCACTGAGCACCCAGCACCCTGAGTACTGAGCACCGAGCACCCCGAGCACTGAGCACCCAGCACCCTGAGTACTGAGCTCCGAGCACCGTGAGCACTGATCACCCAGCGCCCCGAGCACGGAGCACCCTGAGCACAGAGCACCCAGCACCCTGAGCAATGAGCACCCTGAGTACTGAGCACCCAGCACCTTGAGCACTGAGCACCGAGCACCGCGACCACTGAGCACCCAGCACCCTGAGTACTAAGCACCAAGCACCCTGAGTACTGAGCACCCAGCACCCTGAGCACTGAACACACAGCACCCTGAGTACTGAGCACCTCGAGCACTGAGCACCCAGCACCCTGAGTACTGAGCACCGAGCACCCCGAGCACTGAGCACCCAGCACAGCGAGCACTGAGCACCCAGCACCCCGAGCACTGAGCACCCAGCACCCTGAGCACTGAGGACCCAGCACCCTGAGCCCTGAGAACACAGCACCCTGAGTACTGAGCACTCAGCACCCAGCACCCCGAGCACTGAGCACCCAGCACCCTGAGTACTGAGCACCGAGCACCCCGAGTACTGAGCACCCAGCACCCTGAGCACTGAGCACCCAGCACCCCGAGCACTGAGCACCCAGCACCCTGAGCACTGAGCACACAGCACCCTGAGTACTGAGCACTGAGCACCCAGCACCCCGAGCACTGAGCACCCAGCACCCTGAGCACTGAGGACCCAGCACCCTGAGCCCTGAGCACCCAACACCCTGAGTACTGAGCACTCAGCACCCAGCACCCCGAGCACTGAGCACCCAGCACCCTGAGTACTGAGCCCTGAGCACCCAGCACCCCGAGCACTGAGCACCCAGCACCCTGAGCACTGAGCACCCAGCACCCGAGTACTGAGCACCCAGCACCCTGAGTACTGAGCACCCAGCAACCTGTGTACTGAGAACCCAGCACCCCGAGTACTGAGCACCCAGCACCCTGAGTACTGAGAACCCAGCACCCCGAGTACTGAACACCCAGCATCCTGAGTACTGAGCACCCAGCCCCCTGAGCACTGAGCACCCAGCACCCCGAGAACTGAGCACCCAGCACCCTGAGTACTGAGCACCCAGCACCCTGAGCACTGAGCACCCAGCACCCTGAGCACTGAGCACCCAGCACCCTGAGTAGTGAGCACCCAAAGTACTGAGCACCGAGCACAACGAGCACTGAGCACCCAGCACCCTGAGTACTGAGCACCGAGAACCCCGAGCACTGAGCACCCAGCACCCTGAGTACTGAGCTCCGAGCACCCCGAGGACGGAGCTCCCAGCGCACCGAGCACCGAGCACCCTGAGCACTGAGCACCCAGCACCCTGAGTACTGAGCACCCAGCACCCTGAGCAATGAGCACCCTGAGTACTGAGCACCCATCACCTTGAGCACTGAGCACCGAGCACCCCGAGCACTGAGCACCCAGCACCCGGAGTACTGAGCACCAAGCACCCTGAGTACTAAGCACCGAGCACCCTGAGTACTGAGCACCCAGCACCCTGAGCACTGAACACACAGCACCCTGAGTACTGAGCACCTCGAGCACTGAGCACCCAGCACCCTGAGTACTGAGCACCGAGCACCCCGAGCACTGAGCACCCAGCACCGCGAGCACTGAGCACCCAGCAACCTGAGTACTGAGCACCCAGCACCCTGAGTACTGAGCACCCAGCACCCTGAGCACTGAGTACCCAGCACCCTGAGCACTGAGCACCCAGCACCCTGAGCACTGAGCACACAGGACCCTGAGCACTGAGCACCCAGCACCCTGAGTACTGAGCACTGAGCACCCAGCACCCTGAGCACTGAGCGCCCAGCACCCTGAGTACTGAGCACTGAGCACCCAGCACCCCGAGCACTGAGCACCCAGCACCCGAGTACTGAGCACCCAGCACCCTGAGTACTGAGCACCCAGCACCCTGAGTACTGAGCGCCCAGCACCCCGAGTACTGAGCACCCAGCACCCTGAGTACTGAGCACCCAGCAGCCTGAGCACTGAGCACCCAGCACCCCGAGCACTGAGCACCCAGCACCCTGAGTACTGAGCACCCAGCACCCTGAGCACTGAGCACCCAGCACCCTGAGCACTGAGCACCCAGCACACTGAGCACTGAGCACCCAGCACCCTGAGTAGTGAGCACCCAACGTACTGAGCACCGAGCACCCCGAGCACTGAGCACCCAGCACCCTGAGTACTGAGCACCGATCACCCCGAGAACTGAGCACCCAGCACCCTGAGTACTGAGCTTTGAGCACCCCGAGCACTGAGCACCCAGCACCCGGAGTACTGAGCACCCAGCCCCCTGAGCACTGAGCACCCAGCACCCTGAGTTGTGAGCACCCAACGTACTGAGCACCGAGCACCCCGAGCAGTGAGCACCCAGCACCCTGAGTACTGAGCACCGAGCACCCTGAGCCCTGAGCACCCAGCACCCTGAGTACTGAGCTCCGAGCACCGTGAGCACTGAGCACCCAGCGCCCCGAGCACGGAGCACCCTGAGCACTGAGCACCCAGCACCCTGAGCAATGAGCACCCTGAGTACTGAGCACCCAGCACCTTGAGCACTGAGCAACGAGCACCCCGAGCACTGAGCACCCAGCACCCAGAGTACTGAGCACCCAGCACCCTGAGTACTAAGCACCGAGCACCCTGAGTACTGAGCACCCAGCACCCTGAGCACTGAACACACAGCACCCTGAGTACTGAGCACCTCGAGCACTGAGCACCCAGCACCCTGAGTACTGAGCACCGAGCACCCCGAGCACTGAGCACCCAGCACCGCGAGCACTGAGCACCCAGCACCCGAGCACTGAGCACCCAGCACCCTGAGTAATGAGCACAGAGCACCCTGAGTACTGAGCACCCAGCACCCTGAGCACTGAGTACCCTGCACCCTGAGCACTGAGCACCCAGCACACTGAGCACTGAGCACACAGCACCCTGAGCACTGAGCACCCTGAGTACTGAGCACCCAGCACACTGAGCACTGAGCACACAGCACCCTGAGCACTGAGCACCCAGCACCCTGAGTACTGAGCACTGAGCACCCAGCACAAGGAGCACTGAGCACCCAGCACCCTGAGTACTGAGCACTGAGCACCCAGCACCCCGATCACTGAGCACCCAGCACCCTGAGCACTGAGCACCCAGCACCCGAGTACTGAGCACCCAGCACCCTGAGTACTGAGCACCCATCACCCTGAGTACTGAGCGCCCAGCACCCCGAGTACTGAGCACCCAGCACCCTGAGTACTGAGCACCCAGCACCCTGCGCACTGAGCACCCAGCACCCCGAGCACTGAGCACCCAGCACCCTGAGTACTGAGCACCCAGCACCCTGAGTACTGAACACTCAGCACCCAGCACCCTGAGCACTAAGCACCGATCACCCTGAGTACTGAGCACCCAGTACCCTGAGCACTGAACACTCAGCACCCTGAGTACTGAGCACCCCGAGCACTGAGCACCCAGCACCCTGATCACTGAGCACCCAGCACCCTGAGTACTGAGCACCCAGCACCCTGAGTACTGAACACCCAGCACCCTGAGCACTGAGCACTGAGCACCCTGAGCACTGAGTACTGAGAATTGAGCACCCTGAGCACTGAGCACCCAGCACCCTGAGTACTGAGCACTGAGCACCCAGCACCCCGAGCACTGAGCACCCAGCACCCAGAGTACTGAGCACCCAGCACCCTGAGTACTAAGCACCGAGCACCCTGAGTACTGAGCACCCAGCACCCTGAGCACTGAACACACAGCACCCTGAGTACTGAGCACCTCGAGCACTGAGCACCCAGCACCCTGAGTACTGAGCACCGAGCACCCCGAGCACTGAGCACCCAGCACCGCGAGCACTGAGCACCCAGCACCCGAGCACTGAGCACCCAGCACCCTGAGTAATGAGCACAGAGCACCCTGAGTACTGAGCACCCAGCACCCTGAGCACTGAGTACCCTGCACCCTGAGCACTGAGCACCCAGCACCCTGAGCACTGAGCACACTGCGCCCTGAGCACTGAGCACCCAGCACCCTGAGTACTGAGCACTGAGCACCCAGCACAAGGAGCACTGAGCACCCAGCACCCTGAGTAGTGAGCACTGAGCACCCAGCACCCCGATCACTGAGCACCCAGCACCCTGAGCACTGAGCACCCAGCACCCGAGTACTGAGCACCCAGCACCCTGAGTACTGAGCACCCAGCACCCTGAGTACTGAGCGCCCAGCACCCCGAGTACTGAGCACCCAGCACCCTGAGTACTGAGCACCCAGCACCCTGCGCACTGAGCACCCAGCACCCCGAGCACTGAGCACCCAGCACCCTGAATACTGAGCACCAAGCACCCTGAGCACTGAGCACCCAGCACACTGAGCACTGAGCACCCAGCACACAGTGTAGTGAGCACCCAACGTCCTGAGCACCGAGCAATCCGAGCACTGAGCAACCAGCACTCTGAGTACTGAGCACCGATCACCCCGAGAACTGAGCACCCATCACCCTGAGTACTGAGCTCCGAGCACCCCGAGCACTGAGCACCCAGCAACCGGAGTACTGAGCACCCAGCACCCTGAGTACAAAGCACCGATCACCCTGAGTACTGAGCACCCAGTACCCCGAGCACTGAACACTCAGCACCCTGAGTACTGAGCACCCCGAGCACTGAGCACCCAGCACCCTGAGCACTGAGCACCCAGCACCCTGAGTACTGAGCACCCAGCACACTGAGTACTGAACACCCAGCACCCTGAGCACTGAGCACTGAGCACCCTGAGCACTGAGTACTGAGCACTGAGCACCCTGAGCACTGAGCACCCAGCACCCCGAGTACTGAGCACCCAGCACCCCGAGCACTGAGCACCCAGCGTCCCGAGCACTGAGCACCCGGCACCCCGAGCACTGAGCACTGAGCACCCTGAGCACTGAGCACACAGCACCCCGGGTACTGAGCACTGAGCACCCTGAGCACTGAGCACCCAGCACCCCGAGTACTGAGCACTGAGCACCCTGAGAACTGAGCACCCAGCACCCTGAGCACTGAGCACCCAGCACCCTGAGCACTGAGCACCCAGCACCCTGAGTACTGAGCACTGAGCACCCAGCACCCCGAGCACTGAACACCCAGCACCCTGAGTACTGAGCACTGAGCACCCAGCACCCCGAGCACTGAGCACCCAGCCACCTGAGCACTGAGCACCCAGCACCCGAGTACTGAGCACCCAGGACCCTGAGTACTGAGCACCCAGCACCCTGAGTACTGAGCACCCAGCACCCCGAGCACTGAGCACCCAGCACCCTGAGTACTGAGCACCCAGCACCCTGAGCACCGAGCACCCAGCACCCTGAGCACTGAGCACCCAGCACCCTGAGTAGTGAGCACCCAACGTACTGAGCACCGAGCACCCCGAGCACTGAGCACCCAGCACCCTGAGTACTGAGCACCGAGCACCGCGAGCACTGAGCACCCAGCACCCTGAGTACTGAGCACCCAGCACCCTGAGTACTGAACACTCAGCACCCAGCACCCTGAGCACTAAGCACCCAGCACCCTGAGCACTGAGCACCCAGCACCCTGAGTAGTGAGCACCCAACGTACTGAGCACCGAGCACCCCGAGCACTGAGCACCCAGCACCCTGAGTACTGAGCACCGAGCACCGCGAGCACTGAGCACCCAGCACCCTGAGTACTGAGCACCAAGCACCCTGAGTACTAAGCACCGAGCACCCTGAGTACTGAGCACCCAGCACCCTGAGCACTGAACACACAGCACCCTGAGTACTGAGCACCTCGAGCACTGAGCACCCAACACCCTGAGTACTGAGCACCGAGCACCCCGAGCACTGAGAACCCAGCACCCGGAGTACTGAGCACCAAGCACCCTGAGTACTAAGCACCGAGCACCTTGAGTACTGAGCACCCAGCACCCTGAGCACTGAACACACAGCACCCTGAGTACTGAGCACCTCGAGCACTGAGCACCCAACACCCTGAGTACTGAGCACCGAGCACCCCGAGCACTGAGCACCCAGCACCCCGAGCACTGAGCACCCAGCAACCTGAGTACTGAGCACCCAGCACCCTGAGTATTGAGCACCCAGCACCCTGAGCACTGAGTACCCAGCACCCTGAGCACTGAGCACCCAGCACCCTGAGCCTTGAGCACACAGCACCCTGAGCACTGAGCACCCAGCACCCTGAGTACTGAGAACTGAGCACCCAGCGCCCTGAGCACTGAGCATCCAGCACCCTGAGTACTGAGCACTGAGCACCCAGCACCCCGAGCACTGAGCACCCAGCACCCTGAGCACTGAGCACCCAGCACCCGAGTACTGAGCACCCAGCACCGTGAGTACTGAGCACCCAGCACCCGCCCAGCACCCCGAGTACTGAGCACCCAGCACCGTCAGTACTGAGCACCCAGCACCCTGAGCACTGAGCACCCAGCACCCTGAGCACTGAGCACCCAGCACCCTGAGTACTGAGCACCCAGCACCCTGAGCACTGAGCACCCAGCACCCGGAGTACTGAGCACCCAGCACCCTGAGCACTGAGCACCCAGCACCCTGAGTTGTGCGCACCCAACGTACTGAGCACCGAGCACCCCGAGCACTGAGCAGGCAGCACCCTGAGTACTGAGCACCGAGCACCCCGAGCACTGAGCACCCAGCACCCTGAGTACTGAGCTCCGAGCACCGTGAGCACTGATCACCCAGCGCCCCGAGCACGGAGCACCCTGAGCACAGAGCACCCAGCACCCTGAGCAATGAGCACCCTGAGTACTGAGCACCCAGCACCTTGAGCACTGAGCACCGAGCACCGCGACCACTGAGCACCCAGCACCCTGAGTACTAAGCACCAAGCACCCTGAGTACTGAGCACCCAGCACCCTGAGCACTGAACACACAGCACCCTGAGTACTGAGCACCTCGAGCACTGAGCACCCAGCACCCTGAGTACTGAGCACCGAGCACCCCGAGCACTGAGCACCCAGCACAGCGAGCACTGAGCACCCAGCACCCCGAGCACTGAGCACCCAGCACCCTGAGCACTGAGGACCCAGCACCCTGAGCCCTGAGAACACAGCACCCTGAGTACTGAGCACTCAGCACCCAGCACCCCGAGCACTGAGCACCCAGCACCCTGAGTACTGAGCACCGAGCACCCCGAGTACTGAGCACCCAGCACCCTGAGCACTGAGCACCCAGCACCCCGAGCACTGAGCACCCAGCACCCTGAGCACTGAGCACACAGCACCCTGAGTACTGAGCACTGAGCACCCAGCACCCCGAGCACTGAGCACCCAGCACCCTGAGCACTGAGGACCCAGCACCCTGAGCCCTGAGCACCCAACACCCTGAGTACTGAGCACTCAGCACCCAGCACCCCGAGCACTGAGCACCCAGCACCCTGAGTACTGAGCCCTGAGCACCCAGCACCCCGAGCACTGAGCACCCAGCACCCTGAGCACTGAGCACCCAGCACCCGAGTACTGAGCACCCAGCACCCTGAGTACTGAGCACCCAGCAACCTGTGTACTGAGAACCCAGCACCCCGAGTACTGAGCACCCAGCACCCTGAGTACTGAGAACCCAGCACCCCGAGTACTGAACACCCAGCATCCTGAGTACTGAGCACCCAGCCCCCTGAGCACTGAGCACCCAGCACCCCGAGAACTGAGCACCCAGCACCCTGAGTACTGAGCACCCAGCACCCTGAGCACCGAGCACCCAGCACCCTGAGCACTGAGCACCCAGCACCCTGAGTAGTGAGCACCCAAAGTACTGAGCACCGAGCACAACGAGCACTGAGCACCCAGCACCCTGAGTACTGAGCACCGAGAACCCCGAGCACTGAGCACCCAGCACCCTGAGTACTGAGCTCCGAGCACCCCGAGGACGGAGCTCCCAGCGCACCGAGCACCGAGCACCCTGAGCACTGAGCACCCAGCACCCTGAGTACTGAGCACCCAGCACCCTGAGCAATGAGCACCCTGAGTACTGAGCACCCAGCACCTTGAGCACTGAGCACCGAGCACCCCGAGCACTGAGCACCCAGCACCCGGAGTACTGAGCACCAAGCACCCTGAGTACTAAGCACCGAGCACCCTGAGTACTGAGCACCCAGCACCCTGAGCACTGAACACACAGCACCCTGAGTACTGAGCACCTCGAGCACTGAGCACCCAGCACCCTGAGTACTGAGCACCGAGCACCCCGAGCACTGAGCACCCAGCACCGCGAGCACTGAGCACCCAGCAACCTGAGTACTGAGCACCCAGCA
The DNA here is from genome assembly GCF_018167655.1 of Microtus oregoni. Classification (NCBI taxonomy): domain Eukaryota; kingdom Metazoa; phylum Chordata; class Mammalia; order Rodentia; family Cricetidae; genus Microtus; species Microtus oregoni. The sequence continues at coordinate 1,251,448 of NW_024543271.1, read as the reverse complement.
CCCTGAGTACTGAGCACCCAGCACCCTGAGCACTGAGTACCCAGCACCCTGAGCACTGAGCACCCAGCACCCTGAGCACTGAGCACACAGGACCCTGAGCACTGAGCACCCAGCACCCTGAGTACTGAGCACTGAGCACCCAGCACCCTGAGCACTGAGCGCCCAGCACCCTGAGTACTGAGCACTGAGCACCCAGCACCCCGAGCACTGAGCACCCAGCACCCGAGTACTGAGCACCCAGCACCCTGAGTACTGAGCACCCAGCACCCTGAGTACTGAGCGCCCAGCACCCCGAGTACTGAGCACCCAGCACCCTGAGTACTGAGCACCCAGCAGCCTGAGCACTGAGCACCCAGCACCCCGAGCACTGAGCACCCAGCACCCTGAGTACTGAGCACCCAGCACCCTGAGCACTGAGCACCCAGCACCCTGAGCACTGAGCACCCAGCACACTGAGCACTGAGCACCCAGCACCCTGAGTAGTGAGCACCCAACGTACTGAGCACCGAGCACCCCGAGCACTGAGCACCCAGCACCCTGAGTACTGAGCACCGATCACCCCGAGAACTGAGCACCCAGCACCCTGAGTACTGAGCTTTGAGCACCCCGAGCACTGAGCACCCAGCACCCGGAGTACTGAGCACCCAGCCCCCTGAGCACTGAGCACCCAGCACCCTGAGTTGTGAGCACCCAACGTACTGAGCACCGAGCACCCCGAGCACTGAGCACCCAGCACCCTGAGTACTGAGCACCGAGCACCCTGAGCCCTGAGCACCCAGCACCCTGAGTACTGAGCTCCGAGCACCGTGAGCACTGAGCACCCAGCGCCCCGAGCACGGAGCACCCTGAGCACTGAGCACCCAGCACCCTGAGCAATGAGCACCCTGAGTACTGAGCACCCAGCACCTTGAGCACTGAGCAACGAGCACCCCGAGCACTGAGCACCCAGCACCCAGAGTACTGAGCACCCAGCACCCTGAGTACTAAGCACCGAGCACCCTGAGTACTGAGCACCCAGCACCCTGAGCACTGAACACACAGCACCCTGAGTACTGAGCACCTCGAGCACTGAGCACCCAGCACCCTGAGTACTGAGCACCGAGCACCCCGAGCACTGAGCACCCAGCACCGCGAGCACTGAGCACCCAGCACCCGAGCACTGAGCACCCAGCACCCTGAGTAATGAGCACAGAGCACCCTGAGTACTGAGCACCCAGCACCCTGAGCACTGAGTACCCTGCACCCTGAGGACTGAGCACCCAGCACACTGAGCACTGAGCACACAGCACCCTGAGCACTGAGCACCCTGAGTACTGAGCACCCAGCACACAGAGCACTGAGCACACAGCACCCTGAGCACTGAGCACCCAGCACCCTGAGTACTGAGCACTGAGCACCCAGCACAAGGAGCACTGAGCACCCAGCACCCTGAGTACTGAGCACTGAGCACCCAGCACCCCGATCACTGAGCACCCAGCACCCTGAGCACTGAGCACCCAGCACCCGAGTACTGAGCACCCAGCACCCTGAGTACTGAGCACCCATCACCCTGAGTACTGAGCGCCCAGCACCCCGAGTACTGAGCACCCAGCACCCTGAGTACTGAGCACCCAGCACCCTGCGCACTGAGCACCCAGCACCCCGAGCACTGAGCACCCAGCACCCTGAGTACTGAGCACCCAGCACCCTGAGTACTGAACACTCAGCACCCAGCACCCTGAGCACTAAGCACCGATCACCCTGAGTACTGAGCACCCAGTACCCTGAGCACTGAACACTCAGCACCCTGAGTACTGAGCACCCCGAGCACTGAGCACCCAGCACCCTGATCACTGAGCACCCAGCACCCTGAGTACTGAGCACCCAGCACCCTGAGTACTGAACACCCAGCACCCTGAGCACTGAGCACTGAGCACCCTGAGCACTGAGTACTGAGAATTGAGCACCCTGAGCACTGAGCACCCAGCACCCTGAGTACTGAGCACTGAGCACCCAGCACCCCGAGCACTGAGCACCCAGCACCCAGAGTACTGAGCACTCAGCACCCTGAGTACTAAGCACCGAGCACCCTGAGTACTGAGCACCCAGCACCCTGAGCACTGAACACACAGCACCCTGAGTACTGAGCACCTCGAGCACTGAGCACCCAGCACCCTGAGTACTGAGCACCGAGCACCCCGAGCACTGAGCACCCAGCACCGCGAGCACTGAGCACCCAGCACCCGAGCAGTGAGCACCCAGCACCCTGAGTAATGAGCACAGAGCACCCTGAGTACTGAGCACCCAGCACCCTGAGCACTGAGTACCCTGCACCCTGAGCACTGAGCACCCAGCACCCTGAGCACTGAGCACACTGCGCCCTGAGCACTGAGCACCCAGCACCCTGAGTACTGAGCACTGAGCACCCAGCACAAGGAGCACTGAGCACCCAGCACCCTGAGTAGTGAGCACTGAGCACCCAGCACCCCGATCACTGAGCACCCAGCACCCTGAGCACTGAGCACCCAGCACCCGAGTACTGAGCACCCAGCACCCTGAGTACTGAGCACCCAGCACCCTGAGTACTGAGCGCCCAGCACCCCGAGTACTGAGCACCCAGCACCCTGAGTACTGAGCACCCAGCACCCTGCGCACTGAGCACCCAGCACCCCGAGCACTGAGCACCCAGCACCCTGAATACTGAGCACCAAGCACCCTGAGCACTGAGCACCCAGCACACTGAGCACTGAGCACCCAGCACACAGAGTAGTGAGCACCCAACGTCCTGAGCACCGAGCACCCCGAGCACTGAGCAACCAGCACTCTGAGTACTGAGCACCGATCACCCCGAGAACTGAGCACCCATCACCCTGAGTACTGAGCTCCGAGCACCCCGAGCACTGAGCACCCAGCACCCGGAGTACTGAGCACCCAGCACCCTGAGTACAAAGCACCGATCACCCTGAGTACTGAGCACCCAGTACCCCGAGCACTGAACACTCAGCACCCTGAGTACTGAGCACCCCGAGCACTGAGCACCCAGCACCCTGAGCACTGAGCACCCAGCACCCTGAGTACTGAGCACCCAGCACACTGAGTACTGAACACCCAGCACCCTGAGCACTGAGCACTGAGCACCCTGAGCACTGAGTACTGAGCACTGAGCACCCTGAGCACTGAGCACCCAGCACCCCGAGTACTGAGCACCCAGCACCCCGAGCACTGAGCACCCAGCGTCCCGAGCACTGAGCACCCGGCACCCCGAGCACTGAGCACTGAGCACCCTGAGCACTGAGCACACAGCACCCCGGGTACTGAGCACTGAGCACCCTGAGCACTGAGCACCCAGCACCCCGAGTACTGAGCACTGAGCACCCTGAGAACTGAGCACCCAGCACCCTGAGCACTGAGCACCCAGCACCCTGAGCACTGAGCACCCAGCACCCTGAGTACTGAGCACTGAGCACCCAGCACCCCGAGCACTGAACACCCAGCACCCTGAGTACTGAGCACTGAGCACCCAGCACCCCGAGCACTGAGCACCCAGCAACCTGAGCACTGAGCACCCAGCACCCGAGTACTGAGCACCCAGGACCCTGAGTACTGAGCACCCAGCACCCTGAGTACTGAGCACCCAGCACCCCGAGCACTGAGCACCCAGCACCCTGAGTACTGAGCACCCAGCACCCTGAGCACCGAGCACCCAGCACCCTGAGCACTGAGCACCCAGCACCCTGAGTAGTGAGCACCCAACGTACTGAGCACCGAGCACCCCGAGCACTGAGCACCCAGCACCCTGAGTAATGAGCACCGAGCACCGCGAGCACTGTGCACCCAGCACCCTGATTACTGAGCTCCGAGCACCCTGAGCACTGAGCAACCAGTGCCCCGAGCACCGAGCACCCTGAGCACTGAGCACCCAGCACCCTGAGCAATGAGCACCCTGAGTACTGAGCACCCAGCACCTTGAGCACTGAGCACCGAGAACCACGAGCACTGAGCACCCAGCACCCGGAGTACTGAGCACCCAGCGACCCGAGCACTGAATACACAGCACCCTGAGTACTGAGCACCTCGAGCACTGAGCACCCAGCACCCTGAGGACTGAGCACCGAGCACCCCGAGCACTGAGCACCCAGCACCGTGAGCACTGAGCACATAGCACCCCGAGCACTGAGCACCCAGCACCCCGAGCACTGAGCACCCAGCACCGCGACCACTGAGCACATAGCACCCCGAGCACTGAGCACCCAGCAACCTGAGTACTGAGTACCCAGCAGCCTCAGCACTGAGCACCCAGTACCCTGAGCACTGAGCACACAGCACCCTGAGCACTGAGCACCCAGCACCCTGAGTACTGAGCAGTGAGCACCCAGCACCCCGAGCACTGAGCACCCAGCACTATGAGTACTGAGCACCGAGCACCCCGAGCACTGAGCACCCAGCACCCTGAGTACTGAGCTCCGAGCACCCCGAGCACTGAGCACCCAGCACCCCGAGCACCGAGCACCCTGAGCACTGAGCACCCAGAACCCTGAGTACTGAGCACCCAGGACCCTGAGCAATGAGCACCCTGAGTACTCAGCACCCAGCACCTTGAGCACTGAGCACCGAGCACCCCGAGCACTGAGCACCCAGCACCCCGATCACTGAGCACCCAGCACCCCGAGCACTGAGCACCCAGCACCCTGAGTACTGAGCACCCAGCACCCTGAGTACTGAGCACCCAGCACCCTGAGCACTGAGCACCCAGCACCCCGAGCACTGAGCACCCAGCACCCTGAGTACTGAGCACCCAGCACCCTGAGCACTGAGCACCCAGCACCCTGAGCACTGAGCACCCAGCACACTGAGCACTGAGCACCCAGCAACCTGAGTAGTGAGCACCCAAGGTACTGAGCACCGAGCACCCCGAGCACTGAGCACCCAGCACCCTGAGTACTGAGCACCGATCACCCCGCGAACTGAGCACCCAGCACCCTGAGTACTGATCTCCGAGCACACCGAGCACTGAGCACCCAGCACCCGGAGTACTGAGCACCCAGCACCCTGAGTACTAAGCACCGAGCACCCTGAGTACTGAGCACCCTGTACCCTGAGCACTGAACACACAGCACCCTGAGTACTGAGCACCCCGAGCACTGATCACCCAGCACCCTGAGCACTGAGCACCCAGCACCCTGAGTACTGAGCACCCAGCACCCTGAGTACTGAACAACCAGCACCCTGAGCACTGAGCACTGAGCACCCTGAGCACTGAGTACTGAGCACTGAGCACCCTGAGCACTGAGCACCCCGCACCCCGAGTACTGAGCACCCAGCACATCGAGAACTGAGCACCCAGCGCCCCGAGCACTGAGCACCCAGCACCCCGAGCACTGAGCACTGAGCACCCTGAGCACTGAGCACACAGCACCCAGAGTACTGAGCACTGAGCACCCAGAGCACTGAGCACCCAGCACCCCGAGTACTGAGCACTGAGCACCCTGAGTACTGAGCACCCAGCACCCTGAGCACTGAGTACCCAGCACCCTGAGCACTGAGCACCCAGCACCCTGAGCACTGAGCACCCAGCACCCTGAGCACTGAGCACCCAGCACCCTGAGTACTGAGCACTGAGCACCCAGCACCCCGAGCACTGAACACCCAGCACCCCGAGTACTGAGCACTGAGCACCCTGAGTACTGAGCACCCAGCACCCTGAGCACGGAGTACCCAGCACCCTGAGCACTGAGCACCCAGCACCCTGAGTTCTGAGCACCCAGCACCCTGAGCACCGAGCACCCAGCACCCTGAGCACTGAGCACCCAGCACCCTGAGTAGTGAGCACCCAACGTACTGAGCACCGAGCACCCCGTGCACTGAGCACCCAGCACCCTAAGTACTGAGCACCGAGCACCCCGAGCACTGAGCACCCAGCACCCTGAGTACTGAGCTCTGAGCACACTGAGCACTGAGCACCCAGTGCCCCGAGCACCGAGCACCCTGAGCACTGAGCACCCTGAATACTGAGCACCCAGCACATTGAGCATTGAGTACCCAGCACCCTGAGCACTGAGCACCCAGCACCCTGAGCACTGAGCACCCAGCACCCTGAGCACTGAGCACCCAGCACCCTGAGTACTGAGCTCCGAGCACCCCGAGCACTGAGCACCCAGCACCCCGAGCACCGAGCACCCTGAGCACTGAGCACCCAGCACCCTGAGTACTGAGCACCCAGGACCCTGAGCAATGAGCACCCTGAGTACTGAGCACCCAGCACCTTGAGCACTGAGCACCGAGCACCCCGAGCACTGAGCACCCAGCACCCCGATCACTGAGCACCCAGCACCCCGAGCACTGAGCACCCAGCACCCTGAGTACTGAGCACCCAGAACCCTGAGTACTGAGCACCCAGCACCCTGAGCACTGAGCACCCAGCACCCCGAGCACTGAGCACCCAGCACCCTGAGTACTGAGCACCCAGCACCCTGAGCACTGAGCACCCAGCACCCTGAGCACTGAGCACCCAGCACACTGAGCACTGAGAACCCAGCAACCTGAGTAGTGAGCACCCAACGTACTGAGCACCGAGCACCCCGAGCACTGAGCACCCAGCACCCTGAGTACTGAGCACCGATCACCCCGAGAACTGAGCACCCAGCACCCTGAGTACTGATCTACGAGCACCCCAAGCACTGAGCACCCAGCACCCTGAGTACTAAGCACCGAGCACCCTGAGTACTGAGCACCCAGTACCCTGAGCACTGAACACACAGCACCCTGAGTACTGAGCACCCCGAGCACTGATCACCCAGCACCCTGAGCACTGAGCACCCAGCACCCTGAGTACTGAGCACCCAGCACCCTGAGTACTGAGCACCCAGCACACTGAGTACTGAACAACCAGCACCCTGAGCACTGAGCACTGAGCACCCTGAGCACTGAGTACTGAGCACTGAGCACCCTGAGCACTGAGCACCCCGCACCCCGAGTACTGAGCACCCAGCACCCCGAGAACTGAGCACCCAGCGCCCCGAGCACTGAGCACCCAGCACCCCGAGCACTGAGCACTGAGCACCCTGAGCACTGAGCACACAGCACCCCGAGTACTGAGCACTGAGCACCCTGAGCACTGAGCACCCAGCACCCCGAGTACTGAGCACTGAGCACCCTGAGTACTGAGCACCCAGCACCCTGAGCACTGAGTACCCAGCACCCTGAGCACTGAGCACCCAGCACCCTGAGCACTGAGCACCCAGCACCCTGAGCACTGAGCACCCAGCACCCTGAGTACTGAGCACTGAGCACCCAGCACCCCGAGCACTGAACACCCAGCACCCCGAGTACTGAGCACTGAGCACCCTGAGTAATGAGCACCCAGCACCCTGAGCACTGAGTACCCAGCACCCTGAGCACTGAGCACCCAGCACCCTGAGTTCTGAGCACCCAGCACCCTGAGCACCGAGCACCCAGCACCCTGAGCACTGAGCACCCAGCACCCTGAATAGTGAGCACCCAACGTACTGAGCACCGAGCACCCCGTGCACTGAGCACCCAGCACCCTAAGTACTGAGCACCGAGCACCCCGAGCACTGAGCACCCAGCACCCTGAGTACTGAGTACTGAGCTCTGAGCACCCTGAGCACTGAGCACCCAGTGCCCCGAGCACCGAGCACCCTGAGCACTGAGCACCCAGCACCCTGAGCAATGAGCACCCTGAATACTGAGCACCCAGCACCTTGAGCATTGAGTACCCAGCACCCTGAGCACTGAGCACCCAGCACCCTGAGCACTGAGCACCCAGCACCCTGAGCACTGAGCACCCAGCACCCTGAGTACTGAGCACTGAGCACCCAGCACCCCGAGCACTGAACACCCAGCACCCCGAGTACTGAGCACTGAGCACCCTGAGTACTGAGCACCCAGCACCCTGAGCACTGAGTACCCAGCACCCTGAGCACTGAGCACCCAGCACCCTGAGTACTGAGCACCCAGCACCCTGAGCACCGAGCACCCAGCACCCTGAGCACTGAGCACCCAGCACCCTGAGTAGTGAGCACCCAACGTACTGAGCACCGAGCACCCCGAGCACTGAGCACCCAGCACCCTGAGTACTGAGCACCGAGCACCCCGAGCACTGAGCACCCAGCACCCTGAGTACTGAGCTCTGAGCACCCTGAGCACTGAGCACCCAGTGCCCCGAGCACCGAGCACGCTGAGCACTGAGCACCCAGCACCCTGAGCAATGAGCACCCTGAGTACTGAGCACCCAGCACCTTGAGCACTGAGCACCGAGAACCCCGAGCACTGAGCACCCAGCACCCGGAGTACTGAGCACCCAGCACCCTGAGTACTAAGCACCGAGCACCCTGAGTACTGAGCACCCAGCACCCTGAGCACTGAACACACAGCACCCTGAGTATTGAGCACCTCGAGCACTGAGCACCCAGCACCCTGAGTACTGAGCACCGAGCTCCCCGAGCACTGAGCACCCAGCACTGCGAGCACTGAGCACCCAGCACCCGAGCACTGAGCACCCAGCACCCTGAGTAATGAGCACCCAGCACCCTGAGTACTGAGCACCCAGCATCCTGAGCACTGAGTACCCAGCACCCTGAGCACTGAGCACCCAGCACCCTGAGCACTGAGCACCCAGCACCCTGAGTACTGAGCACCCAGCACCCTGAGCACTGAGCACCCAGCGCCCCGAGCACTGAGCACCCAGCACCCTGAGCACTGAGCACTGAGCACCCTGAGCACTGAGCACACAGCACCCCGAGTACTGAGCACTGAGCACCCTGAGCACTGAGCACCCAGCACACCGAGTACTGAGCACTGAGCACCCTGAGTTCTGAGCACCCAGCACCCTGAGCACTGAGTACCCAGCACCCTGAGCACTGAGCACCTAGCACCCTGAGCACTGAGCACCCAGCACCCTGAGCACTGAGCACCCAGCACCCTGAGTACTGAGCACTGAGCACCCAGCACCCTGAGCACTGAGCACCCAGCACACTGAGCACTGAGCACCCAGCAACCTGAGTAGTGAGCACCCAACGTACTGAGCACCGAGCACCCCGAGCACTGAGCACCCAGCACCCTGAGTACTGAGCACCGATCACCCCGAGAACTGAGCACCCAGCACCCTGAGTACTGATCTCCGAGCACCCCGAGCACTGAGCACCCAGCACCCGGAGTACTGAGCACCCAGCACCCTGAGTACTAAGCACCGAGCACCCTGAGTACTGAGCAGCCAGTACCCTGAGCACTGAACTCACAGCACCCTGAGTACTGAGCACCCCGAGCACTGATCACCCAGCACCCTGAGCACTGAGCACCCAGCACCCTGAGTACTGAGCACCCAGCACCCTGAGTACTGAACAACCAGCACCCTGAGCACTGAGCACTGAGCACCCTGAGCACTGAGTACTGAGCACTGAGCACCCTGAGCACTGAGCACCCCGCACCCCGAGTACTGAGCACCCAGCACCCCGAGAACTGAGCACCCAGCGCCCCGAACACTGAGCACCCAGCACCCCGAGCACTGAGCACTGAGCACCCTGAGCACTGAGCACACAGCACCCCGAGTACTGAGCACTGAGCACCCTGAGCACTGAGCACCCAGCACCCCGAGTACTGAGCACTGAGCACCCTGAGTACTGAGCACCCAGCACCCTGAGCACTGAGTACCCAGCACCCTGAGCACTGAGCACCCAGCACCCTGAGCACTGAGCACCCAGCACCCTGAGCACTGAGCACCCAGCACCCTGAGTACTGAGCACTGAGCACCCAGCACCCCGAGCACTGAACACCCAGCACCCCGAGTACTGAGCACTGAGCACCCTGAGTACTGAGCACCCAGCACCCTGAGCACTGAGTACCCAGCACCCTGAGCACTGAGCACCCAGCACCCTGAGTTCTGAGCACCCAGCACCCTGAGCACCGAGCACCCAGCACCCTGAGCACTGAGCACCCAGCACCCTGAGTAGTGAGCACCCAACGTACTGAGCACCGAGCACCCCGTGCACTGAGCACCCAGCACCCTAAGTACTGAGCACCGAGCACCCCGAGCACTGAGCACCCAGCACCCTGAGTACTGAGCTCTGAGCACCCTGAGCACTGAGCACCCAGTGCCCCGAGCACCGAGCACCCTGAGCACTGAGCACCCAGCACCCTGAGCAATGAGCACCCTGAATACTGAGCACCCAGCACCTTGAGCATTGAGTACCCAGCACCCTGAGCACTGAGCACCCAGCACCCTGAGCACTGAGCACCCAGCACCCTGAGCACTGAGCACCCAGCACCCTGAGTACTGAGCTCCGAGCACCCCGAGCACTGAGCACCCAGCACCCCGAGCACCGAGCACCCTGAGCACTGAGCACCCAGCACCCTGAGTACTGAGCACCCAGGACCCTGAGCAATGAGCACCCTGAGTACTGAGCACCCAGCACCTTGAGCACTGAGCACCGATCACCCCGAGCACTGAGCACCCAGCACCCCGATCACTGAGCACCCAGCACCCCGAGCACTGAGCACCCAGCACCCTGAGTACTGAGCACCCAGAACCCTGAGTACTGAGCACCCAGCACCCTGAGCACTGAGCACCCAGCACCCCGAGCACTGAGCACCCAGCACCCTGAGTACTGAGCACCCAGCACCCTGAGCACTGAGCACCCAGCACCCTGAGCACTGAGCACCCAGCACACTGAGCACTGAGCACCCAGCAACCTGAGTAGTGAGCACCCAACGTACTGAGCACCGAGCACCCCGAGCACTGAGCACCCAGCATCCTGAGTACTGAGCACCGATCACCCCGAGAACTGAGCACGCAGCACCCTGAGTACTGATCTACGAGCACCCCGAGCACTGAGCACCCAGCACCCGGAGTACTGAGCACCCAGCACCCTGAGTACTAAGCACCGAGCACCCTGAGTACTGAGCACCCAGTACCCTGAGCACTGAACACACAGCACCCTGAGTACTGAGCACCCCGAGCACTGATCACCCAGCACCCTGAGCACTGAGCACCCAGCACCCTGAGTACTGAGCACCCAGCACCCTGAGTACTGAACAACCAGCACCCTGAGCACTGAGCACTGAGCACCCTGAGCACTGAGTACTGAGCACTGAGCACCCTGAGCACTGAGCACCCCGCACCCCGAGTACTGAGCACCCAGCACCCCAAGAACTGAGCACCCAGCGCCCCGAGCACTGAGCACCCAGCACCCCGAGCACTGAGCACTGAGCACCCTGAGCACTGAGCACACAGCACCCCGAGTACTGAGCACTGAGCACCCTGAGCACTGAGCACCCAGCACCCCGAGTACTGAGCACTGAGCACCCTGAGTACTGAGCACCCAGCACCCTGAGCACTGAGTACCCAGCACCCTGAGCACTGAGCACCCAGCACCCTGAGCACTGAGCACCCAGCACCCTGAGCACTGAGCACCCAGCACCCTGAGTACTGAGCACTGAGCACCCAGCACCCCGAGCACTGAACACCCAGCACCCCGAGTACTGAGCACTGAGCACCCTGAGTACTGAGCACCCAGCACCCTGAGCACTGAGCACCCAGCACCCTGAGCACTGAGTACCCAGCACCCTGAGCACTGAGCACCCAGCACCCTGAGTACTGAACAACCAGCACCCTGAGCACTGAGCACTGAGCACCCTGAGCACTGAGTACTGAGCACTGAGCACCCTGAGCACTGAGCACCCCGCACCCCGAGTACTGAGCACCCAGCACCCCGAGAACTGAGCACCCAGCGCCCCGAACACTGAGCACCCAGCACCCCGAGCACTGAGCACTGAGCACCCTGAGCACTGAGCACACAGCACCCCGAGTACTGAGCACTGAGCACCCTGAGCACTGAGCACCCAGCACCCCGAGTACTGAGCACTGAGCACCCTGAGTACTGAGCACCCAGCACCCTGAGCACTGAGTACCCAGCACCCTGAGCACTGAGCACCCAGCACCCTGAGCACTGAGCACCCAGCACCCTGAGCACTGAGCACCCAGCACCCTGAGTACTGAGCACTGAGCACCCAGCACCCCGAGCACTGAACACCCAGCACCCCGAGTACTGAGCACTGAGCACCCTGAGTACTGAGCACCCAGCACCCTGAGCACTGAGTACCCAGCACCCTGAGCACTGAGCACCCAGCACCCTGAGTTCTGAGCACCCAGCACCCTGAGCACCGAGCACCCAGCACCCTGAGCACTGAGCACCCAGCACCCTGAGTAGTGAGCACCCAACGTACTGAGCACCGAGCACCCCGTGCACTGAGCACCCAGCACCCTAAGTACTGAGCACCGAGCACCCCGAGCACTGAGCACCCAGCACCCTGAGTACTGAGCTCTGAGCACCCTGAGCACTGAGCACCCAGTGCCCTGAGCACCGAGCACCCTGAGCACTGAGCACCCAGCACCCTGAGCAATGAGCACCCTGAATACTGAGCACCCAGCACCTTGAGCATTGAGTACCCAGCACCCTGAGCACTGAGCACCCAGCACCCTGAGCACTGAGCACCCAGCACCCTGAGCACTGAGCACCCAGCACCCTGAGTACTGAGCACTGAGCACCCAGCACCCCGAGCACTGAACACACAGCACCCCGAGTACTGAGCACTAAGCACCCTGAGTACTGAGCACCCAGCACCCTGAGCACTGAGTACCCAGCACCCTGAGCACTGAGCACCCAGCACCCTGAGTACTGAGCACCCAGCACCCTGAGCACCGAGCACCCAGCACCCTGAGCACTGAGCACCCAGCACCCTGAGTAGTGAGCACCCAACGTACTGAGCACCGAGCACCCCGAGCACTGAGCACCCAGCACCCTGAGTACTGAGCACCGAGCACCCCGAGCACTGAGCACCCAGCACCCTGAGTACTGAGCTCTGAGCACCCTGAGCACTGAGCACCCAGTGCCCCGAGCACCGAGCACGCTGAGCACTGAGCACCCAGCACCCTGAGCAATGAGCACCCTGAGTACTGAGGACCCAGCACCTTGAGCACTGAGCACCGAGAACCCCGAGCACTGAGCACCCAGCACCCGGAGTACTGAGCACCCAGCACCCTGAGTACTAAGCACCGAGCACCCTGAGTACTGAGCACCCAGCACCCTGAGCACTGAACACACAGCACCCTGAGTATTGAGCACCCCGAGCACTGAGCACCCAGCACCCGGAGTACTGAGCACCCAGCACCCTGAGTACTAAGCACCGAGCACCCTGAGTACTGAGCACCCAGCACCCTGAGTACTAAGCACCGAGCACCCTGAGTACTGAGCACCCAGCACCCTGAGCACTGAACACACAGCACCCTGAGTATTGAGCACCTCGAGCACTGAGCACCCAGCACCCTGAGTACTGAGCACCGAGCTCCCCGAGCACTGAGCACCCAGCACCGCGAGCACTGAGCACCCAGCACCCGAGCACTGAGCACCCAGCACCCTGAGTAATGAGCACCCAGCACCCTGAGTACTGAGCACCCAGCATCCTGAGCACTGAGTACCCAGCACCCTGAGCACTGAGCACCCAGCACCCTGAGCACTGAGCACACAGCACCCTGAGCACTGAACACCCAGCACCCTGAGTACTGAGCACTGAGCACCGAGCACAACGAGCAATGAGCACCCAGCACCCTGAGTACTGAGCACTGAGCACCCAGCACCCCGAGCACTGAGCACCCAGCACCCTGAGCACTGAGCACCCAGCACCCGAGTACTGAGCACCCAGCACCCTGAGTACTGAGCACCCAGCACCCTGAGTACTGAGCGCCCAGCACCCCGAGTACTGAGCACCCAGCACCCTGAGTACTGAGCACCCAGCACCCTGAGCACTGAGCACCCAGCGCCCCGAGCACTGAGCACCCAGCACCCTGAGCACTGAGCACTGAGCACCCTGAGCACTGAGCACACAGCACCCCGAGTACTGAGCACTGAGCACCCTGAGCACTGAGCACCCAGCACACCGAGTACTGAGCACTGAGCACCCTGAGTTCTGAGCACCCAGCACCCTGAGCACTGAGTACCCAGCACCCTGAGCACTGAGCACCTAGCACCCTGAGCACTGAGCACCCAGCACCCTGAGCACTGAGCACCCAGCACCCTGAGTACTGAGCACTGAGCACCCAGCACCCTGAGCACTGAGCACCCAGCACACTGAGCACTGAGCACCCAGCAACCTGAGTAGTGAGCACCCAACGTACTGAGCACCGAGCACCCCGAGCACTGAGCACCCAGCACCCTGAGTACTGAGCACCGATCACCCCGAGAACTGAGCACCCAGCACCCTGAGTACTGATCTCCGAGCACCCCGAGCACTGAGCACCCAGCACCCGGAGTACTGAGCACCCAGCACCCTGAGTACTAAGCACCGAGCACCCTGAGTACTGAGCAGCCAGTACCCTGAGCACTGAACTCACAGCACCCTGAGTACTGAGCACCCCGAGCACTGATCACCCAGCACCCTGAGCACTGAGCACCCAGCACCCTGAGTACTGAGCACCCAGCACCCTGAGTACTGAACAACCAGCACCCTGAGCACTGAGCACTGAGCACCCTGAGCACTGAGTACTGAGCACTGAGCACCCTGAGCACTGAGCACCCCGCACCCCGAGTACTGAGCACCCAGCACCCCGAGAACTGAGCACCCAGCGCCCCGAACACTGAGCACCCAGCACCCCGAGCACTGAGCACTGAGCACCCTGAGCACTGAGCACACAGCACCCCGAGTACTGAGCACTGAGCACCCTGAGCACTGAGCACCCAGCACCCCGAGTACTGAGCACTGAGCACCCTGAGTACTGAGCACCCAGCACCCTGAGCACTGAGTACCCAGCACCCTGAGCACTGAGCACCCAGCACCCTGAGCACTGAGCACCCAGCACCCTGAGCACTGAGCACCCAGCACCCTGAGTACTGAGCACTGAGCACCCAGCACCCCGAGCACTGAACACCCAGCACCCCGAGTACTGAGCACTGAGCACCCTGAGTACTGAGCACCCAGCACCCTGAGCACTGAGTACCCAGCACCCTGAGCACTGAGCACCCAGCACCCTGAGTTCTGAGCACCCAGCACCCTGAGCACCGAGCACCCAGCACCCTGAGCACTGAGCACCCAGCACCCTGAGTAGTGAGCACCCAACGTACTGAGCACCGAGCACCCCGTGCACTGAGCACCCAGCACCCTAAGTACTGAGCACCGAGCACCCCGAGCACTGAGCACCCAGCACCCTGAGTACTGAGCTCTGAGCACCCTGAGCACTGAGCACCCAGTGCCCCGAGCACCGAGCACCCTGAGCACTGAGCACCCAGCACCCTGAGCAATGAGCACCCTGAATACTGAGCACCCAGCACCTTGAGCATTGAGTACCCAGCACCCTGAGCACTGAGCACCCAGCACCCTGAGCACTGAGCACCCAGCACCCTGAGCACTGAGCACCCAGCACCCTGAGTACTGAGCTCCGAGCACCCCGAGCACTGAGCACCCAGCACCCCGAGCACCGAGCACCCTGAGCACTGAGCACCCAGCACCCTGAGTACTGAGCACCCAGGACCCTGAGCAATGAGCACCCTGAGTACTGAGCACCCAGCACCTTGAGCACTGAGCACCGAGCACCCCGAGCACTGAGCACCCAGCACCCCGATCACTGAGCACCCAGCACCCCGAGCACTGAGCACCCAGCACCCTGAGTACTGAGCACCCAGAACCCTGAGTACTGAGCACCCAGCACCCTGAGCACTGAGCACCCAGCACCCCGAGCACTGAGCACCCAGCACCCTGAGTACTGAGCACCCAGCACCCTGAGCACTGAGCACCCAGCACCCTGAGCACTGAGCACCCAGCACACTGAGCACTGAGCACCCAGCAACCTGAGTAGTGAGCACCCAACGTACTGAGCACCGAGCACCCCGAGCACTGAGCACCCAGCACCCTGAGTACTGAGCACCGATCACCCCGAGAACTGAGCACGCAGCACCCTGAGTACTGATCTACGAGCACCCCGAGCACTGAGCACCCAGCACCCGGAGTACTGAGCACCCAGCACCCTGAGTACTAAGCACCGAGCACCCTGAGTACTGAGCACCCAGTACCCTGAGCACTGAACACACAGCACCCTGAGTACTGAGCACCCCGAGCACTGATCACCCAGCACCCTGAGCACTGAGCACCCAGCACCCTGAGTACTGAGCACCCAGCACCCTGAGTACTGAACAACCAGCACCCTGAGCACTGAGCACTGAGCACCCTGAGCACTGAGTACTGAGCACTGAGCACCCTGAGCACTGAGCACCCCGCACCCCGAGTACTGAGCACCCAGCACCCCGAGAACTGAGCACCCAGCGCCCCGAGCACTGAGCACCCAGCAACCCGAGCACTGAGCACTGAGCACCCTGAGCACTGAGCACACAGCACCCCGAGTACTGAGCACTGAGCACCCTGAGCACTGAGCACCCAGCACCCCGAGTACTGAGCACTGAGCACCCTGAGTACTGAGCACCCAGCACCCTGAGCACTGAGTACCCAGCACCCTGAGCACTGAGCACCCAGCACCCTGAGCACTGAGCACCCAGCACCCTGAGCACTGAGCACCCAGCACCCTGAGTACTGAGCACTGAGCACCCAGCACCCCGAGCACTGAACACCCAGCACCCCGAGTACTGAGCACTGAGCACCCTGAGTACTGAGCACCCAGCACCCTGAGCACTGAGTACCCAGCACCCTGAGCACTGAGCACCCAGCACCCTGAGTTCTGAGCACCCAGCACCCTGAGCACCGAGCACCCAGCACCCTGAGCACTGAGCACCCAGCACCCTGAGTAGTGAGCACCCAACGTACTGAGCACCGAGCACCCCGTGCACTGAGCACCCAGCACCCTAAGTACTGAGCACCGAGCACCCCGAGCACTGAGCACCCAGCACCCTGAGTACTGAGCTCTGAGCACCCTGAGCACTGAGCACCCAGTGCCCCGAGCACCGAGCACCCTGAGCACTGAGCACCCAGCACCCTGAGCAATGAGCACCCTGAATACTGAGCACCCAGCACCTTGAGCATTGAGTACCCAGCACCCTGAGCACTGAGCACCCAGCACCCTGAGCACTGAGCACCCAGCACCCTGAGCACTGAGCACCCAGCACCCTGAGTACTGAGCACTGAGCACCCAGCACCCCGAGCACTGAACACACAGCACCCCGAGTACTGAGCACTAAGCACCCTGAGTACTGAGCACCCAGCACCCTGAGCACTGAGTACCCAGCACCCTGAGCACTGAGCACCCAGCACCCTGAGTACTGAGCACCCAGCACCCTGAGCACCGAGCACCCAGCACCCTGAGCACTGAGCACCCAGCACCCTGAGTAGTGAGCACCCAACGTACTGAGCACCGAGCACCCCGAGCACTGAGCACCCAGCACCCTGAGTACTGAGCACCGAGCACCCCGAGCACTGAGCACCCAGCACCCTGAGTACTGAGCTCTGAGCACCCTGAGCACTGAGCACCCAGTGCCCCGAGCACCGAGCACGCTGAGCACTGAGCACCCAGCACCCTGAGCAATGAGCACCCTGAGTACTGAGGACCCAGCACCTTGAGCACTGAGCACCGAGAACCCCGAGCACTGAGCACCCAGCACCCGGAGTACTGAGCACCCAGCACCCTGAGTACTAAGCACCGAGCACCCTGAGTACTGAGCACCCAGCACCCTGAGCACTGAACACACAGCACCCTGAGTATTGAGCACCCCGAGCACTGAGCACCCAGCACCCGGAGTACTGAGCACCCAGCACCCTGAGTACTAAGCACCGAGCACCCTGAGTACTGAGCACCCAGCACCCTGAGCACTGAACACACAGCACCCTGAGTATTGAGCACCTCGAGCACTGAACACACAGCACCCTGAGTACTGAGCACCGAGCACCCCGAGCACGGAGCACCCAGCACCCTGAGTACTGAGCTCTGAGCACCCTGAGCACTGAGCACACAGTGCCCCGAGCACCGAGCACCCTGAGCACTGAGCACCCAGCACCCTGAGCAATGAGCACCATGAGTACTGAGCACCCAGCACCTTGAGCACTGAGCACTGAGAACCCTGAGCACTGAGCACCCAGCACCCGGAGTTCTGAGCACCCAGCACCCTGAGTACTAAGCACCGAGCACCCTGAGTACTGAGCACCCAGCACCCTGAGCACTGAACACACAGCACCCTGAGTACTGAGCACTGAGCACCCAGCACAACGAGCACTGAGCACCCAGCACCCTGAGTACTGAGCACTGAGCACCCAGCACCCCGAGCACTGAGCACCCAGCACCCTGAGCACTGAGCACCCAGCACCCGAGTACTGAGCACCCAGCACCCTGAGTACTGAGCACCCAGCACCCTCAGTACTGAGCACCCAGCACCCCGAGTACTGAGCACCCAGCACCCTGAGTACTGAGCACCCAGCACCCTGAGCACTGAGCACCCAGCACCCCGAGCACTGAGCACCCAGCACCCT
Source organism: Microtus oregoni (assembly GCF_018167655.1). Lineage (NCBI taxonomy): Eukaryota > Metazoa > Chordata > Mammalia > Rodentia > Cricetidae > Microtus > Microtus oregoni. The sequence goes on along the minus strand of NW_024543271.1, from coordinate 1,232,995 downwards.
GAATACTGAGCACCCAGCACCCTGAGCACTGAGCACCCAGCACCCTGAGCACTGAGCACCCAGCACACTGAGCACTGAGCACCCAGCACCCTGAGTAGTGAGCACCCAATGTACTCAGCACCGAGCACTCCGAGCACTGAGCACCCAGCACTCTGAGTACTGAGCACCGATCACCCCGAGAACTGAGCACCCATCACCCTGAGTACTGAGCTCGGAGCACCCCGAGCACTGAGCACCCAGCACCCGGAGTACTGAGCACCCAGCACCCTGAGTACTAAGCACCGATCACCCTGAGTACTGAGCACCCAGTACCCTGAGCACTGAACACACAGCACCCTGAGTACTGAGCACCCCGAGCACTGAGCACCCAGCACCCTGAGCACTGAGCACCCAGCACCCTGAGTACTGAGCACCCAGCACCCTGAGTACTGAACACCCAGCACCCTGAGCACTGAGCACTGAGCACCCTGAGCACTGAGCACCCAGCACCCCGAGTACTGAGCCCTGAGCACCCTGAGTACTGAGCACCCAGCACCCTGAGCACTGAGCACCCAGCACCCTGAGCAATGAGCACCCAACACCCTGAGTACTGAGCACTGAGCACCCAGCACCCCGAGCACTGAACACCCAGCACCCTGAGTACTGAGCACTGAGCACCCAGCACCCCGAGCACTGAGCACCCAGCACCCTGAGCACTGAGCACCCAGCACCCGAGTACTGAGCACCCAGGACCCTGAGTACTGAGCACCCAGCACCCTGAGTACTGAGCACCCAGCACCCCGAGCACTGAGCACCCAACACCCTGAGTACTGAGCACCCAGCACCCTGAGCACCGAGCACCCAGCACCCTGAGCACTGAGTACCCAGCACCCTGAGTAGTGAGCACCCAACGTACTGAGCACCGAGCACCCCGAGCACTGAGCACCCAGCACCCTGAGTACTGAGCACCGAGCACCCCGAGAACTGAGCACCCAGCACCCTGAGTACTGAGCTCCGAGCACCCTGAGCACTGAGCACCCAGTGCCCCGAGCACCGAGCACCCTGAGCACTGAGCACCCAGCACCCTGAGCAATGAGCACCCTGAGTACTGAGCACCCAGCACCCTGAGTACTGAGCACCGAGCACCCCGAGCACTGAGCACCCAGCACCCTGAGTACTGAGCTCCGAGCACCCTGAGCACTGAGCACCCAGTGCCCCGAGCACCGAGCACCCTGAGCACTGAGCACCCAGCACCCAGAGTACTGAGCACCCAGCGCCCCGAGCACTGAACACACAGCACCCTGAGTACTGAGCACCTCGAGCACTGAGCACCCAGCACCCTGAGTACTGAGCACCTCGAGCACTGAGCACCCAGCACCGCGAGCACTGAGCACATAGCACCCCGAGCACTGAGCACCCAGCACCCCGAGCACTGAGCACCCAGCACCGCGAGCACAGAGCACATAGCACCCCGAGCACTGAGCACCCAGCACCCTGAGTACTGTGTACCCAGCAGCCTGAGCACTGAGCACCCAGCACCCTGAGCACTGAGCACACAGCACCCTGAGCACTGAGCACCCAGCACCCTGAGCACTGAACACACAGCACCCTGAGTACTGAGCACCTCGAGCACTGAGCACCCAGCACCGCGAGCACTGAGCACCCAGCACCCGAGCACTGAGCACCCAGCACCCTGAGTAATGAGCACCCAGCACCCTGAGTACTGAGCACCCAGCACCCTGAGCACTGAGTACCCAGCACCCTGAGCACTGAGCACGCAGCACCCTGAGCACTGAGCACACAGCTCCCTGAGCACTGAACACCCAGCACCCTGAGTACTGAGCACTGAGCACCCAGCGCAACGAGCACTGAGCACCGAGCACCCTGAGCACTGAGCACCCAGCACCCGGAGTACTGAGCACCCAGCGCCCCGAGCACTGAACACACAGCACCCTGAGTACTGAGCACCTTGAGCACTGAGCACCCAGCACCCTGAGTACTGAGCACCGAGCACCCCGAGCACTGAGCACCCAGCACCGCGAGCACTGAGCACATAGCACCCCGAGCACTGAGCACCCAGCACCCCGAGCACTGAGCACCCAGCACCGCGAGCACAGAGCACCTAGCACCCCGAGCACTGAGCACCCAGCACCCTGAGTACTGTGTACCCAGCAGCCTGAGCACTGAGCACCCAGCACCCTGAGCACTGAGCACACAACACCCTGAGCACTGAGCACCCAGCACCCTGAGTACTAAGCACCGAGCACCCTGAGTACTGAGCACCCAGCACCCTGAGCACTGAACACACAGCACCCTGAGTACTGAGCACCTCGAGCACTGAGCACCCAGCACCGCGAGCACTGAGCACCCAGCACCCGAGCACTGAGCACCCAGCACCCTGAGTAATGAGCACCCAGCACCCTGAGTACTGAGCACCCAGCACCCTGAGCACTGAGTACCCAGCACCCTGAGCACTGAGCACGCAGCACCCTGAGCACTGAGCACACAGCACCCTGAGCACTGAACACCCAGCACCCTGAGTACTGAGCACTGAGCACCCAGCACAAAGAGCACTGAGCACCCAGCACCCTGAGTACTGAGCACTGAGCACCCAGCACCCCGAGCACTGAGCACCCAGCACCCTGAGCACTGAGCACCCAGCACCCGAGTACTGAGCACCCAGCACACTGAGTACTGAGCACCCAGCACCCTGAGTACTGAGCGCCCAGCACCCCGAGTACTGAGCACCCAGCACCCTGAGTACTGAGCACCCAGCACCCTGAGCACTGAGCACCCAGCACCCCGAGCACTGAGCACCCAGCACCCTGAATACTGAGCACCCAGCACCCTGAGCACTGAGCACCCAGCACCCTGAGCACTGAGCACCCAGCACACTGAGCACCCAGCACCCTGAGTAGTGAGCACCCAATGTACTCAGCACCGAGCACCCCGAGCACTGAGCACCCAGCTCTCTGAGTACTGAGCACCGATCACCCCGAGAACTGAGCACCCATCACCCTGAGTACTGAGCTCGGAGCACCCCGAGCACTGAGCACCCAGCACCCGGAGTACTGAGCACCCAGCACCCTGAGTACTAAGCACCGATCACCCTGAGTACTGAGCACCCAGTACCCTGAGCACTGAACACACAGCACCCTGAGTACTTTGCACCCCGAGCACTGAGCACCCAGCACCCTGAGCACTGAGCACCCAGCACCCTGAGTACTGAGCACCCAGCACCCTGAGTACTGAGCACCCAGCACACCGAGCACTGAGCACCCAGCGCCCCGAGCACTGAGCACCCGGCACCCTGAGCACTGAGCACTGAGCACCCTGAGCACTGAGCACCCAGCACCCCGAGTACTGAGCCCTGAGCACCCTGAGTACTGAGCACCCAGCACCCTGAGCACTGAGCACCCAGCACCCTGAGCACTTAGCACCCAACACCCTGAGTACTGAGCACTGAGAACCCAGCACCCCGAGCACTGAACACCCAGCACCCTGGGTACTGAGCACTGAGCACCCAGCACCCCGAGCACTGAGCACCCAGCACCCTGAGCACTGAGCACCCAGCACCCGAGTACTGAGCACCCAGGACCCTGAGTACTGAGCACCCAGCACCCTGAGCACTTAGCACCCAACACCCTGAGTACTGAGCACTGAGCACCCAGCACCCCGAGCACTGAACACCCAGCACCCTGAGTACTGAGCACTGAGCACCCAGCACCCCGAGCACTGAACACCCAGCACCCTGAGTACTGAGCACTGAGCACCCAGCACCCCGAGCACTGAGCACCCAGCACCCTGAGCACTGAGCACCCAGCACCCGAGTACTGAGCACCCAGGACCCTGAGTACTGAGCACCCAGCACCCTGAGTACTGAGCACCGAGCACCCCGAGCACTGAGCACCCAGCACCCTGAGTACTGAGCTCTGAGCACCCTGAGCACTGAGCACCCAGTGCCCCGAGCACCGAGCACCCTGAGCACTGAGCACCCAGCACCCTGAGCAATGAGCACCCTGAGTACTGAGCACCCAGCACCTTGAGCACTGAGCACCGAGAACCCCGAGCACTGAGCACCCAGCACCCGGAGTACTGAGCACCCAGCACCCTGAGTACTAAGCACCGAGCACCCTGAGTACTGAGCACCCAGCACCCTGAGCACTGAACACACAGCACCCTGAGTATTGAGCACCTCGAGCACTGAGCACCCAGCACCCTGAGTACTGAGCACCGAGCAGCCTGAGCACTGAGCACCCAGCACCCGGAGTACTGAGCACCCAGCGCCCCGAGCACTGAACACACAGCACCCTGAGTACTGAGCACCTCGAGCACTGAGCACCCAGCACCCTGAGTACTGAGCACCGAGCACCCCGAGCACTGAGCACCCAGCACTGCGAGCACTGAGCACCCAGCACCGCGAGCACTGAGCACATAGCACCCCGAGCACTGAGCACCCAGCACCCCGAGCACTGAGCACCCAGCACCGCGAGCACAGAGCACATAGCACCCCGAGCACTGAGCACCCAGCACCCTGAGTACTGTGTACCCAGCAGCCTGAGCACTGAGCACCCAGCACCCTGAGCACTGAGCACACAACACCCTGAGCACTGAGCACCCAGCACCCTGAGTACTAAGCACCGAGCACCCTGAGTACTGAGCACCCAGCACCCTGAGCACTGAACACACAGCACCCTGAGTACTGAGCACCTCGAGCACTGAGCACCCAGCACCGCGAGCACTGAGCACCCAGCACCCGAGCACTGAGCACCCAGCACCCTGAGTAATGAGCACCCAGCACCCTGAGTACTGAGCACCCAGCACCCTGAGCACTGAGTACCCAGCACCCTGAGCACTGAGCACGCAGCACCCTGAGCACTGAGCACACAGCACCCTGAGCACTGAACACCCAGCACCCTGAGTACTGAGCACTGAGCACCCAGCACAACGAGCACTGAGCACCCAGCACCCTGAGTACTGAGCACTGAGCACCCAGCACCCCGAGCACTGAGCACCCAGCACCCTGAGCACTGAGCACCCAGCACCCGAGTACTGAGCACCCAGCACCCTGAGTACTGAGCACCCAGCACCCTGAGTACTGAGCGCCCAGCACCCCGAGTACTGAGCACCCAGCACCCTGAGTACTGAGCACCCAGCACCCTGAGCACTGAGCACCCAGCACCCCGAGCACTGAGCACCCAGCACCCTGAATACTGAGCACCCAGCACCCTGAGCACTGAGCACCCAGCACCCTGAATACTGAGCACCCAGCACCCTGAGCACTGAGCACCCAGCACCCCGAGCACTGAACACCCAGCACCCTGAGTACTGAGCACTGAGCACCCAGCACCCCGAGCACTGAGCACCCAGCACCCTGAGCACTGAGCACCCAGCACCCGAGTACTGAGCACCCAGGACCCTGAGTACTGAGCACCCAGCACCCTGAGTACTGAGCACCGAGCACCCCGAGCACTGAGCACCCAGCACCCTGAGTACTGAGCTCTGAGCACCCTGAGCACTGAGCACCCAGTGCCCCGAGCACCGAGCACCCTGAGCACTGAGCACCCAGCACCCTGAGCAATGAGCACCCTGAGTACTGAGCACCCAGCACCTTGAGCACTGAGCACCGAGAACCCCGAGCACTGAGCACCCAGCACCCGGAGTACTGAGCACCCAGCACCCTGAGTACTAAGCACCGAGCACCCTGAGTACTGAGCACCCAGCACCCTGAGCACTGAACACACAGCACCCTGAGTATTGAGCACCTCGAGCACTGAGCACCCAGCACCCTGAGTACTGAGCACCGAGCAGCCTGAGCACTGAGCACCCAGCACCCGGAGTACTGAGCACCCAGCGCCCCGAGCACTGAACACACAGCACCCTGAGTACTGAGCACCTCGAGCACTGAGCACCCAGCACCCTGAGTACTGAGCACCGAGCACCCCGAGCACTGAGCACCCAGCACTGCGAGCACTGAGCACCCAGCACCGCGAGCACTGAGCACATAGCACCCCGAGCACTGAGCACCCAGCACCCCGAGCACTGAGCACCCAGCACCGCGAGCACAGAGCACATAGCACCCCGAGCACTGAGCACCCAGCACCCTGAGTACTGTGTACCCAGCAGCCTGAGCACTGAGCACCCAGCACCCTGAGCACTGAGCACACAACACCCTGAGCACTGAGCACCCAGCACCCTGAGTACTAAGCACCGAGCACCCTGAGTACTGAGCACCCAGCACCCTGAGCACTGAACACACAGCACCCTGAGTACTGAGCACCTCGAGCACTGAGCACCCAGCACCGCGAGCACTGAGCACCCAGCACCCGAGCACTGAGCACCCAGCACCATGAGTAATGAGCACCCAGCACCCTGAGTACTGAGCACCCAGCACCCTGAGCACTGAGTACCCAGCACCCTGAGCACTGAGCACACAGCACCCTGAGCACTGAACACCCAGCACCCTGAGTACTGAGCACTGAGCACCCAGCACAACGAGCACTGAGCACCCAGCACCCTGAGTACTGAGCACTGAGCACCCAGCACCCCGAGCACTGAGCACCCAGCACCCTGAGCACTGAGCACCCAGCACCCGAGTACTGAGCACCCAGCACCCTGAGTACTGAGCACCCAGCACCCTGAGTACTGAGCGCCCAGCACCCCGAGTACTGAGCACCCAGCACCCTGAGTACTGAGCACCCAGCACCCTGAGCACTGAGCACCCAGCACCCCGAGCACTGAGCACCCAGCACCCTGAATACTGAGCACCCAGCACCCTGAGCACTGAGCACCCAGCACCCTGAGCACTGAGCACCCAGCACACTGAGCACTGAGCACCCAGCACCCTGAGTAGTGAGCACCCAATGTACTCAGCACCGAGCACCCCGAGCACTGAGCACCCAGCACTCTGAGTACTGAGCACCGATCACCCCGAGAACTGAGCACCCATCACCCTGAGTACTGAGCTCGGAGCACCCCGAGCACTGAGCACCCAGCACCCGGAGTACTGAGCACCCAGCACCCTGAGTACTAAGCACCGATCACCCTGAGTACTGAGCACCCAGTACCCTGAGCACTGAACACACAGCACCCGAGTACTGAGCACCCAGGACCCTGAGTACTGAGCACCCAGCACCCTGAGTACTGAGCACCCAGCACCCCGAGCACTGAGCACCCAACACCCTGAGTACTGAGCACCCAGCACCCTGAGCACCGAGCACCCAGCACCCTGAGCACTGAGTACCCAGCACCCTGAGTAGTGAGCACCCAACGTACTGAGCACCGAGCACCCCGAGCACTGAGCACCCAGCACACTGAGTACTGAGCACCGAGCACCCCGAGAACTGAGCACCCAGCACCCTGAGTACTGAGCTCGGAGCACCCTGAGCACTGAGCACCCAGTGCCCCGAGCACCGAGTACCCTGAGCACTGAGCACCCAGCACCCTGAGCAATGAGCACCCTGAGTACTGAGCTCCGAGCACCCTGAGCACTGAGCACCCAGTGCCCCGAGCACCGAGCAACCTGAGCACTGAGCACCCAGCACCCGGAGTACTGAGCACCCAGCGCCCCGAGCACTGAACACACAGCACCCTGAGTATTGAGCACCTCGAGCACTGATCACCCAGCACCCTGAGTACTGAGCACCGAGCACCCCGAGCACTGAGCACCCAGCACCGCGAGCACTGAGCACATAGCACCCCGAGCACTGAGCACCCAGCACCCCGAGCACTGAGCACCCAGCACCGCGAGCACAGAGCACATAGCACCCCGAGCACTGAGCACCCAGCACCCTGAGTACTGTGTACCCAGCAGCCTGAGCACTGAGCACCCAGCACCCTGAGCACTGAGCACACAGCACCCTGAGCACTGAGCACCCAGCACCCTGAGTACTAAGCACCGAGCACCCTGAGTACTGAGCACCCAGCACCCTGAGCACTGAACACACAGCACCCTGAGTACTGAGCACCTCGAGCACTGAGCACCCAGCACCGCGAGCACTGAGCACCCAGCACCCGAGCACTGAGCACCCAGCACCCTGAGTAATGAGCACCCAGCACCCTGAGTACTGAGCTCCCAGCACCCTGAGCACTGAGTACCCAGCACCCTGAGCACTGAGCACGCAGCACCCTGAGCACTGAGCACCCAGCACCCTGAGCACTGAGCACCCAGCACCCTGAGTACTGAGCGCCCAGCACCCCGAGTACTGAGCACCCAGCACCCTGAGCACTGAGCACCCAGCACCCTGAGCACTGAGCACCCAGCACCCCGAGCACTGAGCACCCAGCACCCGAGCACTGAGCACCCAGCACCCGAGTACTGAGCACCCAGCACCCTGAGTACTGAGCACCCAGCACCCTGAGTACTGAGCGCCCAGCACCCCGAGTACTGAGCACCCAGCACCCTGAGTACTGAGCACCCAGCACCCTGAGCACTGAGCACCCAGCACCCCGAGCACTGAGCACCCAGCACCCTGAATACTGAGCACCCAGCACCCTGAGCACTGAGCACCCAGCACTCTGAGCACTGAGCACACAGCACACTGAGCACTGAGCACCCAGCACCCTGAGTAGTGAGCACCCAATGTACTCAGCACCGAGCACCCCGAGCACTGAGCACCCAGCACTCTGAGTACTGAGCACCGATCACCCCGAGAACTGAGCACCCATCACCCTGAGTACTGAGCTCGGAGCACCCCGAGCACTGAGCACCCAGCACCCGGAGTACTGAGCACCCAGCACCCTGAGTACTAAGCACCGATCACCCTGAGTACTGAGCACCCAGTACCCTGAGCACTGAACACACAGCACCCTGAGTACTTAGCACCCCGAGCACTGAGCACCCAGCACCCTGAGCACTGAGCACCCAGCACCCTGAGTACTGAGCACCCAGCACCCTGAGTACTGAGCACCCAGCACACCGAGCACTGAGCACCCAGCGCCCCGAGCACTGAGCACCCGGCACCCTGAGCACTGAGCACTGAGCACCCTGAGCACTGAGCACCCAGCACCCCGAGTACTGAGCCCTGAGCACCCTGAGTACTGAGCACCCAGCACCCTGAGCACTGAGCACCCAGCACCCTGAGCACTTAGCACCCAACACCCTGAGTACTGAGCACTGAGAACCCAGCACCCCGAGCACTGAACACCCAGCACCCTGGGTACTGAGCACTGAGCATCCAGCACCCCGAGCACTGAGCACCCAGCACCCTGAGCACTGAGCACCCAGCACCCGAGTACTTAGCACCCAGGACCCTGAGTACTGAGCACCCAGCACCCTGAGCACTTAGCACCCAACACCCTGAGTACTGAGCACTGAGCACCCAGCACCCCGAGCACTGAACACCCAGCACCCTGAGTACTGAGCACTGAGCACCCAGCAACCCGAGCACTGAGCACCCAGCACCCTGAGCACTGAGCACCCAGCACCCGAGTACTGAGCACCCAGGACCCTGAGTACTGAGCACCCAGCACCCTGAGTACTGAGCACCGAGCACCCCGAGCACTGAGCACCCAGCATCCTGAGTACTGAGCTCTGAGCACCCTGAGCACTGAGCACCCAGTGCCCCGTGCACCGAGCACCCTGAGCACTGAGCACCCAGCACCCTGAGCAATGAGCACCCTGAGTACTGAGCACCCAGCACCTTGAGCACTGAGCACCGAGAACCCCGAGCACTGAGCACCCAGCACCCGGAGTACTGAGCACCCAGCACCCTGAGTACTTAGCACCCTGAGCACTGAGCACACAGCACCCTGAGCACTGAACACCCAGCACCCTGAGTACTGAGCACTGAGCACCCAGCACAACGAGCACTGAGCACCCAGCACCCTGAGTACTGAGCACCCAGCACCCCGAGCACTGAGCACCCAGCACCCTGAGCACTGAGCACCCAGCACCCGAGTACTGAGCACCCAGCACCCTGAGTACTGAGCACCCAGCACCCTGAGTACTGAGCGCCCAGCACCCCGAGTACTGAGCACCCAGCACCCTGAGTACTGAGCACCCAGCACCCTGAGCACTGAGCACCCAGCACCCCGAGCACTGAGCACCCAGCACCCTGAATACTGAGCACCCAGCACCCTGAGCACTGAGCACCCAGCACCCTGAGCACTGAGCACCCAGCACACTGAGCACTGAGCACCCAGCACCCTGAGTAGTGAGCACCCAATGTACTCAGCACCGAGCACCCCGAGCACTGAGCACCCAGCACTCTGAGTACTGAGCACCGATCACCCCGAGAACGGAGCACCCATCACCCTGAGTACTGAGTTCGGAGCACCCCGAGCACTGAGCACCCAGCACCCGGAGTACTGAGCACCCAGCACCCTGAGTACTAAGCACCGATCACCCTGAGTACTGAGCACCCAGTACCCTGAGCACTGAACACACAGCACCCTGAGTACTTAGCACCCCGAGCACTGAGCACCCAGCACCCTGAGCACTGAGCACCCAGCACCCTGAGTACTGAGCACCCAGCACCCTGAGTACTGAGCACCCAGCACACCGAGCACTGAGCACCCAGCGCCCCGAGCACTGAGCACCCGGCACCCTGAGCACTGAGCACTGAGCACCCTGAGCACTGAGCACCCAGCACCCCGAGTACTGAGCCCTGAGCACCCTGAGTACTGAGCACCCAGCACCCTGAGCACTGAGCACCCAGCACCCTGAGCACTTAGCACCCAACACCCTGAGTACTGAGCACTGAGAACCCAGCACCCCGAGCACTGAACACCCAGCACCCTGGGTACTGAGCACTGAGCACCCAGCACCCCGAGCACTGAGCACCCAGCACCCTGAGCACTGAGCACCCAGCACCGGAGTACTGAGCACCCAGGACCCTGAGTACTGAGCACCCAGCACCCTGAGCACTTAGCACCCAACACCCTGAGTAAAGAGCACTGAGCACACAGCACCCCGAGCACTGAACACCCAGCACCCTGAGTACTGAGCACTGAGCACCCTGCACCCCGAGCACTGAGCACCCAGCACCCTGAGCACTGAGCACCCAGCACCCGAGTACTGAGCACCCAGGACCCTGAGTACTGAGCACCCAGCACCCTGAGTACTGAGCACCGAGCACCCCGAGCACTGAGCACCCAGCACCCTGAGTACTGAGCTCTGAGCACCCTGAGCACTGAGCACCCAGTGCCCCGAGCACCGAGCACCCTGAGCACTGAGCACCCAGCACCCTGAGCAATGAGCACCCTGAGTACTGAGCACCCAGCACCTTGAGCACTGAGCACCGAGAACCCCGAGCACTGAGCACCCAGCACCCGGAGTACTGAGCACCCAGCACCCTGAGTACTAAGCACCGAGCACCCTGAGTACTGAGCACCCAACACCCTGAGCACTGAACACACAGCACCCTGAGTATTGAGCACCTCGAGCACTGAGCACCCAGCACCCTGAGTACTGAGCACCGAGCTCCCCGAGCACTGAGCACCCAGCACCGCGAGCACTGAGCACCCAGCACCCGAGCACTGAGCACCCAGCACCCTGAGTAATGAGCACCCAGCACCCTGAGTACTGAGCACCCAGCACCCTGAGCACTGAGTACCCAGCACCCTGAGCACTGAGCACCCAGCACCCTGAGCACTGAGCACCCAGCGCCCCGAGCACTGAGCACCCAGCACCCTGAGCACTGAGCACTGAGCACCCTGAGCACTGAGCACACAGCACCCCGAGTACTGAGCACTGAGCACCCTGAGCACTGAGCACCCAGCACCCCGAGTACTGAGCACTGAGCACCCTGAGTACTGAGCACCCAGCACCCTGAGCACTGAGTACCCAGCACCCCGAGTACTGAGCACCCAGCACCCTGAGTACTGAGCACCCAGCACCCTGAGCACTGAGCACCCAGCGCCCCGAGCACTGAGCACCCAGCACCCTGAGCACTGAGCACTGAGCACCCTGAGCACTGAGCACACAGCACCCCGAGTACTGAGCACTGAGCACCCTGAGCACTGAGCACCCAGCACCCCGAGTACTGAGCACTGAGCACCCTGAGTACTGAGCACCCAGCACCCTGAGCACTGAGTACCCAGCACCCTGAGCACTGAGCACCTAGCACCCTGAGCACTGAGCACCCAGCACCCTGAGCACTGAGCACCCAGCACCCTGAGTACTGAGCACTGAGCACCCAGCACCCTGAGTACTGAGCACCCAGCACCCTGAGCACTGAGTACCCAGCACCCTGAGCACTGAGCACCCAGCACCCTGAGTACTGAGCACCCAGCACCCTGAGCACCGAGACCCCAGCACCCTGAGCACTGAGCACCCAGCACCCTGAGTAGTGAGCACCCAACGTACTGAGCACCGAGCACCCCGAGCACTGAGCACCCAGCACCCTGAGTACTGAGCACCGAGCACCCCGAGCACTGAGCACCCAGCACCCTGAGTACTGAGCTCTGAGCACCCTGAGCACTGAGCACCCAGTGCCCCGAGCACCGAGCACCCTGAGCACTGAGCACACAGCACCCTGAGCAATGAGCACCCTGAGTACTGAGCACCCAGCACCTTGAGCACTGAGTACCCAGCACCCCGAGCACTGAACACACAGCACCCTGAGTACTGAGCACCTCGAGCACTGAGCACCCAGCACCCTGAGTACTGAGCACCGAGCACCCCGAGCACTGAGCACCCAGCACTGCGAGCACTGAGCACCCAGCACCGCGAGCACTGAGCACATAGCACCCCGAGCACTGAGCACCCAGCACCCCGAGCACTGAGCACCCAGCACCGCGAGCACAGAGCACATAGCACCCCGAGCACTGAGCACCCAGCACCCTGAGTACTGTGTACCCAGCAGCCTGAGCACTGAGCACCCAGCACCCTGAGCACTGAGCACACAACACCCTGAGCACTGAGCACCCAGCACCCTGAGTACTAAGCACCGAGCACCCTGAGTACTGAGCACCCAGCACCCTGAGCACTGAACACACAGCACCCTGAGTACTGAGCACCTCGAGCACTGAGCACCCAGCACCGCGAGCACTGAGCACCCAGCACCCGAGCACTGAGCACCCAGCACCCTGAGTAATGAGCACCCAGCACCCTGAGTACTGAGCACCCAGCACCCTGAGCACTGAGTACCCAGCACCCTGAGCACTGAGCACGCAGCACCCTGAGCACTGAGCACCCAGCACCCGAGCACTGAGCACCCAGCACCCTGAGTAATGAGCACCCAGCACCCTGAGTACTGAGCACCCAGCACCCCGAGCACTGAGCACTGAGCACCCGGAGCACTGAGCACACAGCACAACGAGTACTGAGCACTGAGCACCCTGAGCACTGAGCACCCAGCACCCCGAGTACTGAGCACTGAGCACCCTGAGTACTGAGCACCCAGCACCCTGAGCACTGAGCACCCAGCACCCCGAGCACTGAGCACCCAGCACCCTGAGTACTGAGCGCCCAGCACCCCGAGTACTGAGCACCCAGCACCCTGAGTACTGAGCACCCAGCACCCTGAGCACTGAGCACCCAGCACCCCGAGCACTGAGCACCCAGCACCCTGAATACTGAGCACCCAGCACCCTGAGCACTGAGCACCCAGCACCCTGAGCACTGAGCACCCAGCACACTGAGCACTGAGCACCCAGCACCCTGAGTAGTGAGCACCCAATGTACTCAGCACCGAGCACCCCGAGCACTGAGCACCCAGCACTCTGAGTACTGAGCACCGATCACCCCGAGAACTGAGCACCCATCACCCTGAGTACTGAGCTCGGAGCACCCCGAGCACTGAGCACCCAGCACCCGGAGTACTGAGCACCCAGCACCCTGAGTACTAAGCACCGATCACCCTGAGTACTGAGCACCCAGTACCCTGAGCACTGAACACACAGCACCCGAGTACTGAGCACCCAGGACCCTGAGTACTGAGCACCCAGCACCCTGAGTACTGAGCACCCAGCACCCCGAGCACTGAGCACCCAACACCCTGAGTACTGAGCACCCAGCACCCTGAGCACCGAGCACCCAGCACCCTGAGCACTGAGTACCCAGCACCCTGAGTAGTGAGCACCCAACGTACTGAGCACCGAGCACCCCGAGCACTGAGCACCCAGCACACTGAGTACTGAGCACCGAGCACCCCGAGAACTGAGCACCCAGCACCCTGAGTACTGAGCTCGGAGCACCCTGAGCACTGAGCACCCAGTGCCCCGAGCACCGAGTACCCTGAGCACTGAGCACCCAGCACCCTGAGCAATGAGCACCCTGAGTACTGAGCTCCGAGCACCCTGAGCACTGAGCACCCAGTGCCCCGAGCACCGAGCAACCTGAGCACTGAGCACCCAGCACCCGGAGTACTGAGCACCCAGCGCCCCGAGCACTGAACACACAGCACCCTGAGTATTGAGCACCTCGAGCACTGATCACCCAGCACCCTGAGTACTGAGCACCGAGCACCCCGAGCACTGAGCACCCAGCACCGCGAGCACTGAGCACATAGCACCCCGAGCACTGAGCACCCAGCACCCCGAGCACTGAGCACCCAGCACCGCGAGCACAGAGCACATAGCACCCCGAGCACTGAGCACCCAGCACCCTGAGTACTGTGTACCCAGCAGCCTGAGCACTGAGCACCCAGCACCCTGAGCACTGAGCACACAGCACCCTGAGCACTGAGCACCCAGCACCCTGAGTACTAAGCACCGAGCACCCTGAGTACTGAGCACCCAGCACCCTGAGCACTGAACACACAGCACCCTGAGTACTGAGCACCTCGAGCACTGAGCACCCAGCACCGCGAGCACTGAGCACCCAGCACCCGAGCACTGAGCACCCAGCACCCTGAGTAATGAGCACCCAGCACCCTGAGTACTGAGCACCCAGCACCCTGAGCACTGAGTACCCAGCACCCTGAGCACTGAGCACGCAGCACCCTGAGCACTGAGCACCCAGCACCCTGAGCACTGAGCACCCAGCACCCTGAGTACTGAGCGCCCAGCACCCCGAGTACTGAGCACCCAGCACCCTGAGCACTGAGCACCCAGCACCCTGAGCACTGAGCACCCAGCACCCCGAGCACTGAGCACCCAGCACCCGAGCACTGAGCACCCAGCACCCGAGTACTGAGCACCCAGCACCCTGAGTACTGAGCACCCAGCACCCTGAGTACTGAGCGCCCAGCACCCCGAGTACTGAGCACCCAGCACCCTGAGTACTGAGCACCCAGCACCCTGAGCACTGAGCACCCAGCACCCTGAGCACTGAGCACCCAGCACACTGAGCACTGAGCACCCAGCACCCTGAGTAGTGAGCACCCAATGTACTCAGCACCGAGCACCCCGAGCACTGAGCACCCAGCACTCTGAGTACTGAGCACCGATCACCCCGAGAACTGAGCACCCATCACCCTGAGTACTGAGCTCGGAGCACCCCGAGCACTGAGCACCCAGCACCCGGAGTACTGAGCACCCAGCACCCTGAGTACTAAGCACCGATCACCCTGAGTACTGAGCACCCAGTACCCTGAGCACTGAACACACAGCACCCGAGTACTGAGCACCCAGGACCCTGAGTACTGAGCACCCAGCACCCTGAGTACTGAGCACCCAGCACCCCGAGCACTGAGCACCCAACACCCTGAGTACTGAGCACCCAGCACCCTGAGCACCGAGCACCCAGCACCCTGAGCACTGAGTACCCAGCACCCTGAGTAGTGAGCACCCAACGTACTGAGCACCGAGCACCCCGAGCACTGAGCACCCAGCACACTGAGTACTGAGCACCGAGCACCCCGAGAACTGAGCACCCAGCACCCTGAGTACTGAGCTCGGAGCACCCTGAGCACTGAGCACCCAGTGCCCCGAGCACCGAGTACCCTGAGCACTGAGCACCCAGCACCCTGAGCAATGAGCACCCTGAGTACTGAGCTCCGAGCACCCTGAGCACTGAGCACCCAGTGCCCCGAGCACCGAGCAACCTGAGCACTGAGCACCCAGCACCCGGAGTACTGAGCACCCAGCGCCCCGAGCACTGAACACACAGCACCCTGAGTATTGAGCACCTCGAGCACTGATCACCCAGCACCCTGAGTACTGAGCACCGAGCACCCCGAGCACTGAGCACCCAGCACCGCGAGCACTGAGCACATAGCACCCCGAGCACTGAGCACCCAGCACCCCGAGCACTGAGCACCCAGCACCGCGAGCACAGAGCACATAGCACCCCGAGCACTGAGCACCCAGCACCCTGAGTACTGTGTACCCAGCAGCCTGAGCACTGAGCACCCAGCACCCTGAGCACTGAGCACACAGCACCCTGAGCACTGAGCACCCAGCACCCTGAGTACTAAGCACCGAGCACCCTGAGTACTGAGCACCCAGCACCCTGAGCACTGAACACACAGCACCCTGAGTACTGAGCACCTCGAGCACTGAGCACCCAGCACCGCGAGCACTGAGCACCCAGCACCCGAGCACTGAGCACCCAGCACCCTGAGTAATGAGCACCCAGCACCCTGAGTACTGAGCACCCAGCACCCTGAGCACTGAGTACCCAGCACCCTGAGCACTGAGCACGCAGCACCCTGAGCACTGAGCACCCAGCACCCTGAGCACTGAGCACCCAGCACCCTGAGTACTGAGCGCCCAGCACCCCGAGTACTGAGCACCCAGCACCCTGAGCACTGAGCACCCAGCACCCTGAGCACTGAGCACCCAGCACCCCGAGCACTGAGCACCCAGCACCCGAGCACTGAGCACCCAGCACCCGAGTACTGAGCACCCAGCACCCTGAGTACTGAGCACCCAGCACCCTGAGTACTGAGCGCCCAGCACCCCGAGTACTGAGCACCCAGCACCCTGAGTACTGAGCACCCAGCACCCTGAGCACTGAGCACCCAGCACCCCGAGCACTGAGCACCCAGCACCCTGAATACTGAGCACCCAGCACCCTGAGCACTGAGCACCCAGCACTCTGAGCACTGAGCACACAGCACACTGAGCACTGAGCACCCAGCACCCTGAGTAGTGAGCACCCAATGTACTCAGCACCGAGCACCCCGAGCACTGAGCACCCAGCACTCTGAGTACTGAGCACCGATCACCCCGAGAACTGAGCACCCATCACCCTGAGTACTGAGCTCGGAGCACCCCGAGCACTGAGCACCCAGCACCCGGAGTACTGAGCACCCAGCACCCTGAGTACTAAGCACCGATCACCCTGAGTACTGAGCACCCAGTACCCTGAGCACTGAACACACAGCACCCTGAGTACTTAGCACCCCGAGCACTGAGCACCCAGCACCCTGAGCACTGAGCACCCAGCACCCTGAATACTGAGCACCCAGCACCCTGAGTACTGAGCACCCAGCACACCGAGCACTGAGCACCCAGCGCCCCGAGCACTGAGCACCCGGCACCCTGAGCACTGAGCACTGAGCACCCTGAGCACTGAGCACCCAGCACCCCGAGTACTGAGCCCTGAGCACCCTGAGTACTGAGCACCCAGCACCCTGAGCACTGAGCACCCAGCACCCCGAGCACTGAGCACCCAGCACCCTGAGCACTGAGCACCCAGCACCGGAGTACTGAGCACCCAGGACCCTGAGTACTGAGCACCCAGCACCCTCAGCACTTAGCACCCAACACCCTGAGTAAAGAGCACTGAGCACACAGCACCCCGAGCACTGAACACCCAGCACCCTGAGTACTGAGCACTGAGCACCCTGCACCCCGAGCACTGAGCACCCAGCACCCTGAGCACTGAGCACCCAGCACCCGAGTACTGAGCACCCAGGACCCTGAGTACTGAGCACCCAGCACCCTGAGTACTGAGCACCGAGCACCCCGAGCACTGAGCACCCAGCACCCTGAGTACTGAGCTCTGAGCACCCTGAGCACTGAGCACCCAGTGCCCCGAGCACCGAGCACCCTGAGCACTGAGCACCCAGCACCCTGAGCAATGAGCACCCTGAGTACTGAGCACCCAGCACCTTGAGCACTGAGCACCGAGAACCCCGAGCACTGAGCACCCAGCACCCGGAGTACTGAGCACCCAGCACCCTGAGTACTAAGCACCGAGCACCCTGAGTACTGAGCACCCAACACCCTGAGCACTGAACACACAGCACCCTGAGTATTGAGCACCTCGAGCACTGAGCACCCAGCACCCTGAGTACTGAGCACCGAGCTCCCCGAGCACTGAGCACCCAGCACCGCGAGCACTGAGCACCCAGCACCCGAGCACTGAGCACCCAGCACCCTGAGTAATGAGCACCCAGCACCCTGAGTACTGAGCACCCAGCACCCTGAGCACTGAGTACCCAGCACCCTGAGCACTGAGCACCCAGCACCCTGAGCACTGAGCACCCAGCGCCCCGAGCACTGAGCACCCAGCACCCTGAGCACTGAGCACTGAGCACCCTGAGCACTGAGCACACAGCACCCCGAGTACTGAGCACTGAGCACCCTGAGCACTGAGCACCCAGCACCCCGAGTACTGAGCACTGAGCACCCTGAGTACTGAGCACCCAGCACCCTGAGCACTGAGTACCCAGCACCCCGAGTACTGAGCACCCAGCACCCTGAGTACTGAGCACCCAGCACCCTGAGCACTGAGCACCCAGCGCCCCGAGCACTGAGCACCCAGCACCCTGAGCACTGAGCACTGAGCACCCTGAGCACTGAGCACACAGCACCCCGAGTACTGAGCACTGAGCACCCTGAGCACTGAGCACCCAGCACCCCGAGTACTGAGCACTGAGCACCCTGAGTACTGAGCACCCAGCACCCTGAGCACTGAGTACCCAGCACCCTGAGCACTGAGCACCTAGCACCCTGAGCACTGAGCACCCAGCACCCTGAGCACTGAGCACCCAGCACCCTGAGTACTGAGCACTGAGCACCCAGCACCCTGAGTACTGAGCACCCAGCACCCTGAGCACTGAGTACCCAGCACCCTGAGCACTGAGCACCCAGCACCCTGAGTACTGAGCACCCAGCACCCTGAGCACCGAGACCCCAGCACCCTGAGCACTGAGCACCCAGCACCCTGAGTAGTGAGCACCCAACGTACTGAGCACCGAGCACCCCGAGCACTGAGCACCCAGCACCCTGAGTACTGAGCACCGAGCACCCCGAGCACTGAGCACCCAGCACCCTGAGTACTGAGCTCTGAGCACCCTGAGCACTGAGCACCCAGTGCCCCGAGCACCGAGCACCCTGAGCACTGAGCACACAGCACCCTGAGCAATGAGCACCCTGAGTACTGAGCACCCAGCACCTTGAGCACTGAGTACCCAGCACCCCGAGCACTGAACACACAGCACCCTGAGTACTGAGCACCTCGAGCACTGAGCACCCAGCACCCTGAGTACTGAGCACCGAGCACCCCGAGCACTGAGCACCCAGCACTGCGAGCACTGAGCACCCAGCACCGCGAGCACTGAGCACATAGCACCCCGAGCACTGAGCACCCAGCACCCCGAGCACTGAGCACCCAGCACCGCGAGCACAGAGCACATAGCACCCCGAGCACTGAGCACCCAGCACCCTGAGTACTGTGTACCCAGCAGCCTGAGCACTGAGCACCCAGCACCCTGAGCACTGAGCACACAACACCCTGAGCACTGAGCACCCAGCACCCTGAGTACTAAGCACCGAGCACCCTGAGTACTGAGCACCCAGCACCCTGAGCACTGAACACACAGCACCCTGAGTACTGAGCACCTCGAGCACTGAGCACCCAGCACCGCGAGCACTGAGCACCCAGCACCCGAGCACTGAGCACCCAGCACCCTGAGTAATGAGCACCCAGCACCCTGAGTACTGAGCACCCAGCACCCTGAGCACTGAGTACCCAGCACCCTGAGCACTGAGCACGCAGCACCCTGAGCACTGAGCACCCAGCACCCGAGCACTGAGCACCCAGCACCCTGAGTAATGAGCACCCAGCACCCTGAGTACTGAGCACCCAGCACCCCGAGCACTGAGCACTGAGCACCCGGAGCACTGAGCACACAGCACAACGAGTACTGAGCACTGAGCACCCTGAGCACTGAGCACCCAGCACCCCGAGTACTGAGCACTGAGCACCCTGAGTACTGAGCACCCAGCACCCTGAGCACTGAGCACCCAGCACCCCGAGCACTGAGCACCCAGCACCCTGAGTACTGAGCGCCCAGCACCCCGAGTACTGAGCACCCAGCACCCTGAGTACTGAGCACCCAGCACCCTGAGCACTGAGCACCCAGCACCCCGAGCACTGAGCACCCAGCACCCTGAATACTGAGCACCCAGCACCCTGAGCACTGAGCACCCAGCACCCGGAGCACTGAGCACCCAGCACACTGAGCACTGAGCACCCAGCACCCTGAGTAGTGAGCACCCAATGTACTCAGCACCGAGCACCCCGAGCACTGAGCACCCAGCACTCTGAGTACTGAGCACCGATCACCCCGAGAACTGAGCACCCATCACCCTGAGTACTGAGCTCGGAGCACCCCGAGCACTGAGCACCCAGCACCCGGAGTACTGAGCACCCAGCACCCTGAGTACTAAGCACCGATCACCCTGAGTACTGAGCACCCAGTACCCTGAGCACTGAACACACAGCACCCGAGTACTGAGCACCCAGGACCCTGAGTACTGAGCACCCAGCACCCTGAGTACTGAGCACCCAGCACCCCGAGCACTGAGCACCCAACACCCTGAGTACTGAGCACCCAGCACCCTGAGCACCGAGCACCCAGCACCCTGAGCACTGAGTACCCAGCACCCTGAGTAGTGAGCACCCAACGTACTGAGCACCGAGCACCCCGAGCACTGAGCACCCAGCACACTGAGTACTGAGCACCGAGCACCCCGAGAACTGAGCACCCAGCACCCTGAGTACTGAGCTCGGAGCACCCTGAGCACTGAGCACCCAGTGCCCCGAGCACCGAGTACCCTGAGCACTGAGCACCCAGCACCCTGAGCAATGAGCACCCTGAGTACTGAGCTCCGAGCACCCTGAGCACTGAGCACCCAGTGCCCCGAGCACCGAGCAACCTGAGCACTGAGCACCCAGCACCCGGAGTACTGAGCACCCAGCGCCCCGAGCACTGAACACACAGCACCCTGAGTATTGAGCACCTCGAGCACTGATCACCCAGCACCCTGAGTACTGAGCACCGAGCACCCCGAGCACTGAGCACCCAGCACCGCGAGCACTGAGCACATAGCACCCCGAGCACTGAGCACCCAGCACCCCGAGCACTGAGCACCCAGCACCGCGAGCACAGAGCACATAGCACCCCGAGCACTGAGCACCCAGCACCCTGAGTACTGTGTACCCAGCAGCCTGAGCACTGAGCACCCAGCACCCTGAGCACTGAGCACACAGCACCCTGAGCACTGAGCACCCAGCACCCTGAGTACTAAGCACCGAGCACCCTGAGTACTGAGCACCCAGCACCCTGAGCACTGAACACACAGCACCCTGAGTACTGAGCACCTCGAGCACTGAGCACCCAGCACCGCGAGCACTGAGCACCCAGCACCCGAGCACTGAGCACCCAGCACCCTGAGTAATGAGCACCCAGCACCCTGAGTACTGAGCACCCAGCACCCTGAGCACTGAGTACCCAGCACCCTGAGCACTGAGCACGCAGCACCCTGAGCACTGAGCACCCAGCACCCTGAGCACTGAGCACCCAGCACCCTGAGTACTGAGCGCCCAGCACCCCGAGTACTGAGCACCCAGCACCCTGAGCACTGAGCACCCAGCACCCTGAGCACTGAGCACCCAGCACCCCGAGCACTGAGCACCCAGCACCCGAGCACTGAGCACCCAGCACCCGAGTACTGAGCACCCAGCACCCTGAGTACTGAGCACCCAGCACCCTGAGTACTGAGCGCCCAGCACCCCGAGTACTGAGCACCCAGCACCCTGAGTACTGAGCACCCAGCACCCTGAGCACTGAGCACCCAGCACCCCGAGCACTGAGCACCCAGCACCCTGAATACTGAGCACCCAGCACCCTGAGCACTGAGCACCCAGCACTCTGAGCACTGAGCACACAGCACACTGAGCACTGAGCACCCAGCACCCTGAGTAGTGAGCACCCAATGTACTCAGCACCGAGCACCCCGAGCACTGAGCACCCAGCACTCTGAGTACTGAGCACCGATCACCCCGAGAACTGAGCACCCATCACCCTGAGTACTGAGCTCGGAGCACCCCGAGCACTGAGCACCCAGCACCCGGAGTACTGAGCACCCAGCACCCTGAGTACTAAGCACCGATCACCCTGAGTACTGAGCACCCAGTACCCTGAGCACTGAACACACAGCACCCTGATTACTTAGCACCCCGAGCACTGAGCACCCAGCACCCTGAGCACTGAGCACCCAGCACCCTGAGTACTGAGCACCCAGCACCCTGAGTACTGAGCACCCAGCACACCGAGCACTGAGCACCCAGCGCCCCGAGCACTGAGCACCCGGCACCCTGAGCACTGAGCACTGAGCACCCTGAGCACTGAGCACCCAGCACCCCGAGTACTGAGCCCTGAGCACCCTGAGTACTGAGCACCCAGCACCCTGAGCACTGAGCACCCAGCACCCTGAGCACTTAGCACCCAACACCCTGAGTACTGAGCACTGAGAACCCAGCACCCCGAGCACTGAACACCCAGCACCCTGGGTACTGAGCACTGAGCATCCAGCACCCCGAGCACTGAGCACCCAGCACCCTGAGCACTGAGCACCCAGCACCCGAGTACTTAGCACCCAGGACCCTGAGTACTGAGCACCCAGCACCCTGAGCACTTAGCACCCAACACCCTGAGTACTGAGCACTGAGCACCCAGCACCCCGAGCACTGAACACCCAGCACCCTGAGTACTGAGCACTGAGCACCCAGCAACCCGAGCACTGAGCACCCAGCACCCTGAGCACTGAGCACCCAGCACCCGAGTACTGAGCACCCAGGACCCTGAGTACTGAGCACCCAGCACCCTGAGTACTGAGCACCGAGCACCCCGAGCACTGAGCACCCAGCATCCTGAGTACTGAGCTCTGAGCACCCTGAGCACTGAGCACCCAGTGCCCCGTGCACCGAGCACCCTGAGCACTGAGCACCCAGCACCCTGAGCAATGAGCACCCTGAGTACTGAGCACCCAGCACCTTGAGCACTGAGCACCGAGAACCCCGAGCACTGAGCACCCAGCACCCGGAGTACTGAGCACCCAGCACCCTGAGTACTTAGCACCCTGAGCACTGAGCACACAGCACCCTGAGCACTGAACACCCAGCACCCTGAGTACTGAGCACTGAGCACCCAGCACAACGAGCACTGAGCACCCAGCACCCTGAGTACTGAGCACCCAGCACCCCGAGCACTGAGCACCCAGCACCCTGAGCACTGAGCACCCAGCACCCGAGTACTGAGCACCCAGCACCCTGAGTACTGAGCACCCAGCACCCTGAGTACTGAGCGCCCAGCACCCCGAGTACTGAGCACCCAGCACCCTGAGTACTGAGCACCCAGCACCCTGAGCACTGAGCACCCAGCACCCCGAGCACTGAGCACCCAGCACCCTGAATACTGAGCACCCAGCACCCTGAGCACTGAGCACCCAGCACCCTGAGCACTGAGCACCCAGCACACTGAGCACTGAGCACCCAGCACCCTGAGTAGTGAGCACCCAATGTACTCAGCACCGAGCACCCCGAGCACTGAGCACCCAGCACTCTGAGTACTGAGCACCGATCACCCCGAGAACGGAGCACCCATCACCCTGAGTACTGAGTTCGGAGCACCCCGAGCACTGAGCACCCAGCACCCGGAGTACTGAGCACCCAGCACCCTGAGTACTAAGCACCGATCACCCTGAGTACTGAGCACCCAGTACCCTGAGCACTGAACACACAGCACCCTGAGTACTTAGCACCCCGAGCACTGAGCACCCAGCACCCTGAGCACTGAGCACCCAGCACCCTGAGTACTGAGCACCCAGCACCCTGAGTACTGAGCACCCAGCACACCGAGCACTGAGCACCCAGCGCCCCGAGCACTGAGCACCCGGCACCCTGAGCACTGAGCACTGAGCACCCTGAGCACTGAGCACCCAGCACCCCGAGTACTGAGCCCTGAGCACCCTGAGTACTGAGCACCCAGCACCCTGAGCACTGAGCACCCAGCACCCTGAGCACTTAGCACCCAACACCCTGAGTACTGAGCACTGAGAACCCAGCACCCCGAGCACTGAACACCCAGCACCCTGGGTACTGAGCACTGAGCACCCAGCACCCCGAGCACTGAGCACCCAGCACCCTGAGCACTGAGCACCCAGCACCGGAGTACTGAGCACCCAGGACCCTGAGTACTGAGCACCCAGCACCCTGAGCACTTAGCACCCAACACCCTGAGTAAAGAGCACTGAGCACACAGCACCCCGAGCACTGAACACCCAGCACCCTGAGTACTGAGCACTGAGCACCCTGCACCCCGAGCACTGAGCACCCAGCACCCTGAGCACTGAGCACCCAGCACCCGAGTACTGAGCACCCAGGACCCTGAGTACTGAGCACCCAGCACCCTGAGTACTGAGCACCGAGCACCCCGAGCACTGAGCACCCAGCACCCTGAGTACTGAGCTCTGAGCACCCTGAGCACTGAGCACGCAGTGCCCCGAGCACCGAGCACCCTGAGCACTGAGCACCCAGCACCCTGAGCAATGAGCACCCTGAGTACTGAGCACCCAGCACCTTGAGCACTGAGCACCGAGAACCCCGAGCACTGAGCACCCAGCACCCGGAGTACTGAGCACCCAGCACCCTGAGTACTAAGCACCGAGCACCCTGAGTACTGAGCACCCAACACCCTGAGCACTGAACACACAGCACCCTGAGTATTGAGCACCTCGAGCACTGAGCACCCAGCACCCTGAGTACTGAGCACCGAGCTCCCCGAGCACTGAGCACCCAGCACCGCGAGCACTGAGCACCCAGCACCCGAGCACTGAGCACCCAGCACCCTGAGTAATGAGCACCCAGCACCCTGAGTACTGAGCACCCAGCACCCTGAGCACTGAGTACCCAGCACCCTGAGCACTGAGCACCCAGCACCCTGAGCACTGAGCACCCAGCGCCCCGAGCACTGAGCACCCAGCACCCTGAGCACTGAGCACTGAGCACCCTGAGCACTGAGCACACAGCACCCCGAGTACTGAGCACTGAGCACCCTGAGCACTGAGCACCCAGCACCCCGAGTACTGAGCACTGAGCACCCTGAGTACTGAGCACCCAGCACCCTGAGCACTGAGTACCCAGCACCCCGAGTACTGAGCACCCAGCACCCTGAGTACTGAGCACCCAGCACCCTGAGCACTGAGCACCCAGCGCCCCGAGCACTGAGCACCCAGCACCCTGAGCACTGAGCACTGAGCACCCTGAGCACTGAGCACACAGCACCCCGAGTACTGAGCACTGAGCACCCTGAGCACTGAGCACCCAGCACCCCGAGTACTGAGCACTGAGCACCCTGAGTACTGAGCACCCAGCACCCTGAGCACTGAGTACCCAGCACCCTGAGCACTGAGCACCTAGCACCCTGAGCACTGAGCACCCAGCACCCTGAGCACTGAGCACCCAGCACCCTGAGTACTGAGCACTGAGCACCCAGCACCCTGAGTACTGAGCACCCAGCACCCTGAGCACTGAGTACCCAGCACCCTGAGCACTGAGCACCCAGCACCCTGAGTACTGAGCACCCAGCACCCTGAGCACCGAGACCCCAGCACCCTGAGCACTGAGCACCCAGCACCCTGAGTAGTGAGCACCCAACGTACTGAGCACCGAGCACCCCGAGCACTGAGCACCCAGCACCCTGAGTACTGAGCACCGAGCACCCCGAGCACTGAGCACCCAGCACCCTGAGTACTGAGCTCTGAGCACCCTGAGCACTGAGCACCCAGTGCCCCGAGCACCGAGCACCCTGAGCACTGAGCACACAGCACCCTGAGCAATGAGCACCCTGAGTACTGAGCACCCAGCACCTTGAGCACTGAGTACCCAGCACCCCGAGCACTGAACACACAGCACCCTGAGTACTGAGCACCTCGAGCACTGAGCACCCAGCACCCTGAGTACTGAGCACCGAGCACCCCGAGCACTGAGCACCCAGCACTGCGAGCACTGAGCACCCAGCACCGCGAGCACTGAGCACATAGCACCCCGAGCACTGAGCACCCAGCACCCCGAGCACTGAGCACCCAGCACCGCGAGCACAGAGCACATAGCACCCCGAGCACTGAGCACCCAGCACCCTGAGTACTGTGTACCCAGCAGCCTGAGCACTGAGCACCCAGCACCCTGAGCACTGAGCACACAACACCCTGAGCACTGAGCACCCAGCACCCTGAGTACTAAGCACCGAGCACCCTGAGTACTGAGCACCCAGCACCCTGAGCACTGAACACACAGCACCCTGAGTACTGAGCACCTCGAGCACTGAGCACCCAGCACCGCGAGCACTGAGCACCCAGCACCCGAGCACTGAGCACCCAGCACCCTGAGTAATGAGCACCCAGCACCCTGAGTACTGAGCACCCAGCACCCTGAGCACTGAGTACCCAGCACCCTGAGCACTGAGCACGCAGCACCCTGAGCACTGAGCACACAGCACCCTGAGCACTGAACACCCAGCACCCTGAGTACTGAGCACTGAGCACCCAGCACAACGAGCACTGAGCACCCAGCACCCTGAGTACTGAGCACTGAGCACCCAGCACCCCGAGCACTGAGCACCCAGCACCCTGAGCACTGAGCACCCAGCACCCGAGTACTGAGCACCCAGCACCCTGAGTACTGAGCACCCAGCACCCTGAGTACTGAGCGCCCAGCACCCCGAGTACTGAGCACCCAGCACCCTGAGTACTGAGCACCCAGCACCCTGAGCACTGAGCACCCAGCACCCCGAGCACTGAGCACCCAGCACCCTGAATACTGAGCACCCAGCACCCTGAGCACTGAGCACCCAGCACCCTGAGCACTGAGCACCCAGCACACTGAGCACTGAGCACCCAGCACCCTGAGTAGTGAGCACCCAATGTACTCAGCACCGAGCACCCCGAGCACTGAGCACCCAGCACTCTGAGTACTGAGCACCGATCACCCCGAGAACTGAGCACCCATCACCCTGAGTACTGAGCTCGGAGCACCCCGAGCACTGAGCACCCAGCACCCGGAGTACTGAGCACCCAGCACCCTGAGTACTAAGCACCGATCACCCTGAGTACTGAGCACCCAGTACCCTGAGCACTGAACACACAGCACCCGAGTACTGAGCACCCAGGACCCTGAGTACTGAGCACCCAGCACCCTGAGTACTGAGCACCCAGCACCCCGAGCACTGAGCACCCAACACCCTGAGTACTGAGCACCCAGCACCCTGAGCACCGAGCACCCAGCACCCTGAGCACTGAGTACCCAGCACCCTGAGTAGTGAGCACCCAACGTACTGAGCACCGAGCACCCCGAGCACTGAGCACCCAGCACACTGAGTACTGAGCACCGAGCACCCCGAGAACTGAGCACCCAGCACCCTGAGTACTGAGCTCGGAGCACCCTGAGCACTGAGCACCCAGTGCCCCGAGCACCGAGCACCCTGAGCACTGAGCACCCAGCACCCTGAGCAATGAGCACCCTGAGTACTGAGCTCCGAGCACCCTGAGCACTGAGCACCCAGTGCCCCGAGCACCGAGCACCCTGAGCACTGAGCACCCAGCACCCGGAGTACTGAGCACCCAGCGCCCCGAGCACTGAACACACAGCACCCTGAGTATTGAGCACCTCGAGCACTGATCACCCAGCACCCTGAGTACTGAGCACCGAGCACCCCGAGCACTGAGCACCCAGCACCGCGAGCACTGAGCACATAGCACCCCGAGCACTGAGCACCCAGCACCCCGAGCACTGAGCACCCAGCACCGCGAGCACAGAGCACATAGCACCCCGAGCACTGAGCACCCAGCACCCTGAGTACTGTGTACCCAGCAGCCTGAGCACTGAGCACCCAGCACCCTGAGCACTGAGCACACAGCACCCTGAGCACTGAGCACCCAGCACCCTGAGTACTAAGCACCGAGCACCCTGAGTACTGAGCACCCAGCACCCTGAGCACTGAACACACAGCACCCTGAGTACTGAGCACCTCGAGCACTGAGCACCCAGCACCGCGAGCACTGAGCACCCAGCACCCGAGCACTGAGCACCCAGCACCCTGAGTAATGAGCACCCAGCACCCTGAGTACTGAGCACCCAGCACCCTGAGCACTGAGTACCCAGCACCCTGAGCACTGAGCACGCAGCACCCTGAGCACTGAGCACCCAGCACCCTGAGCACTGAGCACCCAGCACCCTGAGTACTGAGCGCCCAGCACCCCGAGTACTGAGCACCCAGCACCCTGAGTACTGAGCACCCAGCACCCTGAGCACTGAGCACCCAGCACCCCGAGCACTGAGCACCCAGCACCCGAGCACTGAGCACCCAGCACCCGAGTACTGAGCACCCAGCACCCTGAGTACTGAGCAACCAGCACCCTGAGTACTGAGCGCCCAGCACCCCGAGTACTGAGCACCCAGCACCCTGAGTACTGAGCACCCAGCACCCTGAGCACTGAGCACCCAGCACCCCGAGCACTGAGCACCCAGCACCCTGAATACTGAGCACCCAGCACCCTGAGCACTGAGCACCCAGCACTCTGAGCACTGAGCACACAGCACACTGAGCACTGAGCACCCAGCACCCTGAGTAGTGAGCACCCAATGTACTCAGCACCGAGCACCCCGAGCACTGAGCACCCAGCACTCTGAGTACTGAGCACCGATCACCCCGAGAACTGAGCACCCATCACCCTGAGTACTGAGCTCGGAGCACCCCGAGCACTGAGCACCCAGCACCCGGAGTACTGAGCACCCAGCACCCTGAGTACTAAGCACCGATCACCCTGAGTACTGAGCACCCAGTACCCTGAGCACTGAACACACAGCACCCTGAGTACTTAGCACCCCGAGCACTGAGCACCCAGCACCCTGAGCACTGAGCACCGAGCAGCCTGAGCACTGAGCACCCAGCAACCGGAGTACTGAGCACCCAGCACCCTGAGTACTAAGCACCGATCACCCTGAGTACTGAGCACCCAGTACCCTGAGCACTGAACACACAGCACCCTGAGTACTTAGCACCCCGAGCACTGAGCACCCAGCACCCTGAGCACTGAGCACCCAGCACCCTGAGTACTGAGCACCCAGCACCCTGAGTACTGAGCACCCAGCACACCGAGCACTGAGCACCCAGCGCCCCGAGCACTGAGCACCCGGCACCCTGAGCACTGAGCACTGAGCACCCTGAGCACTGAGCACCCAGCACCCCGAGTACTGAGCCCTGAGCACCCTGAGTACTGAGCACCCAGCACCCTGAGCACTGAGCACCCAGCACCCTGAGCACTTAGCACCCAACACCCTGAGTACTGAGCACTGAGAACCCAGCACCCCGAGCACTGAACACCCAGCACCCTGGGTACTGAGCACTGAGCACCCAGCACCCCGAGCACTGAGCACCCAGCACCCTGAGCACTGAGCACCCAGCACCGGAGTACTGAGCACCCAGGACCCTGAGTACTGAGCACCCAGCACCCTGAGCACTTAGCACCCAACACCCTGAGTAAAGAGCACTGAGCACACAGCACCCCGAGCACTGAACACCCAGCACCCTGAGTACTGAGCACTGAGCACCCTGCACCCCGAGCACTGAGCACCCAGCACCCTGAGCACTGAGCACCCAGCACCCGAGTACTGAGCACCCAGGACCCTGAGTACTGAGCACCCAGCACCCTGAGTACTGAGCACCGAGCACCCCGAGCACTGAGCACCCAGCACCCTGAGTACTGAGCTCTGAGCACCCTGAGCACTGAGCACCCAGTGCCCCGAGCACCGAGCACCCTGAGCACTGAGCACCCAGCACCCTGAGCAATGAGCACCCTGAGTACTGAGCACCCAGCACCTTGAGCACTGAGCACCGAGAACCCCGAGCACTGAGCACCCAGCACCCGGAGTACTGAGCACCCAGCACCCTGAGTACTAAGCACCGAGCACCCTGAGTACTGAGCACCCAACACCCTGAGCACTGAACACACAGCACCCTGAGTATTGAGCACCTCGAGCACTGAGCACCCAGCACCCTGAGTACTGAGCACCGAGCTCCCCGAGCACTGAGCACCCAGCACCGCGAGCACTGAGCACCCAGCACCCGAGCACTGAGCACCCAGCACCCTGAGTAATGAGCACCCAGCACCCTGAGTACTGAGCACCCAGCACCCTGAGCACTGAGTACCCAGCACCCTGAGCACTGAGCACCCAGCACCCTGAGCACTGAGCACCCAGCGCCCCGAGCACTGAGCACCCAGCACCCTGAGCACTGAGCACTGAGCACCCTGAGCACTGAGCACACAGCACCCCGAGTACTGAGCACTGAGCACCCTGAGCACTGAGCACCCAGCACCCCGAGTACTGAGCACTGAGCACCCTGAGTACTGAGCACCCAGCACCCTGAGCACTGAGTACCCAGCACCCCGAGTACTGAGCACCCAGCACCCTGAGTACTGAGCACCCAGCACCCTGAGCACTGAGCACCCAGCGCCCCGAGCACTGAGCACCCAGCACCCTGAGCACTGAGCACTGAGCACCCTGAGCACTGAGCACACAGCACCCCGAGTACTGAGCACTGAGCACCCTGAGCACTGAGCACCCAGCACCCCGAGTACTGAGCACTGAGCACCCTGAGTACTGAGCACCCAGCACCCTGAGCACTGAGTACCCAGCACCCTGAGCACTGAGCACCTAGCACCCTGAGCACTGAGCACCCAGCACCCTGAGCACTGAGCACCCAGCACCCTGAGTACTGAGCACTGAGCACCCAGCACCCTGAGTACTGAGCACCCAGCACCCTGAGCACTGAGTACCCAGCACCCTGAGCACTGAGCACCCAGCACCCTGAGTACTGAGCACCCAGCACCCTGAGCACCGAGACCCCAGCACCCTGAGCACTGAGCACCCAGCACCCTGAGTAGTGAGCACCCAACGTACTGAGCACCGAGCACCCCGAGCACTGAGCACCCAGCACCCTGAGTACTGAGCACCGAGCACCCCGAGCACTGAGCACCCAGCACCCTGAGTACTGAGCTCTGAGCACCCTGAGCACTGAGCACCCAGTGCCCCGAGCACCGAGCACCCTGAGCACTGAGCACACAGCAC
Organism: Microtus oregoni; assembly: GCF_018167655.1. Lineage (NCBI taxonomy): Eukaryota > Metazoa > Chordata > Mammalia > Rodentia > Cricetidae > Microtus > Microtus oregoni. The sequence continues at coordinate 1,201,770 of NW_024543271.1, read as the reverse complement.
CCTGAGCAATGAGCACCCTGAGTACTGAGCACCCAGCACCTTGAGCACTGAGTACCCAGCACCCCGAGCACTGAACACACAGCACCCTGAGTACTGAGCACCTCGAGCACTGAGCACCCAGCACCCTGAGTACTGAGCACCGAGCACCCCGAGCACTGAGCACCCAGCACTGCGAGCACTGAGCACCCAGCACCGCGAGCACTGAGCACATAGCACCCCGAGCACTGAGCACCCAGCACCCCGAGCACTGAGCACCCAGCACCGCGAGCACAGAGCACATAGCACCCCGAGCACTGAGCACCCAGCACCCTGAGTACTGTGTACCCAGCAGCCTGAGCACTGAGCACCCAGCACCCTGAGCACTGAGCACACAACACCCTGAGCACTGAGCACCCAGCACCCTGAGTACTAAGCACCGAGCACCCTGAGTACTGAGCACCCAGCACCCTGAGCACTGAACACACAGCACCCTGAGTACTGAGCACCTCGAGCACTGAGCACCCAGCACCGCGAGCACTGAGCACCCAGCACCCGAGCACTGAGCACCCAGCACCCTGAGTAATGAGCACCCAGCACCCTGAGTACTGAGCACCCAGCACCCTGAGCACTGAGTACCCAGCACCCTGAGCACTGAGCACGCAGCACCCTGAGCACTGAGCACACAGCACCCTGAGCACTGAACACCCAGCACCCTGAGTACTGAGCACTGAGCACCCAGCACAACGAGCACTGAGCACCCAGCACCCTGAGTACTGAGCACTGAGCACCCAGCACCCCGAGCACTGAGCACCCAGCACCCTGAGCACTGAGCACCCAGCACCCGAGTACTGAGCACCCAGCACCCTGAGTACTGAGCACCCAGCACCCTGAGTACTGAGCGCCCAGCACCCCGAGTACTGAGCACCCAGCACCCTGAGTACTGAGCACCCAGCACCCTGAGCACTGAGCACCCAGCACCCCGAGCACTGAGCACCCAGCACCCTGAATACTGAGCACCCAGCACCCTGAGCACTGAGCACCCAGCACCCTGAGCACTGAGCACCCAGCACACTGAGCACTGAGCACCCAGCACCCTGAGTAGTGAGCACCCAATGTACTCAGCACCGAGCACCCCGAGCACTGAGCACCCAGCACTCTGAGTACTGAGCACCGATCACCCCGAGAACTGAGCACCCATCACCCTGAGTACTGAGCTCGGAGCACCCCGAGCACTGAGCACCCAGCACCCGGAGTACTGAGCACCCAGCACCCTGAGTACTAAGCACCGATCACCCTGAGTACTGAGCACCCAGTACCCTGAGCACTGAACACACAGCACCCGAGTACTGAGCACCCAGGACCCTGAGTACTGAGCACCCAGCACCCTGAGTACTGAGCACCCAGCACCCCGAGCACTGAGCACCCAACACCCTGAGTACTGAGCACCCAGCACCCTGAGCACCGAGCACCCAGCACCCTGAGCACTGAGTACCCAGCACCCTGAGTAGTGAGCACCCAACGTACTGAGCACCGAGCACCCCGAGCACTGAGCACCCAGCACACTGAGTACTGAGCACCGAGCACCCCGAGAACTGAGCACCCAGCACCCTGAGTACTGAGCTCGGAGCACCCTGAGCACTGAGCACCCAGTGCCCCGAGCACCGAGCACCCTGAGCACTGAGCACCCAGCACCCTGAGCAATGAGCACCCTGAGTACTGAGCTCCGAGCACCCTGAGCACTGAGCACCCAGTGCCCCGAGCACCGAGCACCCTGAGCACTGAGCACCCAGC